>NW_027526204.1:3600000-4067500 GCF_048455015.1 Haemaphysalis longicornis | reverse complement strand
ACTGTGGCAGAAACGCAAAATATACAAGTTGTACAGGAACATATGTTTGAGGTATTTGAGAGCCATTTCAATAAAACTGTAGATGTGAGCCTCCGAATTGTGGCTGGTGTCTGTCCGTCTGGTTATTGTTGTGCCGCCATGTAGCGTAAATATTTACGTTTCTAATGTTTTCATTTTAAAGCTTTCTTTATATTTTGCTGATATGACTAAGTACGATGGAAACATGCATATTCGTGTGATGCTCCTTGCATTTTCTGATGCGTGCACAGTTATACTGACACCAACGGTTATTTGAGCAGCTACAACAATAAGCACTGGTTCGGTTTCGTTGGATACACGGCATTTTTTCGCAGCGGTCTTATGCCAAGTAGCGTGCAGATACGCAAATTCACCTATGGGTCTGCACTTTTTCTTTTTTCGCGGCTGCAATGTGCTTTGTGCGCGTCGGCGTCGCAAGCAGCTGATCCGTGTACCGTCGTCTGCTTTTATTGGAGAAGGGGCGCTTTCGAAATAATTCAGCTTGTATTCCTCCACAATTATTCGGCGGAACATTTCTATGAATATAACTGTGAACGTAATAAAACGCGGAAATTGTTGTATACTAATTTTCTGGTTGTTGTTTCAATTGGGCCCCGCCGCGAACTGCTGTTTATGTTTATTTTGTTCTTCACAAAAAATTCCGCCCCCCCCCCCTACCAGGTGGCGCCCCAAGTTTACTTGAAACTGCACTGCACGAGGCCCATAACCCTCCTGTGGGGTAAGATGCGGAAAAGGAAGACGAAGTGGGTGCGTGCGGGTTATGGCTTCAACTAGCTGAGTGGAAATTCGTATGCGAGTGACCGTGTCAGGAACCGCGGGGTCGCGGCGAAGCGCCAGAACAAGAAGCCCCCATAACCGAATTGTGCACCGCTCGTACTTATATTTCTCTCGCCTTCCTGCAGCCAGGGACTCAAGGGGCCGCGCAATGTGGGCTTCGCTTCGCCTCTTGGGCTCCGAGCTCTGGTAATCAAGTCCGCGGCCAGCGTGGTAGTCCCCCGTCGCGTAGCCGCGCGTCAAGCGCGTGTCCGCTACACTCACCGACGAAGCTTTTCCGGCGGCAAATTGACGCGTCACGACCGACGAGCCACCGCCGCGATGGATGACGGCGCGCAGTATCGATTTATCGACCAGCGCCGCAAAGCCGCGCGATCGGCCGAGGCGACGGCGCCGGTCCGCATCCATCGCTTTCTAAGTCGCTTTCTGTGGACAGCGTCAGAAACAGCCGCCTGACGAGAGCGGCTCGGCGAACTCGAAGCTTGTTGGTGCAGAACTTGCGCAATGAATGCATAGCCCTGAAAAGACGACGGGCAAGGCAAAGACGGGACAGGCGCTAACTTTGAACAAATTGTTAATTGCGGACCTGCGCACATGCATAGCTTGCGTGTGATGCCACCAGAGCCCTTACAGGAGAGCTTGGCGGCAGATAAGTTCGCAGCCGTCCACTGTGCAAGCAGCGTTACAAGATGGCAGCTGCTGAGAGGCCAGTGCACGTGCGACACGCAAAATGGGAGACAAAGTTTTCCAATCATGACTCAGTTGTGACGGAAGGCTGGTGAGCCAGCCGTGTATTCTTCACGGCGGCAGTGTGTTCATGAAGACGGCCGTTGATACAACACCCCATCTGTCCAATATACCGTTTTGCACACGGAAGCGGAATTTTAAATGCAAAATTTTCCATACGTTTTACGTATGGGCTTCAGTGCTTTCCGACACAGCGGCTTGGATGCACTGCTGGCTTAGGAATAGACAGGAAAACGATATGACGATGAAATAAGCTGCACTGCGTTGACTCGAGGTGGGGCACCAGCCTGGTGGGAGGCGTTCCGGGGTGCCTTGGATCTTGCTGGCCAGCCGTGCTCTCTTCCCCAGTCGTCCAAACGAGAAGGAGTTCAACGAAACAGAACTCCGCTCCCCAAATTACCCTGTTCAGGCAAAAGCGGTACGTGGTTCACGTGCAGACCCCTATTGCTGAGCCCCTGATGGAAAAATTCGCATGCACCCAAACGCAAGATGAACCGAATCAACCGATGGCATCGTGCGACAGCCGTGCAAAATTCGCTGTATGAAATTTCCCACAACTTGAAGAATTAAGTATCGGGAAGGACCCACGACGGAGTTATTCAACTGTTTCTGCCCCTGACGAACTGGCCAAACTGTGCGAAGCCAGCTGCGCATCCAAACCTCTGTGTCGGAAAGCACTGAAGCCCATACGTAAAATGTATGGAAAATTTTGCATGTAAAATTCCGCTTCCGTGTGCAAAACGGTATATTGGACAGATGGGATGTTATATCAACGACCGGATTCATGAACACACTGCCGCTGTGAAGAATAAACGGCTGTCTCACCAGCCTTCCGTCTCAAGTGAGTCATGATTGGAAAACTTAAAGAAACGTTGACTCGTAAGATCACGAAAGCCGAGAAAATAGGCAGGTTAGCAAGCAGACTACGCGAGCATACCCTATGTGCTTTTAGATGCAGAGCATCTGATTCACTCGCCTTGTCCCTCCGGCGTCGTCGTCGTTGTCGTCGTCGTTGGCGTTGTCCACCACTCCCCCATTCTCCTCGACGCGCCAGCTGCGCTCTCCGCCGCTCACCCCCTCTCCTGTCCGATAGCGAGCACTCTCGCGAGGTGCATTGGGTTGGATTCGATTGGATTGGATTGGCTTGGATTGGATTGGATTGGATTAAAGTGGATTGTGTTGCGCCATAGCCGCGGCACGTTGCGTCAGAGCCGCGGCAGACGCGCTGGGGCCAGCGCATGTGCAGTACTCCCTCTTCCGCGGTTTCCTCTCCTTCGGGCGCGCTGCGCATATAACCAGTGTGCCGTTCTCCGGCGAAGCAACATCCACCTAGAGTCCACGCCGCTTTACAAGTACGCCAACGTCGTCATCGACTGGGACCGGCTTACGCAGTCCCCTCAACGTTATGCGCGCTATAAAACGCGGTCCCTTCGCCGCTCCGCCTATGCGTCGCATCTACACAGGGGTTCCCGCGAGGGGAGGTGGGAGTTTTTTTCAGAAAAAGACTGCGCGAATGTGCGGGGCATCAAATTTAAGGGGAAAGCGTAGACGTGCATAAATGTACAGTCTTTGCTACTATACCTTGTCGGAAGTCAGCGGTCGTACTGTCTTCCCTAGTTTCTCTCCTTGTTTCTTGTTAGGCGCTTTCAGTCCCTGTGATGCATCCCCAACAGGCCCAAACCTCGGCCCTTTTAAGCGCATACGCAGCCAACAACTCCAGTGAAGCGAAGTCAGCAAGCGTCGTAGCGCCAGCATACTGATCACCTAAGCGCCATATCGAGTTCGTGCACTTGCTTAATACGCTCTACAAACTAATAAAATGGAGGCAAATTCTTCAGGGCGCAAGTCTTGTCGGGGCTCCGATTTTACCGTCGCTGGCCACCCGTCGGTGGTTCGGCTAGCCACGCACTCGCCGCAGTACTGCTACTACTACTATGTGGCTCGGGTGAAAAGGAAAGGAAGTGCACTGGGGATATTACTGAGCCCAACTGGGGGCTCATACACCTGCATACAACCCAGTGCAGTGGGGAGGAGGAGGAGGGGATATAAAGATTAGAGAGGAGAAAGGGGGTGATAAAGAGATAGGTGGGTGAGTAATCAGGCCAATCCGCAATTGGCGGTGAGCGCGACCACGGGCGGCGCTGCGAAGCACGCCTCCGTGACATCGGCTTAGGGATTCTCGCATTTGTCGCCTGCTTCACTCAGGCCCGCCCTCCCTGCTGTTTCTTTCCTTTGTGCTTGATTGACGTGTGATGTTTGTCCGCACCAGGTTTTGCGTGAGCGTAACGTTTTATAATACAGTAATCCCTCGTTATAACGAAGTCAGCGGGACGGCTAAAATTTCGTTTTAGTGGCATTTCGACATAAGCGGAAACTGCAGAAAAGCTGAAGCTTTTGAGCTTTGCTTGCGCCATAGCTGCGAGGAGTCAAATCACAATGCATTCAGTGAAGCAAAACTTTATTCGTGTGTAAAAGGACAATGAGCGTTTGTGACAAGTGTGTGGCGCCCCCCATCCCTGATATTCGTTGGCCGCTAAGTTCAGTGGCCCCACCAGGCTCGGTGGGCAACCTTGTGTGTGGCCGGGCAATAAACACCTCCGAGCACGGCTGCTCGGGGGTCAGTCACCGTCACCACCAGCACGCTGCAGGTCGTCTCTCGGCTGGAGGGTACCCTACCCTCCCAGGTTCACGAACGCGGGACTAAATCGTGACACTGGCGACGAGGATGGGATTCGTCGCCACTCGTCGCCATTGACACTGGCGACGAGGGAAGAAGCCCGCGGAGCGGCCGAAGCCACCGTGAACGCCGCCACCGAGAACGCCAAGACACCGCCCCCTCAAGCCAGCCGCCATTACGCCATGCCGCTGTACGGGAGGCTCGAGCCGTTCGAGGGTGAAGGGTCCGCCTGGCCGGTCTACGAGGAGCAAGTCGGCGTGTTTTTCCGGGCGAACGACACACCCGAGGCGAAACAGCGCGACATCTTCCTGGCCAGCTGCGGGACCCGCGTCTTCGCTCTCCTGCTCGACCTGCTCAAGCCGGCCAGCCGCACGAGAAGTCGCTGGGTGAGCTGCTCGCGACGCTACGCTCGCACTACAGCCCGGCTCCGTCGACGTTAATGGAGCGTTTTCGCTTCAATAACCGGAGCCGCCGAGACGGAGAGACGCTCGGGCAGTTCGTCGCAGCGCTGCGAGGGTTGGCGAGCGGCTGCGCCTTCGGGGAGCAGCTCGACTCGCTGCTCCGGGACCGTTTCGTCTGCGGCATCAACGACCCCGCCATGCAGACGCGACTCCTGGAGCTTCCCGACCCCTCGCTGGACGACGCCGTGAAGGCAGCGCTGGCGATGGAGGCTGCGGCCAAAGACGCGGGCGAGATAGCGCGTGCGTCCGGCTCACCGTCGGCGGAGGCGGCGGTGAACAAGATGGCGGCACGGCATGGCAGGTGCAGTCGCTGCGGTGGTGACCACCCCCCTTCACAGTGCCAGTTCGCGGAAGCGGAGTGCTTCGCGTGCGGACGAACTGGGCACATTGCTCGGGCGTGCCGAGGGGGGACGACGGCGGACGGACGGAAGCAGCAGCCGGCGTCGAGCACAGGTTCCGCGCCAGCCCACGGCCGAGGGAGTCGGCGCAAGGGTAGGCGGCGGGGGCGTGCGGCAGCAGCTTCAGGTGCAGCGGCTAGGCTTCACGCCGTGGCCGAAGACCCGCAGATTTTCGACATGTGGCACGCGGCCACAGTGCAGCCGCCGGTGCCACCATACATGCTGACCGTCGAAGTCTGCGGGCGCCCCATCTCCATGGAGCTGGACACAGGGGCCAGTGTGTCGGTCATGGCCGGGAAAGCCTTCAAGCGCACCTTCCCTGGCGTGGCCGTCGAGGCGTCGGGCGTCATGCTGCGCAGCTACTCCGGACAGCTCGCCCAAGTCGAGGGTCAAGCCCAGGTCAGCGTCCGCCTTGGCGACAGGGAGGCCACCCTTCCCCTGTACCTGACCAAGGGGCCGTCACCGACGCTGCTGGGCCGGAACTGGATCCAGGCGTTGGGCGTGAGGCTGCCGGAGTACCAGGAAGCGGTGCATGCAGTGGCAGATGGCCCGAGCCTCCTGACCAAGTCGGAGGCCCTGTCCCAGCCCGAGGTGGGGACATTCACCGGCACGGCGGCAAGCATTGAGGTGCCAGAGGGAGCACTGCCCCGTCCAGCCCGACTGCATGGACGGCGTCATCGAGCAGCTGCTGCACCGGCGAGAGGCCGGCACCAACGGCGGCGGGGTGCTGGGCACCAACGGCCGCCTGCTGCACCTGGTGGTGCGGGGTGCCAGGGCCAGCGCCCAGCAGGTGGCGCATGCTATGCGGCAGGTGCTCCCGCAGGGTTTCCGGCTCGACGACAAGGCCCAGTACGCGCTGAACTTCAGGATCATCGCTGGCGACGTGGGCCTGCTGCACAACTCGTTCCGCACGGAGCCCCTGCCCCACGGCTGCCTGTGCGTGTACGGCAGCCAGCCAAGGCTGGAGTACATCCGCGAGAGCCTCGAGAAGACCCTGCTAGCCAACCTGGAGCAGGAGAACCGGCTGCCCTTCCACGGCCTGCCCCTGGTCATGGTGTTTGCGGGCCAGGGGGACTTCCTGCGCGAGGAGGTCGTCAACCGGGCCAAGAGCCTGCAGTGCCCCTTCGTGGACGACGGCGGCGGCCTGGACCCCGTGCGGCTGGAGCAGGCGCTGTGCGCACTGGTGGAGAGCATCGAGCGGCTGCACATCTACCAGGCGCTGCCCGCGGTCGCGGGGCCCCGGCTGGACATGCGGCTGATGCTGTGCATGCTGTGCGGGGACCCGTACGCGCCCGAGTAGGTGCTGGCGCCCCTGCTGGCGCAGCCGGGCTGCCTGGCCACGGGCCCGCTGCACTGCCTCAGCCTGGACTCCTTCAAGGGGAGCCAGCTTCACCGACCGCTGCCAGCACAGCACCAGGGGCTGGTGCTACTCGCGCCACTGCGGCACCACGCGCAAGTCCTTCGACACCGGGAAGGCTGACAGCTGGTGCGAGCGTGACACAGGCAGCACCTAATGCTGCCACAACGGCCTCGACACCTGTGCTCCGGCGGAGTGAGAGACTGCGGAGACCTCCGGACCGGTACTCGCCGGGGGGACAGGTGTTGTTTTGTGTTTGTGTAGGACAAACAAACTTGGGGGTGAGGGGTGTGACAAGTGTGTGGCGCCCCCCATCCCTGATATTCGTTGGCCGCTAAGTTCAGTGGGCCCACCAGGCTCGGTGGGCAACCTTGTGTGTGGCCGGGCAATAAACACCTCCGAGCACGGCTGCTCGGGGGTCAGTCACCGTCACCACCAGCACGCTGCAGGTCGTCTCTCGGCTGGAGGGTACCCCTACCCTCCCAGGTTCACGAACGCGGGACTAAATCGTGACAGCGTTGGGTGTTTCAATTTCTTGCCGAGCGCGAGCAACCCCTTCTCCTATATGGCCAAGCATTGCATAGGCTGTGGTCGCCGCCCCTAAAAGCGGCAGTGGCAGTGGCCACGTTTCTAGCGGGGCGTGCGAGAGTCACGGAACGCTACTTGTGTGTCACGATGGAATGCGCCGCAAATGTGAATCGATCCTGAGGTTGTGTTTTTTGAGATCGAAAAAAGAAAACCATTAACAGCTCGTTGTGGGTACACAGCGCAATCTGAAAACTGACTGCTTTTCCACTAAGAGCTTTCAACGATTGTTTTGCCGAGGTTTAAAGCCGTGAAGTTTTTCGCGCCCGTTGTCGACGTCACTGCTCGAGTGTCGGTGTTCGCACACCGTCGCGTCCACGACATTGTTAATCTACGAACGAAATTCTTCGATCGAGCGTTTGCCTAACGTCGGATGGCGGGAATCGAGCATGATTCGCGCGATAAAATCGCTGGGGAAACACCAGCTTGCGCTGACCCGCCATGTTGACAGGCTGAACCGCTCAGCGGGTCGCCGCCGCTCGCCGATGCCTCCGCACGCCACTTCGCTCTAGCGGGTCAAGCTCTTCGTTCGCTTCGAGTAATGCGGCCTAAAATGCATGCGTTTGGGTTGGGACCAGAAGAAATTTCGAGTATTTCGAGTAAAGTGATTTCGTTATAAAGAGGGATTACTGTAACAATAACAGACTTAAAGGAGCCATGAAGAGAAAATGCAAGTTGGTTTTATTCGAAAGATTTCGTGTTTTACAGTGCCCCCAGCGCTTGTCCGGATACAAACGGTGCTTTATTCACTGAGAAATAAAACAATTTAGGTTAAAATTTTGATTTTCCCGCTCAATCGTGCGTTTTCGTGGTCCCAAATGACATCACAGGAACGGACCGCTCTGCCTGGCTCTGCAGCCTAGAATACCTTCATTCACGCATCCGCCGTACAGGGTAGAGACACGTATACGCTGGCGCCGCCATTTTCGGTTGGTCGCTCGCCGCCGAAGCAAGTCATTGTGCCTAACCGCGCTAAAATTATCGCCGCAACGCGGTTTACTGAAGAAGTTTGAATCATATTGTCTGTTTCGCGTTGCTAGGTCTCGTTGAGCCCGTTGAGCGCGTTGAACGCGTTGAGCCCGTTGGCCCAATTGCGGCGGCACGGGACCGTTCAAAGGTTGTCTCCACCCTGTACAGCGGTGTTGGTTTGTTCCCGCGTTTCTTTACGTTCCGTAACCTAGATGGCGCCACCATACCGTGGCAAGCGTTTGGTTTGTTTTTGCCCGCATTTAAACCTGGCTTGTTTTTGTTCTGGGAGAAAATATTCGTTCCTTGAAACAGTGCTCGCTCGACAAATGTGGTCACGTAAGACACCGTTGCTTGCGTCAATCGGCCAGTGTCGTCTGAGACAACCCCAAGCCCCGTAGTGCTGTGCAGCTAAACCAAGCATGCTGTGCGCAGTACGAACAGCAGAACGCATCAGTACTTCTATGTTTACATGTGCTTTCGTAACTTCCACTGTTTGTCCCATCATTCTTATTGCTTTGTAAAGAATGTGCCCTAAATTTAAGCGCAAATCGCTCGTTCGTCTAGTTTGTAAGCTCTACCTAATTTGCGTCTGCTTCTGCCAGCCTCCGCATATCGCAGAGCTTAGCTCATGTGACATCATAGATTCTGTTGCGGGAAATGAGCTGGTGGGTCGCATGACCATTCCCGTTTTTCCTAATTATGTAGCTTATTTGAGCGAAGTTTACGTTAAAAGTGGTGTCAGTATGATTCTAACGAGACAATCTTTTGAATGAAACAAACTTGTGTTTTCTCTTCATGGCTCCTTTAAAGTCGCATGCACTAGCTCAAGGCGTGAGTCAAAGTTTTGGATACTTCTACGAAAAAAACATCACCGGCGTAGCTGCTAGTAACCGACAATAGCGAAAATACAAAACCAAAACAAATTCCAGGCCTGCGCGGCTCTCGGTTTTGGCAGAGGGCATTACGACTCCCGGTAATATATTGTCACGAAGACAAGGACGATGCAGTTGTGTTGAATGAGAAACACGTTTATTGGAGCGAACTTGTGCTCCCCTAACAACTCAAAAGAATACAGAGGCGGCGAAGCAGCGGTCAACAAAGTGACTTGCACAGGCGAGTGTCGTCGAATCGAATGCCCCGGCGTCCGCACTGCAGGCTTTTTATCTCTTGGCGCGCGTGGTTCTCGAAACGTCGATTCGCATAGAGAACATAGTAGATCCAAGAAGATTATTCTGGGCTGTTCACGTTAGATCGGAATGCTCTCCCTATCACAACAGATAACACATGCGGCACAGAAAGAAAGAATGGAACACGCGCTTCCCTTGGCGCAGAGATAACACAGACCGGCACAGCCGGGCGGTAAAAGCAGAACACAAATAAACAAACCCAATGTATGGTTCGCGGCATCCCCCCCTCTAAGAGTGCATCGACCCGATGCTAACATAAGCGACAGTCCGAACAAATGAAAATAAAAGTTCGTCATCGTCCGTAGAAAGGTTTTAAGCGAACCACGTGGACGACTTCAGGCCGCGTGCGTCGTCGTGATGTGCCGGAGTCACCATCGGGGATCACTTCGTAGGTAAGTTGGCCAACACGTCGTAGAATCTGGTAGGGTCCGAAATACCGTCGCAGGAGCTTCTCACTGAGTCCGCGTCGTCGGATGGGAGTCCAAACCCACACACGATCCCCTGGTTGGTACTCGGCGTCTCGGCGTCGGAGGTTGTAGCGGCCCGCATCCACCAGCTGCTGGTCCGTTATACGAACTCGAGCGAGCTGGCGGGCCTCCTCCGCACGTTGAAGATATCCGTGGACGTCGGCGTTGAGGTCGTCGTCTTCTACGTGCGGAAGCATGGCGTCGAGCATCGTAGTCGGCCTTCTACCGTAGACAAGCTCGAACGGCGTCAGCTGTGTCGTCTCCTGGATAGCCGTGTTGTACGCAAACGTGACATACGGGAGCACTTCGTCCCAAGTCTTATGTTCAACGTCAACGTACATTGACAGCATATCTGCGATTGTCTTGTTCAGACGTTCTGTTAGTCCGTTCGTTTGGGGGTGGTACGCCGTCGTTCTTCGGTGATCCGTGTTGCTGTAGCGTAATACTCCTTGCATCAGCTCCGCAGTAAATGCCGTTCCGCGGTCTGTGATTAGGACTTCCGGGGCTCCATGTCGCAGCACAACTTGGCTTATAAAGAACTTCGCCACTTCTTGTGCAGTCCCCCTCGGAAGAGCGGCGGTCTCTGCATGCGTAGCGCGTCATGTAGTCTGTCGCTACGACAATCCACTTGTTCTGTGATCGTGACGTAGGGAACGGGCCTAAAAGGTCCATTCCAATCTGTTGAAATGGTCTCGATGGGACGGCGATCGGTTGCAGAAGTCCGGCGGGTCTTGGCGGCGTTTTTCGTCGCTGGCAGTCACGGCAGCTCCGTACGTGGGTGACGTCAGAGGTAAGGCCGGGCCAGTAGTACCTCGCCTTGATGTTTCCAATAGTGCGGGCTGTGCCCAGATGTCCGGAAGACGGGTCATCGTGGCACGCTTCCAAAATTTCGTCACGAAGGTCCGCGGGGATGACGAGAAGGTAATTCGCTCTTGTTCCGGGGCTGAAATTCTTCTTCACAAGGACGGAGTTTCTCAGGCTGAATGCTGGTAAGCTGCGTTTGAAGGTCCTAGGAACGGCAACGTTGCATCCCTCGAGGTACTCGATTATGACGCGTAAGTCGGGGTCGGCACGCTGCTGGGCGGCTAGGTCGCTCTCCGTCACGATCCCGAAGAACGCGCTGTCTTCATCAGAGTCTTGTGGTGGTGGGTCGACGGGGGCGCGGGACAGGCAGTCGGCGTCGGAGTGTTTCCCGCCGGATTTATAAACGACTGTAACGTCGAACTCATGCAGGCGCAAGCTCCACCGCCCAAGACGGCCAGAGGGGTCCTTCAAATTGGCGAGCCAACACAGCGCATGGTGGTCTGTTACAACCTTGAATGGCCTTCCATACACGTATGGGCGAAATTTTGAAATCGCCCATATAATAGCCAGGCACTCTTTCTCAGAGGCAGAATAGTTTTTCTCCTCCTTCGACAGACCACGGCTAGCATAGGCGATTACCCTTTCGCAGCCGCTTTGCTTTTGGACAAGGACTGCACCCAAGCCTATATCACTGGCGTCCGTATGCATTTCCGTTTCGGCATTTCCGTCGAAATGAGCGAGCACGGGCGGGCTTTGCAGGCGTTTTTGCAGCTCGCCGAATGCTTTTTCTTGGTCGTTTTCCCAGCTGAAAGGGGTGCTATCTTTCGTCAAGCGCGTGAGTGGCTCTGCAATGCGTGCGAAGTTTGCGACGAAGCGCCGGTAGTATGCGCACAGCCCGAGAAATCTCCGCACGCCCTTCTTATCTTTCGGCCTTGGGAAGTTCGCAATGGCTGAAGTTTTTGCCGGGTCAGGTAGGACTCCCGCGGCGTTGACGACGTGGCCCAAGAACTTGAGTTCCCCGTATGCGAAACGGCACTTTTCAGGCTTCAGCGTCAACCCCGACGTACGAATGGCCTCGAGTACAGACTCCAACCTTGCAAGGTGTTCGTCGAAAGTCCGGGCGAATACCACTACGTCGTCGAGGTATACGAGGCAGGTGTGCCACTTAAGGCCAGCTAGCACAGTGTCCATGACTCTTTGAAACGTCGCTGGTGCTGTGCACAGCCCAAACGGCATCACCTTGAACTCGTATAGGCCGTCTGGGGTTATAAATGCAGTCTTCTCTCGGTCTCTCTCGTCCACTTCAATTTGCCAGTAGCCGGTCTTCAGGTCCATCGATGAGAAGGACTTCGCGTGGCAGAGGTGGTCGAGGGCGTCGTCGATTCGGGGGAGGGGGTACACGTCCTTTTTCGTGATTTTGTTCAGTCGCCGGTAGTCAACGCAAAACCTTAATGTGCCGTCTTTTTTCTTTACGAGTACGACGGGCGCAGCCCAGTAGTAGTAGTAGTGCCACTTTATTTTACACTGGGTTCAGGGTAGGGGGGTGGCGGAGGCCCAAAGGGCCCCCGCGACGTCCAGGGCTCTGTCCGTGACGGCTTCTTGCGTTGCGAGGTCAGAGCTCCCCAGAGCCTGCTCCCAGTGAGAAGGGGAGGGGAAAGGGGGGAAGGGGTCGCGCGGACACTCACAGAGCGAGTGGAAGAGAGTGTCCAGCGCGCCACATGAGGGGCAGTGAGGGGAGGTGAATTGGTGTGGGTGAGTGTGCACAAGGAGAGTGCGGTGTGGGAAAGTGTGGGTTTGTAAGAGCCGCCAACTGTGCGCTGCCGGCGGAGTAAGTGAAGGGTGCGGGGGAGGTAGGTTCCTGCGGAGGAGGCGGTAATGTTGAGTTATGTCCCTGTACGTAAGTAGGTACGCGTGGGACATTTCGGGGATGCCGTGTGTAGGCGTAAAAGAAACGGGAGCCCGGGATATCAAAGCTCGGGCGTGTTGGTGTGCCGTCTCATTACAACCTACGCCGGTGTGGGCCGGAGTCCACAGCAGCATCACGGGGTGGGCAGGGGGATTCTGAAGAAGAATTTTGAGGGCAGCTGTGGAAATGACGCCCTTTGTGTAATTTCGTATGGCAGTTTGGGAGTCAGATAAAATGATCTGGGGGGTAGGTAATTGAGTTAGGGCAAGGGCAATGGCTGCCTCTTCCGCAGTTACCGAGGAGGTGGTGGCGACTGTAGCTGAAGCCTGAGGGATTGTTGGAGAAGCGCCTACTACAGCGATTGCGAAGGCAGGATGGGTGGGGTAGGCCGCTGCGTCTACGTAGAGAGTATGCTCAGAGGAAGGGTAGCGGGAGAGGTGTGCTTGGGCTCGGGCTAGACGGCGTCCGCGGTGGTAAGCTGGATGCATATTTCGCGGGATCGGCTTAATTAGGAGACGCCCGCGGAGAAGCCGGGGGATGTGCGCTGGAGGATCTAGTATAAGCGGGGGGTTGGCATGAATTCGATCGAGGATCTGCCGACCAGCCGGGGTCTGGGAAAGGCGCGTAAGCTGGGCCAGGCGATGGGCTTCGATTAGTTAGTCTATGGTATTATGTATACCAAGCGCGAGGAGTCGTTGGGTGGGTGCGTGGGGGGGCAGTAGCAGCACGGAGCGATAGGCTCTCCGAAGTAAGGCATCGAGGGAAGTACGTTGAGAGGGGGTGAGCTGTGCGTACGGGAGGTGATAGCAAAAACGGCTCACCAGGAAGCACTGCACAATTCGCAGCCGTTCTAATTCCGTTAGCCCATGTTTCCTAGACGTGATACGTTTAATGAGACCAATAGTCTGGATGGTGTGAGTGCGCAAAAGATGTATGGTGTCTGTGCTGCTCCTGTTGGCTTGGAGATGCATGCCGAGAAGGCGAAGCTGGGAGACCCGGAGGATTGGTTGTCCGTCCAGCATTACCTGAATGGTGGTCAGGGGAGTGGGTCTAATTCTAGGTGGAGGAAGGAGTAAGAGTGCTGATTTTGACGCCAAGCAAGTCAAGCCTGCTTGTGCAGCAAGACGGGAGACTGTGGCAGCCCCTGCTGAGAGTGTGGCCTCTATGTGGGCGTCGCTGCCTTGCATGACCCAAAGTGTAATGTCGTCCGCGTATATTGTCGAGTGGAGGGACGGTATATTTTCTAGAGCATTCGCGAGAGGGAGCATGGAGAGATTGAATAGTAGAGGCGAAAGAACGGCCCCTTGGGGGGTGCCTCTGTTGGGCATGTCGAAAATATTTGATTTGACGGTGCCCAGTCGGAGAGTGGCGGTGCGATCAGTGAGGAAATTGCGTATGTAGGTGTATGTTCGATCGCCTAGGTGCAGTGTGTTGATGGAGCTAAGAATGGCGGAGTGCCCTACCTGATCAAATGCCTTATGGAGATCTAAGGCGAGGATCGCCGCATAGTCTCTGGTGGGGGGGTGTTGTAGAATATCATGTTGGATTTGCAGAAGGGCGTCCTGTGTGGACAGTCCGGGGCGGAAGCCTATGAGGTTGGGGGGAAAGAGGGAATGTTCTTCAAGGTGTGCGGATAGCCGATTATAAATGACGTGTTCGAAAAGTTTTCCGAGGCAGGAGGTGAGCGAGATGGGTCGTAGATTGGGCAGTGCGAGAGGTTTGGCTGGCTTGGGAATCAAAGTTATATCGGAGTGTTTCCAACTACGAGGTAGTGTACCAGCGTTCCAGTGTGCATTGAAGAATTGGGTGAGGTGGTCTATAGATGTGTCATCCAGATGGCGAAGAATTTTATTCGAGATTTTGTCCGGGCCGGGAGCCGTTTGCCGTCGAAGGGCGCGTAATGCTGCCTCTACCTCCTCTCGCGTAATTTCAGCATCTAGCTCCGAATTAGGGGTGCCGGTGTAGAAAAGGGGGGTGGAGTCAGAAGGAAATGGCTTCGGGATGTATGTAGTGTGGAGCTGTCGAAGGATGGCCTCTTGGGACAGGTTTAAACCATGGAGAAGCTGGGTTATACGCGTGTGTTGATGCGTTCGGGATTTTGTGGGATCGAGGAGATGACGGAGTAATGCCCATGTGCAACGCATGGAAAGCTTGCCCCTCATATCGTCGCATAGTTGGATCCAGCTAGTTCTGGCCAGATAGGTTGCATGTTTCGTGATTTCCTGCCGAAATAAATTTAGCTTTCGGCGGAGGCGATGGCGGTGTTTGTGACGCTTCCACCGTCGCTCGAGACTGGAATATGCTTCCCAAAGGTGGAGCATTTTGGAGTCTACATACTCCGCAGGAATGTCCGGGTCGATTGGGCGATCGTGCTCTTGTTTTGTACGCAGAATGTTAGAGACCCACTCCTCTAAGTCCTCCTCTGTGCTCCCTTGTGGGGGTGGTATGTGTTGGCTTTCTAATCGGAAGGCGTCCCAATCTGTGATCGTAGTGTGGGTTGGATGTTCATGGGGGGATAGCTGTAGCGAGGTGCTTAGCTCGGTAATATAATGATCACTTCCCAGTGTATGTGGAGTAGGTTGCCAAGCGGCCGGACCGAGGCAGTGGGAGAGTGTAAGGTCGGGTGCCGTGTCGCGTTGGACGCTGGTACCAATTCGGGTGGCTAGATCGGGCTCATTGTGTGCTGTAATGTGGAGGGCTTGAATAGTGTCCCAGAGGAGGCGACCCTTCTTGGTGGTGCGGTGATAACCCCAGGCGATGTGAGGGGCGTTAAAATCACCTAGGATGACGAGTGGATGACGGTTGGCGATTGTGAGAGCAGAGTGGAAGAGGTCACGGAAGGCATGTTTTGTTTGCTTCGGAGAACTGTATATATTGAGAACGTGGAGCCTGGTCTGTCCGAGTTTCTTCGGCAGTATAACGGTGAAAATGTGGGGGATGTCCGAACAGAGAGTGTGCTGCTCAACGCTATAGTTGCGTTGAATTAGCGTGGCCACTTGAGGAAAGTTAGGGTTAAGGTAGGGTGTGTAATTAAGTAGTTTTAGATTGGGTCCAGTCTCTTGTAAAGCTATAATATCAGGGGTTTTGGGCAATGTGGTGAGGAGCGCCTGCAGAGTGTACCGCTTGTTTCGATATCCACGGCAGTTCCATTGCCAGAAAACAGTGCATTTAGAGTTCTTGGTCGGCGTCAGCATCAATAGGAAGGGGGGCGTCGATGGGCGCTAGTAAGGGAGGGGCTGTGATCAGTGGCTGTTGGGTGATGGTGCGCATCCATTCAAGTACCTCTGTGTGAAGGTCATGCATTGATTGTTGGAGCGCAGTTATTTGCTCAGTCGTTTTGTTTTGAAATGATAGAAAAAGCTCTTGATATTCGGCACGTAGTTCCAGCGTGGTGGGGGCAGAGGCCGCAGTTTGGGAATGTTAATCGGTTTCTGCTTTTCGTTTGAGAGGGGGAGGGTGGGAGTCCGATGCAAGGGTAGCTTGTGCTTCTGGCTGCGTTGGTGCAGCAGAGGAGTTAAGGGTGGGGGAGTTGAGACGTTGGCGGAGAGCATGATTTTCCTGCGCGAGGCGCGCGTTCTCTTGGCGAAGTTGGAGGATTGTTTCGCGCATTGTTTGCATTTCGCGAAGTAAGTGTTTAGTGTCTAGTGCACTGCGCGTAAGGTGTGTGGAATTGGGTAGAGAGGGAGGGGATAGTTTGGGAGTGCTCTGGGGGCTCACCTGTGATGCGGGGCCTCCGGGTGAGCGCGAAGGGAATCCTTGTGTGACTTGGCTGTAGGAAGGTTGGCCGGTGGTATCGGTGATGGTTCGGGTGAGTGCTGAAGTGGCAGGCGGCGTGCTACTTGTCTTCAGGGAAGCGAGGTGTTGCCCAGTCATGGCTTGTGAAGTGGTCCTGCGCCGTGGTTTGAAGCGGTTGGTGCATCCAGTCGACCCAGTGAGGTGGGCCGCGCCACATAGGATACACGACGGCGTGCAGGGGTGGTTTGGCTGGGGTGCTAGCGTGCCGCAGGTGGTGCAGCGGTTCTCGGTGGGTGGATGAGGGCATACGTCTTTGCGGTGGCCGGGGCGCCAGCAGGCAAAGCATGCCTCTTGTTTTCTTTTGAAGGGGTAGCAGCGCATAGTGGCTGCCCTGTAGCGGATCCAGTAGGGTACTACATTGCCTTGAAAGAGCACTTGCACAATTGTAGAGCCGTTCAGCCGCTTTGCGTCGATGATTCGAAGCGACTGGTTGTAATCCAACAGGCTCTCAAGGATAGTGTTTGCATCATCTTCTGGCGGTACCGTGAAGATGGCACCTACTACAGTGGCGCTGGGAGGAGGAATGTGGTTGGCTAGGGCGTAAGTGGCTTTCTTCCAGAGGAGGGAGGGGAGTTCAAGGTAGCACTGTGCCCGAGCTTCCGAAGGGGTGCTCACGACAATGAAGTTAGATCTGTAGTGCAGGCGTACTTGGTCTGCCGCGTGCCGAGGTAGCTTGGCTTGGTCTTGCAGGACATCAGCTAGAGTCGCTGCGTTGACGCTGGTAAGGTCAAGGCCTCCTTGTGGACGAAGGATCACCTTAATGTCATTGTCCGGTAGAGGGTCTTCAGGTGGTGTGGGCTTACGTTTGTGCCGTTTCTGGCAGCGCTTGCGTGGCTGGTCGCCAGCGGTGGGGGCTTGGGAGGTCCGTGTTGCTGCTGTGGCTTCAGCTGCGGCGATCAGGGGCTTTTCGATGGCTGTATAATGTCGTCGCTCAGCATGTCGTCGACTTGAGTGCGGATGGCTTCCCGTTCGTGTGAAGAGACGCGGTACGGTGACTGTCGGGTAGGTCGGGCTCCATCTTCGGTTATTATTCGGTGCTTCGCTAGAGGGGTCTGACGTAGTTTTGCGCTCGACGAAAAACATTCGCTATAGCGACGCAGCAAAGCCAATAATTTTTTCCGTTGTTCTTGCGGTAGCGCCGGATTCACGTCGAATGGCTGCGGGAGCTTGAATGTTTCTACGGGTGTGCGTTCAAAGTCGGCGACTGCGATCACATCACTTGCTTCTTGCGTTTCTTCGAGGAACGCAATTGCAGCTCCCTTGTTTAAATGCTGGTACTCTTCGGTGAAATTAGTGACCAAAACGTGAGATTGGCGTTGCTTAAAGTGCGCAATGCCTCTTGCGACGGAGACACCGCGGTCGAGAAGCAACCTTCGATCACTCTCTACGATAGCGTCGATGTCAGAAGCAGCATCCTCACAGTAGACGGCGATCATCAAGCTTGCGCGGGGTGGCAGGGTGATGTGATCGTCGGCGATCCTGACAGCAGCACGGTGATCGGGGTTCGGCTGCGGCGTCGTGGAGTGATTGGAGGAAAATGTTATCGACTTGGTCTGCAGATCAATTATTGCGCCGTTGTCCGTCAAAAAGTCCATTCCGAGAATCACGTCGCGGGAGCAGTTAGGCAGAACGACGAACGGCGCAGGGTACGTTGTGCCGTCTATGGTGACGCGCGACGTGCACGTTCCACTTGGCGTCACGAGGTGGCCTCCTGCTGTGCGTATGTGCGGACCGTCCCATCTGGTCATAACTTTCTTCAGTTTAGACGCAAATGGTCCGCTCATTACCGAATAGTCAGCTCCCGTGTCTACGAGGGCGACTACGTCAAAGCCGTCGATGGACACCTTGACGTCAGATGCAGTCGTCCTCGAGTTCCGGGTTCGTCGGGGCGTCGTATCTCTGCTTGTACGTGTTGATGGTCGGGCACTGTGCATCGTCGTTGTCGTCGTCTTCTCAACGGACGTCTCGGTCAGGTCGGGTACGCGTCGCGCCGTGTAGCTGTCGTCGTGTTCGGGAGTCTCGTCAGGGTTAGGTCGGGTCGTCGGGATGAGGGCATGTCGTGAATCACTGTCTTCAGCGCGTCCTTGCGTCGTTGGAGGGTTTCTAGTTTTTCGCCGTACAGCAACTTCACCTCCAGAAGTTGCCGCCTTTAGTTTCCCCCGCGTGGGCTGGGGGACCTTCAACGGGCGAAGTCAGCGGTTCGGCGATTGGTAGGGGTAGGGCGACGGCGAACGGTTGAAACGCGCTGGGCCACGGCTGGTTTCAGATAGATACTCGTCGATCTCACGTGGTCGTTGGCCAGGGAGAGGGCGAGGTGCGTCGACGGTGAAACCACGCAGTCCGAGTCTCTTGTATGGGCAGCGACGGTAAATGTGGTCGGCCTCTCCGCAGTGGTAGCACAGAGGACGGTTATCGGGAGTTCGCCATACGTCCGTCTTCCTCGGCGTCTGGTTTCGGGCTACCGGGGGTCGGGCGGGTGACAGTGGGCGGCGGTACGGCGGGGCCTCTTGACGGCGTGTTGGAGCAGGGCGGGGTCGACGAACAGCCGCGGAGTATGTCATAGCTTGTGGCTCTCGGGGTACCTCGGATGGCGTAGAAGTTCCCAACGCTTGTTGCACTTCTTCTCTAATCACGTCGGTGAGGGAAGCGACTTGGGGCTGCGGCGGCGTTGGGAGAAGTTTCCGCAGCTCCTCTCTCACTATTGCGCGGATAGTCTCGCGTAGGCTGTCGGCCGGGATCCGCGTGCTGCCAAAGTCGTTCGCATTGGCCGCGCCAACAAAGTTGCGGTCATACTGCTTAGCACGCATTTCGAGGGCTTTCTCAATGGTGCTGGCTTCGGTCACGAATTCGGCGACGGTTTTGGGCGGATTTCGGACAAGTCCAGCAAACAGTTCCTCCTTCACTCCGCGCATTAAGAAACGCAACTTCTTTTCTTCCGTCATTTCGGGGTCCGCGCGGCGAAATAGCTGCTTCATCTCCTCAACGAAGATCACGACACCTTCGTTGGGGTGTTGCGTGCGCGTTTCCAACAAAAGGGCGGCTCTTTCTTTCCGCACGACGGTAGTGAAGGTCTCTAGTAAACTCGCTTTTGAACTGAGCCCAGTTTGTCAAGGAGCTCTCGTGGTTCTCGAACCAAGTGCGAGCCGAATCTTCCAAGTAAAAGAAAACGTGCCGGAACGTTTCTGCGTCGTCCCACCTGTTGAATTTCCGGACGCGCTCCAGTTTCTCCAACCATTCTTCTGGGTCTTCTGCGGGGGCTCCTCGGAACGATGGCGGTTCCCGGGGCTGCTGCAGGACGATTGGCGACGTTGTTTCTTGCACCATGGTGTTGGTTGCAGCGTTCCTTTTCTTGGGCCCTTCTGGCATCAAACCGAACTCGGGCGGTAAATCTTGCAGGCGGGGGCTGGCTCTTGTTGGACTGGCTTGGCGGCTTTTCGAGGTTGTAGTGGGCATGAAGGGTGCGTACCCCGCACCTCCACCAGATGTCACGAAGACAAGGACGATGCAGTTGTGTTGAATGAGAAACACGTTTATTGGAGCGAACTTGTGCTCCCCTAACAACTCAAAAGAATACAGAGGCGGCGAAGCAGCGGTCAACAAAGTGATTTGCACAGGCGAGTGTCGTCGAATCGAATGCCCCGGCGTCCGCACTGCAGGCTTTTTATCTTTTGGCGCGCGTGGTTCTCGAAACGTCGATTCGCATCGAGAACATAGTAGATCCAAGAAGATTATTGTTGGCTGTTCACGTTAGATCGGAATGCTCTCCCTATCACAACAGATAACACATGCGGCACAGAAAGAAAGAATGGAACACGCGCTTCCCTTGGCGCAGAGATAACACAGACCGGCGCAGCCGGGCGGTAAAAGCAAAACACAAATAAACAAACCCAATGTATGGTTCGCGGCAATATGTAAGGTAAAACAGTTTTCGCAACCTTTCCGAACACTCGAAAGTGTTATATCACATCACTTTACGTTATCATGGCATGAAAGAATGCCGAGATTCACTATGGGGCGCAAAAACAGTAGGCTGAGTTCGAAATAACGCCCTGTGTGTATAGGCGTGTGCTGGTTTTATACCAGGCTTCTAACCAGTATAGAGGTTTACTGAGCAAAACGAGTCACGTCTACAGTAGAAAATGCTGTAACGCAATGTTTCTTCAAATCTGGAAGGATATTTCGGTAAATTTCCCACAGTCATACCTTCCCAATATTCAGATATGCATTATAGGAGAACTGCACTTAAGATAAGGAGGAGGAGGAGGAGGAGGATAAAACTTTAACTATAAAATTGAGCTTATTAGTGGGCCCGGTCCTCAGTCCAGGAAAAGAGAGTAAGAGTAATTATTTGTTCATGTCATAGAACGCCATCCCGAGTAGACCATGATTTGTTCTTTTCGCCTGGAAGGGTTGGAAAACAATAAAGAGCTGCTTGGAAATATTCATCGTTTTCGATTCTTGACGCGTACTTTTTATTGCATTGGTTAGCGAGTATACCAAGCCTTCAATATTGTTCGGGTTGAGAGTCAGTTCGTTATGATAACCATTGTTACGGTAGAAATTCTGAGCCCAAGAGCCGCCTTCGAGTACTCTGGACAACGTTGCCTGAGGAGCAATCGCGGTGGCGTAGCGCAAACCTTCTCATTGTATTTGCATGTGAATAAACAACGTACGCTGCGGATATGCACCTTCTTGCACGCAGCCATAACGAAAGCCAATTTCTGAAGAAGGGAATGTATGCCATACAGTCTGAAGAAAATATCCACACCATCTTCGTAAGCCTCCCAAACATCCCCAAATCTACTAATAGGACGTTTGTAACGACGCAGAAAAATTAATGCATCGGGCACAGGAAAAAAAAAACATAAAAAAAACATTCATCTGATGCAAGTCAGCAATAAGGAAAGAAATAGAATCCTAGCTGCTTTATTTCCCGCTGTGCGATGTGCGTGTATGGGCACGCTGTTTGGTACGTACGTAGCATTAGACTGCTGAGTCTTCGTAAAAGCATCTCAAAAATACTGTAGGGAAGCCTACGCATTTTGAATACTTTTCGAGGAGCTCTGAGCGCTGAACCTCGTTAATAAGCTAGAAAGGACGAGTTACATACGATCTTCTGACCGATGCTCTGAAGAAAGTTGTTCTCTCTCTCCTCGTCTGTAGCAAACTTTTGGGGGGCACAGCTTGAAATTATTCGGATGTGTCAGAAGCTGGCAAAAATAACTGAATTACGGGAAATACGCTTTTTAGTGCACCAAAGCATCAAAGCGGGCAATGTCTAGCACATGCACTGCTGTACCTCACAAGCGGAGTGTAGCAGACGACAACCGCGCGAGTCCCTAAGCCAACGTCAGGATCCAGGGGGCGCGACTCAAACATCTCACCTAGGGTGCCTGGATGCGCGCGCCCGCCTCCCCGGGCGCGCGCATCCAGGCACCCTAATCTCACCGCCAATTGCGCGTGTGAAATGGAAACGTCATAAAAATCGACCAGGAGTAGGCAGCAAGGAGAAGAGCGCTTTAGTATTGATTTTCTACTCAATAAATTCGCATAAACGCACCCAGAGTGGTCGAAACATGGCCTGCACAAGTAATCTCAGAGTGTTTACCACATTTTGTGGAAATGTCGCGATATTGGGAGAAATGCGCCTTTCGCAGAGTTCCACTGTCATCGTGCCTTTTGAAAACCCAAACCCACTCGACCAGCTCCAATCCCACCCCAGTGCCTTCCCCCGCTGATCATGTGAAACACGGCGGTTCCTAGCTGCGGCAGCCATCGTTCACTCCTGCTCCCACTGCTGCCCCCGCGGTTCATTTCGTGCGGTTTTTCGCGGCCAGGGTCCGAACCCGGGTGTGCAGCCGGCGGCATTCGTGGTGGCCTGGCAGCTTCACCTGGTCGGCAGGGTGTATGGAAGGTGTCGACTCAGCCCATACACCACATGTCACGAAGGTTTCGAAACTAAATGTAGTTTGATGCCTGCGGAGATGTGACTTGTGACTGTAAAATATGGTCGTGGTCCTTTCCATTCTTTTTAACTTGGAACAGTTCTAGCTGGAAGCACTATGTGGCATGGCCATTTAAGCTAGTTCCGCGAGAGCTTACTACCGACGGAAGAATGAGCACTTTTTGCACGAAGCCTTTATACAGCTCGTGCTGAAGTCTGTTCTGGTGTGTGCGGGTCGATACCTAGCTACTTTCTGGCCCCAAACAGTCCATCGCCCCGCTCGTGGCGCCCCGTTTCCTGCATACAAGCCAAGTACTGCTGGCGAAGACGTGTTTGTTGCCTTTCCTTCGTTTTTCAGAATCTGAAGGGGACGAATCTGACGTGTTTCTCCGGGATATATCAGCAGCTAAGTGTCGACCTGATCGGAGTGACCGTCGTGTGGCAGTTGCGTTCTGCAGAGCGCGAAGCCGACTCGCCAGGCTTTCACTTATGAGCACAACCATGGAACGGTATGGTGAGAACGTGTTCGTTGCCTTCCCTTCGTTCGCGGGAACGTATAGCCTTAGCAACAAGAACAGCGCATGTGTGGCAGGTTTTCCACTGCCTCGGCGATTATAGCCAGCGCACTCGTTTGTTTTTGGTACATTTGCCCGTGGACTGCCGTTGAGACCATGAGTCCTGTGTGCGTGCGTTCACTGCGGTGGTTACAAATCTCTAGCTAGGCAGGTAGCTTTGTCTTCATTCGTGCGCTAGCTCTCCCTGGTTAATCTCGCTAATACCTCGTGTCTAGTTGATCTTGCATGCATGTTGGTTTTCACTTCTGTTTACGCTTTGGCTACTACGTGTGCTCTGTGCTGAGCATGTAACTTTCCAAAGATGGATGTTTTCCAGGCGCTAATATACCGCAGTCCTTATTGGGGCTTAGCTGATCATGACGCATTTACACGTTCGTATAAAATTCCATTCCTCCGTCAAGAAGCACCTATTTTTAAAAACATGCAGAAACACTTCCCACAAGAACCTCGCTGTTCTGAAAGCACTCTTGTGGCCTCGTTGAATCGTTGCCTCTGTAATGACTCAGAAGCTATTGAACGTACTCAACGCGTCCTCATTGGAATCACAGAGCTAACGATCGACCAACTCAGTAAAACCGGCCTCCGCTCCGTTGTGTGCAGTTCAGCGTGTGGTGATGCACTGTGCCGGAACCGCCGGAACGTGGTGGTGTGGGGTTGACCAGGCGAAGAAGGACGAGGCGCGAGCCTCTACGGAGGAGGAAGAACTGCCTGTCCTTTAGGAATTCACGCAGCCATGCTATAATGTATCTAGGGAAATTTAATTTCTGCAAGCGAGACATTAACACAGGGTACTCCACGCTGTCGTATGCTTTTGCTATATCCAAGGTCACTAGAGCCGCAACCTGTTTATATCGACGGGCAAGTTTTATACGACTTTCAAGGTCGATGTGGGCACTCCAAATAGAACAACCTGGGCGAAATCCAATTTGACTTGGGCTGAGGATATTATACTCAGACAAAAATTCCATCATTCGGTGAAGTAAAATCCGCTCAATTAGTTTTACTACGTTCGAAGTCAGAGAGATGGGCCTGATATTATCAATAGCGAGGCCCTGACCAACAGTCTTCGGTATAGGAAGTATTTTAGCTATCCGCCACACATCGGGAATCCATGCATTCCTGAGAGAATAATTAATCATACTCAGCATGTCATCCGGTGCATGATCGTATAGTAGTTTTAACATTTCAGTAGTAATGTGATCCGGACCAGGGGCAGCTGCTGGCATTTTTGACATAGCATCAAAAAGCTCTGCATGCGTAATTTCTGTGAAGTCCTCTACCACTATAGGTGGAGGAGGCGAGGTAGCTAGAGCAGACGAAAAACGAATTTGCAGACCCCTAGCAATCAACTCTAGAGACTCGGAGATTTCATTGGAAGATAACACTATAGAGTCTAAATTATCAGATTGGGGAACCGCTTTCCTAGACCGAAGAAATCGAAAAAGGGCCCGCTTATTAGTGGGTTCAGAAAGAATTGAGCAGCGGTGACAGTCATAGGCCTGTTTGGCATTAGAAACTGCTCGTTTGAACATCGCGGAATGATACTTATAATTGCTCCAGTTCAGCGGGCAATGGTTATAGCAAAGCTTCTTCCAGGCTGCCTTCCTGCGTCTAAAGTTGCGTGTACATTCTTCATTCCACCAGGGGCTAGGTGACACAGCTCGCTTAGACCGTACTTCAAATAGCGAGGACTGCGCCGAAGTGGTTAGGGCAGCACAAAGACCCGTCGCCCGTTCAGTTGTGTCTTCTGCAGGCAGAGAAGATACGGCCTCCTTCAGAGAGATTTGGAATTTCTTATAATCTACAAAAGTGCAACTTCGCCGGACGAGAGAGCGAACAGGGCACTGAATCTCAAACAATATTGGAATGTGGTCACTGCTAGTCCCGCTGTCAACAGTAGACCATGAAGAAACTTTAACACCCCTAGAACAAATAGTTAAATCTAAAACAGATCGAGTTATTCCCTGTATGTAAGTAGGAGAACCTGAATTTATACATGCCAAATTGTTGTCCGTAATCCAATCTAACAAGCGAAGACCGCAGGAATCCGTTCGGTAGCCCCAAGAAATATGATGGGAATTAAAGTCTCCCGCAACAACGACGGGAGGTACAGCCGCAGCAAGAGCGAGATCTAGGGGTTCCGAATCAATAACCCCAAGTGGAAAGTAAACGTTCGCCAAAGAGAAAGGAAGACAGCCAGGGAGTCTGATCTCCAATACCAAAATTTCACAATCTGATCTTCGAAGCTGGAAGGATACTTTGGTCTTATGAGCGAATTTTGTTGAAACTAGAATCAAAACGCCTCCCCCTCGTGAAAGTCTGTCTAGTCTGAACGTGTGGTAATTACATAAGCTAAAGCTTTGGTTGCTATTGAGCCAGGTTTCCTGAAGCAAAATTAGATCTGGATTGAACTGGGAGCTCAGACAAAGCAAGTCCGCGAATCCGGCTGTAACAGATCTGCAGTTCCATTGGAGTACTTTAAGGGACCCTATGACTCGGGGAGACCAGCCGCTGCAACTGCAGCGTCTAATATGCTTTCTTTGATCACTGTTCGCGGTTTATTTTTCTTGTTCTTTGGTTTCGGTTGAGTATCTAGGGACCCAGTACCTGGGGAGCCCGATCGTTTACTGGAGTGAGAGATTGAACCCAGAGGCCAACTTTGAAATTCCATGTCCGAATCTGAAGTGGGGGAAGCCGGAGGTAAGCACTCCGAGCCAGTTTTGGGATAAGACGAGGAGCCTGCATCTGAACAAGGAAGCTGCGCGGGTTCATCTCTTGGAGGCGTGACAACCGGTACTTCGTTAGCGGAGCTGGGGGCAGAACACTCTGCTGGCGGTAACGAAATGTCCGCAATAGAGGACACCTGTGGAATGCTATTTGGAGGAGAGTTGTAAGTGGCCGGAGCCAGCGGCAGGAATGGCGCCATCTGAGCCACTACTGTCCGGGACACACACTCCGTGATGCTAGCTGTTAACTGAGTCACCACTGAGGACACCACTTTCTCTACAGCCGCTGCTATAAGCGAAGCAAAAGCTGGATCAGCTAGCGAAGGCTGTTGAACCTTGGACACCGCTTTTTCAACTGCCGCACCGATGGCGTTCAACACAGCGGGCTCGGTCAGCGATGAAGTTTGTTTGGCGGCTATTCCGGCGTAGCCATGCGCCCTTTCTTTAAAAATGCCGAACGCTTCCTTACGTGAGCAGCGGCGCTTTTCTATGATATCAAGCACTTGGGCTTCTTGAGCCCTCACAGGACAATTGGAGTAATCTGCTGGATGACCAGCGCCACACAAACAGCATTTGACGTTCTCAGAGGAGCACGAGTCGGCAGAATGGCTGTCACCGCACGAACGACAGCGGGTAGACGATTTGCACGCCTTTGCAGTGTGGCCAAAACGCCAGCAACTGAGACACTGAAGAGGCCGAGGAGAGAGGCGCTCGACTCGGTAAACCAGAGGCCAAGCTTTAATCTCAGTGGGGCATGAGGAGCCCACAAATGTGGCGATCACGGACTCTGTTGGGACCCTGTTGCTCTCCACAACGCGGCTGCAACGGTACACTGATGTCACTCCTGCCACCGCAAACTCTTCGAGAATCTCGTGCGGAGTCATCTGGACATCGACACCGCGAATAATGCCCTTCACGCATGCCAAGTGGGGGGGAACAAATGCACTCACCTGGTGAGAAGCGAATGTTGTGCATTTGAGGAGGTCTGCCACACAGGTCTCATCTGATGACTTACAGAGGATGCCGCCCTTTCCAAACGGCCGAACCTCGGATATTTGATCAAACCTCTCGGTAACAGCCCGAAGCGCCGCCTGCACGATCCGGGGGTTCTTTAACCGGATGGCTCCGCCGCTCACTGGGACCAGAGCTACCGGGATGCAAGTCACTCCACTGCGCTTTAGAGTCTCCACCGGCAAGTCCTGAGGTCGAATGGAGGCCGCCCAGGGGGAACTCCCCCAGCCCGGCGAGTCACGAGACATCCCTGCGCAGCTAAGTGCACCTGGAAGGCAACACAGAGAAGCGACAAACAACCAAAGAAACAAAAACCGCCTGACGGTTGGCCGATCACCTGCAGCGCCAAACCTCTAGGGCGAAACTACATTTGGAGTGCCCACATCGACCTTGAAAGTCGTATAAAACTTGCCCGTCGATATAAACAGGTTGCGGCTCTAGTGACCTTGGATATAGCAAAAGCATACGACAGCGTGGAGTACCCTGTGTTAATGTCTCGCTTGCAGAAATTAAATTTCCCTAGATACATTATAGCATGGCTGCGTGAATTCCTAAAGGACAGGCAGTTCTGGTGTGTGAGGGGTAACATTTGTTCCTCTCGGCACTCACAGAAAAGAGGTGTACCACAGGGAGCTGTCCTTTCGCCGGTTCTTTTTAATATCCTGTTAAGCTCGGTCCCTGTGGTTTCGGGTGTCCAGACTTATGTTTATGCCGACGATATCGCGTTTTTCGCGTCAGCTTCTGACATACACGAACTGTATGTATTAATGCAGTCATATCTGAATTCTTTAGATTCCTGGTTAGATAGCATCTCTCTCACAATAAATGCCAGCAAATGCTCTGTGCTAGCTTTTCAGTCCACTTTTTCCTTTAATATCACTCTCTGTTACCGTCAGCACATCATACCCCAGGTTGATTCTTTAAAATACCTTGGGGTAGTATACACCAGCCAACTTGACTGGAGTCCACATATAGAGCGTATAGCTACTAAAGGAGCACGTGCTGTTGGCATGTTGAGGCGCCTCAGCCATAGAAAAAGGGGAATGCGCCGTGAATCTCTTCTGATGATATACCGTATGTACGTGCGGCCTATTTTAGAGTTCGGGTGTGTTCTATTCTCGGGTGCTGCTACGTATAAGCTCCATCGCCTAGTTCTCCTGGAACGCCAGGCTCTTCGCTGCTGTTTAGGGCTACCTAAAAATGCATCTAATGCGTTGCTTTATTTGGAAGCCCGAGTTCCTCCTCTGATACACCGATTTAGAATACTCACTGTGGATACTTTCCTGAGAGCCTATGGCGCGGGGGTTAACAGGGCACAATTTATCTTTGTAGATGAACCAGCTGTGTTTTTGGCGGCCCAGTGGCCCAGGTCCTATCGACCGCAAGTTACTCTAGCACAAAGCTTGGTGTCTCCATTAGGGGTTGCGCTCAATAACGTACTTCCATCTCTTGATAGGGGTCATACGATAACGGTCAACTTCCGGAACATCTTTCCCCAAAATGCTAAAATGCTACCTGCCAGACTGCTCAATAGTATCCTACAAGATCATTTGGCCTCAGTTCAGCACGGTACTATCATATATACAGATGCTTCTCAATGAGAGGAAAAATCCGGAATAGGTATAGTTTCCCCTTCCTTAAATTGGTACTTTTCGGTTCGTCTGGTGGATTTTATCCCTATATTCTATGCGGAATTCTTGGCAATTGTCTTGGCAATACGAAAGCTTGACATATCGGTGTCGTCTCCACTTATAATTACAGATTCCCTATCCGTAGGTTTAGCCCTTTCTTCTCCGAAAGACTCACCTCTTCTACGGACGTTTCGATCCCTTCTACCACCTCATATTACTGAAATTCACCTTCTTTGGGTCCCTGGGCACGCGGGAATCACCTTTAATGAAACCGCAGATTCACTGGCAAGGGTAGCACTCTCCGGGCCTGTTGTCGATGTCATTGAGACAACGCCTTTATTAGCCGCTGTAAGATTCCGTAGATTGTTGAAGCTGCAAGGGCAGCACGAATCAGTGTTATTGTCAATGCGAGATTTTTCTCATCTAAAATTCTCCTGGAATCCGAATTGGTGCCCCTCACGCGACCTGGAGGCGATTGTAACGAGCCTTCGATGTCGTGTGCCCCAGTTGAACAGATACCTCCACAGGTCTCGTCTGGCGCAGACTGCCATGTGCAGTTACTGTAATGAAGAAGAGTCTGTCGACCATTTCCTTTTGTCATGTCGGCGATTTTCAAGCCTCAGACGTCAGCTCCTTGAAGTGCCGCTTCATCGCCTGGGGTTGGTATTATCAGTGCCGGCTCTTTTATCATTTGGGGCTTCAGAAACGGGATATTGCCGCCGGGATGTTTGTTCTGCTCTTCTGCGCTTCATTGAAAATTCCAAAAGATTTACAACCTAATTCGTATCTTGTTCTGGATCCTCACCTGAGCCCTCCAAAAGCATCCATTTCTGATTTTTTTTCCTCCTCTCCCTCCTTCTTCTTCTTCCTCTTCTTATTTTTCTTTATTTAATTATTTATTTACTTATTTCCTTTTTTTTTGTTTCAATATTAACCAAATTCCAAACTCAATTCCTCCAACACAAGAAAAAGAAAAGCTTCCAAATTTTTATAATTTTCTTTGAATCATTCTAATTTTCTAATTTCCTTTGAATCTCATTCGAATTAACGACTGATGTTTGGCCGATCCCCTGATTGGGTATGCGCCAATATTCAAAGGAACAACAACAACAACAACAACAAGAGGGACTGCGATGGTTCCAGAAGAGTGTCGTGAGGACCGCCAGGACCCAGGTGTTCTGCGACTGTTGGTATAGAACGTCAAGGGCCCTGCCGTGGCTCTGTCTCCAGTCCGTCTGCTCTTATACTGACGGAGCCACTTCCTGGTTCTCTCACTTCGAGAGCAGCTGCAGAGCCTTGGTCCGGGTTGTTACTTCAGAAGACTTCTGCGTCACTCGCACCGTCAAGCTCATCCCCGTGCATTGACAACGTGAGACTTTTTCTCGACGCGAGAACCTTGAATGATTTTTGTGCCGGGGACTATTAGTCACTGTTCAGGCTAGTTTGGTTCCCTTGAACTCTCGCTTGTACCTTTTAAAGGAGCCATGAAGACAAAATACAGGTTTGTTTTATTCGATAGATTTCGTGTTTTATAGTGGCCCCAGCGCTTGTTCGGACACAAACGATGCTTTATTCATTGAGAAATTGATCAATGTAGGTTAAAATTTTGATTTTCCCGCTAAATCGTGTGTTTTCGTGGTCTGCAGTGACATCGCGGGAAACGACCGCTCTGCAGCCTAGGGTTCCTTTATTCACGCGTCCGCCATAGAGGGTGGAGACACGTATACGCTGGCGCCGCCGTTTTGGGTCCCTCGCTCGCCGCCGAAGCAAGTCATTGCATCAAAACCACGCTAAAAGTATCGCCACAACGCGGTTTACTGGCGATGTTCGAATCATCTTATCGGTTTCGCGTTGCTGGGTCTCGTGGGAAACGAAAAGAACCACGCGTTGAGCACGTTGACCCAATTGCGGCGGCACGGGACCCTTCCAAGTGTGTCTCCGCCCTGTGCGGTTGCACTGGCATCGAGGTACTCCACGGCGCCGTTCGCGCTTTTGTTTACGTTACCGAATCTATGCGCCTCGAGCGCTGCCTGTAGGCCGCCACTGAAATCCCCCTAGCGGCCCCTTTCGAAAGCAGTCGCGGCAGTCGACTCGCCGGCCCGCTCATCACTGTCGCCGTTCCTTTTGAGGCACGTTCGCGACTGATATTTTCTTGATACTTGTATGCGTTGGAAATACATATGTATGTGGAGCAGTCACTCTTCGCAAATGTGATGTATTTACGAGAGTGTAAATGCTTCTGACGCGATCTTACTGAGGTACATTCGGTCCGCATAAGCGCCAGGTGTGTTTCACAAGCCGGCATCACGAAACCGGCATATGCATGGAGCTGATTGTCATTCCACTGCCCTGAAATTTACTAACAGTACCTCCGTAAGCAGCGTTCGTTCAGATGCTCATGCTACGGCTATACTCTGCGATGTAAATCGGTTTCGTGTGCTTTAAAATCTAGCGGAGCACTCATACCTGCACAGCCCGCCAGTTACGCTTCATATCTCGGATATTGATCGCTACCCTGAACAAGCCACGGATGAATTTCACGGATATTCTACGCAATAAGTACGATGGATAATGTAAAATTACATGCGGGAGTCAGCACAAAAAATTTACGGCTGGCTCGCCTTGTCGCGAGGTGAGCTTTCCTCAACAGTAATCGGATACATATATCCTCCGCTTATCTTCGAGGCCGTGAAACATCATCACATGACACAGGGAGCCTGCAGAATTTAGCACAAAAGTGAAATAAGAGGGACTTATAGTTACCACACTCTTCCAACGACACCTTTAATCGGTTGTGAACTTCCTTACTGGATACTTCAAAAAATGTGTCCGCCGAGTGATCAGCTGTTCGTTAAAGTCGAAAAACAAAATAAAGGTGAACGCTCAGCTTGTGTGTGATTATTTAAACGGTCATTCCTTGATTTCGCTCTGCATTTGTACACAACGATGGTTAAAGGGACACTGAAGTGATATGTAAACATTGCGGGATTACTAGCGCAAATTGTAGTCCGGAGTCCCCAGGCCATGTTTCGACCACTCTAGGCGCGTTTACGCGATTTTATTTAGTAGAAAAACTAATTCTAAAACGCTGTCCTCCTCTCTTTACGCTCACCCATTTTCTGTGGCGTTTTCGTGTGACGTCAGGAGGGGATGAGCTGGCAATTGGCTGCGCCACGGCTACGCTACTGCTCGGCTCCCCGGCCGACAGAGTCAGTCGGCCCAGCGTCTCGTCCGCCGGCCGCCGGCGGGTCGTCGCAATCAAGGAGGTTAAAAAAAAATTGCTTGGTCGCAATTCGTTCGCTTAGTTGAAACGAAGCCAGGACACGTTTGTGAATGGAAGAATGTGCCTTTCTTTACTTGGTTTGTTTGTACACTGTATCTAGCTCCAAGTCAAGGTCGCTTCACACAAGCGCTGCACATGCGACGCTTCGCTGACTGGTACGCCAGTAGGAAAATATAAGGCCTCTTGAAGGCGGGAGAAGAGTCAGCGAAGTCAATACAGGTACTAAGGAAATAAAATCAACTGATATTTTTACCGTACAGCGTAAAACTAGGGCGCGGGAAGCACTTCTTTGCGCTGGGCGAACAAGCACAGCGGTCAGCAGCACGACTACGCATCTGCGAACGCTTTTCCGTCTACGAAATGCAATTGCTAGACGTGAGCTACTGTGGAAACTCGGGCGACGCTTACTGCACGATCGCAGTACAACAAATAGTCACCTAAGCGGCTTGAAATGCCAAAACTAAATAAAAGTGTAAACCGGTTGTACAATATATACCCTATATTAGCAAGGCATTCGCGTCCCGCTCCGTGGCCTAGCGGTCTGGGGCGTTAGGAAATCACCGCAAATGTTTTGCGAGTCACGAGTTCGAATCCTCGCGGGTACGTGCTTTTTTTTTTGTAAGTTAACTTTTTTGTTTTCCGCCGATGTTTTCTATATTGAGTTCACCTTTTTTGGGGCCGCAACGTTCATGGCTACACGAACTAGTTCACAAAACGCGCGCAGGCTGGCACTGGCGCGCTAGCGAGTTCTCGTTGGCGTGCTGTTGCCATAAGCACCGACTGCTTGCAGGCAGTGGGCACAGGCCAGAATGAACAGACCCTTGGCCTGGTGCGAACACGCTTTTTACGATACAGGCATGAGGGAGGCAAGCTCCAAATATGGGGGAAAAGCGCATGACATTTGGGCGTCTGCGGGTACGCGGAGGGCGTTCATGCACTGCGTAGGTCTCGGCTAGTGAATGCTACGACTACAAGCCGTCCTGGGAGGCTTATCTTGTGCATTTTACAGCCGACAACATGGCAGAAGCGCGGTACGATGATTACTGAGATATTGAGAATGCCCATCCAACAAAGCCATTGGTTATGTTTTACAGAACCGAAACCGAAACCGAAACTTGTGTGATTGCTAACCTTGGGCATCGTCCAATCACGGCGCCCCTCCTCTCAACGTCACAGCCTTAGTTGGTGCGGCCGCCGCAAACTGCGCATGGTAGTTTTTCTTCTTTCGCGCTTTGTAAAATAATTACCGATTTGTCAACCGGATAAACGATGAAAAGTGTGCTAATTTGAGCCAGTCTACGCAGTGCAAGCAAAAACGGGAGCTTGACAAATTCACTTCAGTGTCCCTTTAAGCGCCCCCCTCCTCCCCCTCTATGTCTTGGAAAATAGTGCATTTCGCATCTAGTTGGTCTAGTGAGTTCAACCTTGCTAAAGGTAAGACGAACGTCTCTAGGATTGCCGAAGCTGCACTGGGTTTTTTTTCATTTACGGACGAGCTATTACATTGCTTCCGGACTTGATAGACCATTTATTTTTCCGTGGTTTCAGTAACTCTCCTTGGTCCATGCTATCAGGCGGGAGTGGGTAAATATTTAACAACCCGCAGACTTGGAACATACTCATGTTCGCGTGGCTTCTATTTCTATAATGGCACAAGTTATTGACAGGTATTAGGTAATCACCTCCCCGAATGATATTTTTCTACGACGTATACATTCAAAACAATGCGGAATTCGTTGTGCGCGCTGCAAAACGAAACAACCTCTCACTGTGCCAATATTAGGTCTAAACGAGGCGTCGCCGACGCCCGTAAGAGCGGCGAAGAAGCGCGCAGTACCGCGTCCCCGGCTAGCTCTTGTTGGCGTTTGAGCACTCTAATCAGGACGCAGCTGTTTGTTGAACTGCCCTAAACACACTATTTGCTTACAGAGATCTGTAAAAGGGTCGAAAGTTGGGCGAGTTGGTATTGACGCATCTTAAAAATCCAACTGCGCGCAAATTAACGAGGACGTGAACACACTGAAGACACCACAAGCGCAGACTCACAACTGGTTTATTGTTACAAAAATCAGAACACTAAATACCCAGGCGCCCACATACGTCACATTCTCAGCGCTATCGGCTGCACAAAAAAAATAAAAATAAAAAACTCAGAAGCACACGAATGACAGATAATTCCGCGGCGATAACACCATCACACATGAAATATCCTCCCCCTCTTCACCACGCATGCCCTGAAGAGGCTTCAAATTCTTGTTTAGTGCCCATCTATGTAGGCGACTTCGCGACTAAGCAAGGCAATAGATGGGTGACTAATACAATCTGAACCAGCTTTTAAAATGTGTCTGGCTTCGACAATTTCTCTTGTCTGCTGATTCTTATGCCTGAATAAAATGGTTGTGCGCTCAAACAAAGGGGTACATTCCGGGGTACATTCAGGAACGCATGCGCGGCAATGGGAAGACATGTGGCTCAGGTCCCGTTTTTCTGTCGAATAGTTATGTTCCTTAAGTCTTGTATTTAAACAACGCCCGGTTTGACCAATGTATACCCTACCACATACAAGTGGTATGGAATAAACAACCCCCGTAGCACATTGGACGAACTTCTTTTTGTGATTAATACCACATGCTCCTTGTCGTTTTCCTGCCCTTTTGTTCACTTTTGGGCAGATCTTACTTAACTTATTAGGAGCTGAAAACACTATTTTTACGTCATACCGCCCGGCCACTCGTTTTATACCGTGTGACATCTTGTGAACATAGGGCACCACAGTTGTGAGTCTGCGCTTGTGGTGTCTTCAGGGTGTTCACGTCCTCGTTAATTTGCGCGCAGTTGGATTTTTAAGATGCTTACAGAGATCACCATAACAAGATGTTTAGGGCGCGGAAAGGGAAAAATAATGCGAAAGATAAACAAAACATTGCATGAGCCGCTATCAGCTGCACAGCGGACATCCCATAAGCGCCGCGGAGAAGTGGCGGTAGGCGGAGCAGCGATCGCGAAGCTCGAGGCGTATATTGCGCCACCATACCGTGGCAAGCCGCATTTCAACCTGACTTGTTTTTGTTCTGGGAGAAAATAATCGTCTCGTGAAACATATTGCTCGCTCGACAACTGTGGTCACGTAAGACACCGTTGCTTGCGGCAATCGGCCAGTGTCGTCTGGGAAAACCCCAAAGCCCCGCAGTGCTGTGCAGCTAAACCGAGCATAGCGCGCAAGTAACGAGCAGACTGCGTACTGTGTAAACAGCAGTACGCATCAGTAGTTCTATGTTTACTGCGCTTTCGTAACTTCTATTGTTTGTCCCACCATTCTTATTGCTTTAAAAGGAATGTGGCAAAAATTTAAGCACGAATAACTCATTCTGCACGCTTATAGCTCAGCCTAATTTGCGTTTGCTTTTGCCTATCCCCGCCAACCGTACAGCAGGCTGGTATGACCCCACCGCTGCCACCAGTTGTTGCGACCGAGTGGGGCCACCCGATCCGAGCTCCGTAGCCTCCGGCATACGTGTGGTAGCGTGGTGAAGCGAGCGGCCAGCCGCTGTTGCAGCCGTGAAGAAGTCCAGAAGCCGCAGGCTAACGTAACTGTTTACTTCATAGCGAGAGGTGAGCCGAAGCCAAAGAACAATGCCCCGACGGGCGAGGTAACAATACAAGACTCGAGCAGAGTGACAGCATTGATACGCTGCTCTAACAGGAATGGGTTACAGCGCTTGGGCGGCTTCTATTTATACCCAAAAGCCGTAACGGTCAAAACGCCAACAAGCGACAACACGCCACGAACGTCACAGACACACACAACGCTCTTTCCAGAGTTCGTGAGCAGTCGATAGCCTCGGCGCACGTTGAGTCCGGGAGAGGGGAGAGAGGAGGACTCCGCTGCGGTCGCGGGGCCTCTATGTCCTTGAACAAGTCCCGGCGCTCCTCGCCGGCGCTCCTCGCCGGTAACTGCCGAAGTTTGAAACGCGCCGAAAGCGAGGCGTCTGGCCCGGGCTTGTCGAGGCGTGAAAGTATGATTCACCGACAAGAGGGGACCTGTTTTCAAAGGCGCACGCAGTGACTTCGCCGCACAGCCGAGGAGTGATGCGGGAAAGTACGGCGGCGGGCCGATTCGTAACAGCTTCTCCGCCGGGGGTCCGAAATCCCGATGGATAAGGGTCTTCAACCGTTGTTCGGAGGGATGCTTTCGAAGTGAAGTGCTCGGCAGTCGCTCGACTCCAGGCCTGGGCTGTACGACACCGTGCTGGAGCTTCACCGGGCCCATCACTGGACGAATAGTGGCTTCCCAATAACGTATCTGGCTTGATCAGGCAAGCAACAGAACACAGGAAGACACAACCGCATCGCCGGCAAGTGCGAAGACAAATCCACACTGAAGATCTACCAGGCTTTTTAGTTGCGAAAAAATACGCGAATAATTAACTACTCTTGTTATATTTTAGCCCAGCAGTACTTTAGACAAGTGCACAAACTTGAAAGGTGACATTTCGTGTGATTGGAAATGTCCCACACACAAAAAAACGTAATCGTAAAGGGCGAAACCTGCTTCAGGAAAAACAATGCAAACGAGAAAGTCAGGCGTCTACAAGCCACTTCTCACCCTGAGAGCTGCGATTTGAGCTCACGTCATTGCCCTGAGCTTTCCCCTTTTTGTACTGTAGTTTAGGTACCCCCGCTCTCTGAAAGCTGCAGCGACCACGTGAAAGGACGCCGGCCGTTGTTTTCGACAAAGGTCGAGCCCGCGGAGGAGTGAGCGAGATTTTCCAGCGTTCGAACGACAGGCGCGCGCTCCTTCTTGGAGGCGGCGTTCCCTTGGCGCGATGCGAGCTCACGGCTTTGCCCCTTGGCGTGCCCGCACTGAAACGCGCCACAATTACGCGCGGAGGTTTTTTCTCTCTCCTCGTTGCTCTCCTTTTCGCGAACGCGTTCGGCATGCGAACATCGGAACGCGTTTACGTTCTCTTCTCTAGTCTGGTCGATTCCCGACTTCGGTTCAGCCGCAGGCGACACCAGAACCTCAAATAGCTCAGCCGATGTTGGCCTATCATCGGGAGCATCAGCTGGGAGTGACAAGGGCACGACGAGATCTTTAGACACCTCATAACTTCCAACAGACCCTATCTCGTCATCCCTCGCGTTTTCAGCAACAGCCTCGGCACGTGAAGACTGAAGCGTGTTCCTGTCTTCCTTCTTCACTGCCAGAACTACACCACAACCAGGCTGCCCTGCCTCAAAAGACGCCTCAGACACCTGAATCTCTACGAGCTCGGCTGGCCGTTGCTCGAGGTCAGTTACCTGAGCTGGTGGCAGGACGGAATCGGCTTGCTCAGTGGCGAGATCGTCATTTCTCCCAACTGAACCGTGCAAACCGTTCGCTGCCTCGGCAGCAGGCTTTGCCACAACGTCGGTCTCTTCTGAACTGCCGCTGTCCGAAGACAAAACCTCCGTTTCAGCAGTCTCGTGTTGCCTTTCGGTAGCCTCGTGGTTTACGCACTCCAGCGAAACCTCGCTATCTCGCGAAATGTTCATGTTCAGAACGGTAGCCGCTCCCAAGGCCTTACGTGAATTTGAACCATCTAAACACCCTGCCGAGATCTCCGAAACCAACACAGACACATTTCAGCTCTCAGTGGACTTACATTGTCCTCTGTCGTGAGCCTCCGGAAATGCGCTATCTCCCTCAGCCATCTCGTCACGCTGCCGGGCCGCAACCGTCGCTTCCGACTCGCGCTCCCGTGCGTCTGCTACTGGCAGCGCTGGCACGGTGCTTTCCTCGACAACGAGGTCTTATCAGAGCAACAATTCAAACTCAGGCTTCACTTCTTCCTGCTCGAGTTGAATTTCGTGCTCTAGCTTCTTGTTCTCCCGTTGGAGTCTCTCTTTTTCGAGCTTCTTTCTTTTCTCTTCAGATTCGCTCAATATCGAGGTCGTACCATCGCATCTTTTCCTCGTGTCTTTTTTCTGCTCTCGCATTCTTTCCTCGTGTTCCTGTTCTTGTTTCTGCCTCTCTGGCTCCTTACGCTGGCGCTCAGCCTCTGCCTCTGCGGCCTGACGCTTAGCGGTCTCCCTGCCATTGATCAGCTCAATGCACTCTGACAGCTCGTCATCGTCAGCCCCAACAGAGAGTATAGCCTGTATCAGCTCTGGCTTTCTCAGCGCGTCCGTAACATCCAAGAGCAACTCTTTTGCAAGCTCCAACAACTGCGGTTTTTTCAACGCCTTCAAATTCATGACCGGTCTAGAGTACTGTTTTCCCACTGCTCCAAAAATGTTTTGCGCGAATAACCCACGCGGCAAAAACACACGCCCTACCAACTATCCGCAGACGCCTGGTAAAACTCAGTGAAGAAAAGTCCCGCACTCACCAATTGACCGCCGTGAATTCTGCGACGTCCGAAGCCGCCTCGACGTCCGTGGTGTTGGATCTCGCACCGCTGGCTCCAGGTGTTACGAAGTTGCCATCCCACCGCTGCCAACCAGTTGTTGCGACCGTGTCATCCCACCGCTGCCATCTGTTGCTGCAACCGTGTCATCCCAGCGCTGACACCCGTTGTTGCGACCGAGTGGGGCCACCCGAGCCGAGCTCTGTCGCCTCCGGCATACGTGTGGTAGCGTGGTGAAGCGAGCGGCCAGCCGCTGTTGCAGCCGTGAATAAGTCCAGAAGCCGTAGGCTAACGTAACTGTTTACTTCATAGCGAGAGGTGAGCCGAAGCCAAATAACAACGCCCCGACGGGCGAGGTAACAGTACAGGACTCGAGCAGTGACAGCAGTGATTCGCTGCTCAAACAGGAATGGGTTACAGCGCTTGGGCGGCTTCTATTTATTGGCCCCGAGGACATACCGTGGCGCCAGCTACGAATGACGTCACTTGTTGGACGCCGGGTAGGGTTGTCGTCTGCTACAACCCATTTCCTGTGCGTATGCGGCCGCGCGTTTTTTTTGTGTGTGTGTGTGTGTCTGTGGCCACCGTACCCACCCACCCCCCCGCTCCCTGTGGATTTGATGCAAATTACCCAAAAAAGTTGTCTGCAACCCGAATCCGGGCGAGCAATCAGCGACTCGCTTTTTCCCGGCGACACCGCCGCGCCCCACAGCTCGTACGCAGCCAGCTAACGACAAAGACGATGCAACTGATGCCGAGAAAAGTACAGTGCAAATTCATTATGAAATATTTGCGACGTGACATGTACGAGATTGTGTGTGCAAGGAAACACCTTGTAACAGCGACGGAAGCGCGTCGCTCACTTGTGATCTCACCGCGCCTACTGCTCGCCTTGCCTGGTAAATGAATGACTACGTGTGAACCGTGATCGGATTGCTTCGCCGCGCATGCTTAAAAGTACTGCTATGATGCGCAGTTTGGCTTAAGCAGTGCCTATTACCCCTACAATGTTTTTCATAGTTATTGTCGGATTTTATTACGATCACTGCCGTAGCCTGTACTCTGCACGGCTGATATGTTTACTTTTCGCGACAACTTGTCCGCAATGTATAAATGGTACACGAACGCGATTTTTCAACGCCTGCGAGCGGGTTTGGACATGGCTATATTTAGCTTTCATTAGGACTTCGGCGTGGGAATGTATATTTGTAACGTGGGCTCCTTTGTGTTTAAGGCACATTCCCACTGGCGATTCGCCTCGTCGCGCGACGAAAAGCGACGTCGCAAAGCGACGAGCCGGCCGTCGCTTTTCGTCGCTTTGCGACGGCGGCGCAGATCGCTAAAAGGAGGAAAGAAATCCTTGGGTCACGTGATCAAAACGTGACGTCACTGGGCTTGTTTTTGAGCGCCTAGGGACAACGCCGAAGTAGGCGCAGCATTTCCCTGGGTCCCCCGAGTGAACGATTTGAGTACCCAGCGTGTGTTTGTGTTGATTGCTGCGAAGTGAAGCTGCTGATGCGTGGATATACCGTGAATGCTAGTATTGGTGCGATCTCCGTATCCGACATACTTACTACGACATTTCAAGAGAGACTTGCAGCCTGAGCCATCGCCTCCTGTACCTGAGCTCAGCGTAGATCAGCCATGCCGGTCTCCGGCGTTTGCAGTCACAGACATGGAAGAGCGGAAAAGAGGGCATCGATGCGCTCATTTTCCCAGCAAGGTCAGTAACATCGCTATTTTATGTTTGTTGTAGTTTTTGTGTTTATACCACTGTACTGTGTACCCTAAAGCTGCGTGAATTCTTGCTTACGTGGCCGCCTAGCTCGGCCTCCTAGCTGTATTGTGATGTTAACGATTTTTGTATAATCTTGAATCAAATTTAGCGTGCGCTGCATACTTGGGCGAGGAACAGACACAATGGAAAACGACAAACCAGACGTTGGCGCGCAAACCAGCACCTGCTTCGTGTATCCAACGTAGTACGTGTGGATTCTTTTCCCGCTCCCTGTTTCTCGCCCAAGTATGCAGCACACGCTAAATTCAAATTACGATGCTATGTCCTTTCACACTCCGGCCGCAGTTTCAAGTGTTTCATTTTTCCTTTTGTGTAGGAGCCCATAACATTGCTCAAGTTTGATCGAACCGGTGGCGTGCACTCCCCGAAGCGCTGTCCTGGATGTTTGAAGTGCAGTGCCTCGATCGTAAGTATGCATGTGTTTGATAGCGTTAATCTCGCGAGTATGCCGTGTGCACGCATCAACGTTCTAGCTCTTCGGGCAGTTAAGTTGCGTTGCGGGAGATGAATGGAAAATGTCGCTTCTGTGCAGAGAACGTAAGGATATCGCGGCCAAAGGGAAAAACAAAAGCGTGAAATCGTGAGCCAAAAAAGACGGAAGAGGGAGAGAGAAAGGATAGACCAAATGACAGCGGCAGAATCAGATCGTCCAAGGGGCTGTGAAGGTTAAGCGGCATTTTGGGCCCTTTATGAGGAGGCACCAGGAGCAACTGTCAGTAAAGTGTACATTGAAGGTGAATGGAAGAAGCTGCATATGGGACAAATAGGATGTGGCAGGGCATAAAGCCACTGAAAATTTGAAAGCACACAAATAACGCGTACAGGCAGGAGGGACACACCACAGCCTCGTCAAACAAAGGGTGGCACCCACACTTTTTATCATGTGCAGGAAGATTTGCACCCGTTGATTTCGTTACCGTAAACAAGTGCTCTCCGAGATGGACGCTTAGACGGCGTCCTGTCTGGCCCACATACACGGACTTACATGACAACGGAATTCTGTAAAGCATGCCAATCGTACAATGAAGTAAAGGCTGCGCAAGGTTAACACTGCACTCGTTCCTCCCTTTACTTCAATAATCCTTGTTATTAACAATGCGGCAGAGATTGCCCACTTCTGCTTTTGCAGACAACACAGGACAATGCGCTGTATGTGTGTTCTTTTTCTTGTAGTCGGTTGTCCTGTGTGGTCTTATTCCACGTCGCCATCTTTTACGCATTTTGTTTTTCAAAGATGTATTATTAGCCTACCCAACTTTCAGTTGTGCTGACACAGCATTTAATCCTGTTCCTGCAGCATCTGCATAGGAGGGCTTCCAGTGGAAAAAAATAAGTGCTTGGACTTGGCCCCTACGATGTTGGTGCAGGGCCTGGAGAGCAAGGCTTGGTCTACATCCTTTCTGGGTACCCATGGAAAGCAGGTGAATGCCTCCACAAGTGGGTCGTTTTGTGGTACACTCGAAATTAGCCGCAGACAGACTGTGTCTGCTCGCAGACCACCCTGGTAGTATGACAACCAAATATGTAGCTGTGTCCTAGTTACTGACGGGAAGACTTAACAAAAAATCAACTGCCCATCTGTTGAAACGACAAAAATGGGGGATGTGAAGCTTTCCGAAACCAAGTCCAACACCAAATTAACCAGCCCAGTACTGAACACCTGTTTCTTATTGGGACGGTCTGATGCGCTGCAGTTGTGCTCTCTAGAGCTTTACTGATGCAGGCAATCCATGACCTTCTGTAGTGTACAACCATTGTCGTTAGGTGGAGGTGTACATTTCCTGTGTAATTTTCCACTTCTATGCAAATCCAGATTGCTTCGACTGTGCTGGAATGACGCAATGGGATAGATGTCAGCTTCATAACATGAGGGACCCAGGTTCAATTCAGATCACGGGAAGCGTTCACTTCACCCACGATCGTCATCATTAGAAAAAGTTGGCTTTCTGCAGTGCATTTTGGGTGGACTACAGACATATCAGCGAGAGGCTGGAGGCTTCACTTTAGTAAATGAAACTGTACCAAGTACAGTATGTGCGTGAAGCTTAAGCATTGTACATGAGCCAAGCCAGGGAGGAGTGGTTATAGGTTAAATCCTTGTAAAGAAAGTTCACAAAAAGTTCAATGTGAATCACTGAGCTTGCAAACTTGTCAGATCTAAACTTGACACTTTATTGTACCAGTCTTTCATGCTCAGCTGAGGAATGGTGGACAGATGGGGGCAACAACTGGCAGAAAGGGTCATTAGCTTGCAGTTCATTTGTCTATGTAAATATTCTAAAAAAGTACTGGTATGAAATTCTCGTGTTACATTTTTCCCATTTCTATGGGTGCCTACCAGCCCAGGAATCATAGATTGGAACATTAGATAGTCAACCTCAGTATATATAATTATTTTGAGCCTTGTTTATTCGTGTCAGTTTTGGCTTGGACAGAACGAACACCAAGGCGGCCGCCATGAGAGAATGGCACTCTTGATGTCGCTGTTCTCATTGCATCATGGTCAGACTAGATGCGTGCCCTAGAGTGGCCCAAGCTGGCCACGGCCGCACACGTCTGGGCCACACGATATCAGTCCCAAAACTGTGACATGATTCACAAGGCAGTGCAGCGTGCACCATCAGCAGCCAGTGTGTTGGCTAAGTCACTGGAGCCCTAATGTCGGCAGTTTGGGGCGAACTGCATGGCGAGGCACTCCACGTATCTTGCTTATGCCAGTGTCGAAAGGGTATTCATTCGGAGCTTTCTTGTGCATGCAAATATTAAAATTGATTTAAAATATATTATACTGAATGGTTGCTACTAAAATCTGCAGCTACAAAGGAAACTTTTTGCATAGTTATCTCAGCTTTGATATTTCAAGTACTCCTTTTAAGTAGAGCCTAATCATGCTATGAACGTTTAATAGTGGTGCTACTCCTTTAAGGTATTTTTTACTTGTTTTAAGCTGACTTGTTTTTAGTTTGGAGTTAAGAGAGACCGTAACATTCTGGCCGCCCAGCCGCCCATTTCTGGCCATTAGTATTTCTGAGTTGTTCTTCAAAACAGTTTTTGCTCGGCACTTCTCTGAAATGTCGAGGACACCTAACTGAACTTAGTCGTGATTAATGCATTATCGTGCAAAGGTGAAGCAATCGCCACCCTTGCGCTCACCTGGTAGAGCATCATCCTTACATCACAAAAAAAAGCTTTGTTTTGCCAAATCCTTTGCCACTTCATACCACTATAGAATTTGCTGCCAACATAGGGGTGCTCTCCAGCTGAATCAGCCTTAGGTGTCAAAGGAGTGAGAGTAAGAACTTTAAAATAATGTTAGAAATAAGCACAATACAATAGCTTTCTATTTTGTAACTGTTAACAGGTCGACCAACCTCATTGCGACTGTAGGATGTGACTTGTTCGTAGAAGGGCAAAATCAGAAAAACAGAGACGAGCAATTAAGTCATTGTTGTACAACAGCTTCTGCGACACCTAAGTTAAAGGAGCCATGAAGAGAAAATGCAAGTTGGTTTTATTCGAAAGATTTCGTGTTTTATAGTGCCCCCAGCGCTTGTCCGGATACAAACGGTGCTTTATTCACTGAGAAATTAAACAATTTAGGTTAAAATTTTGATTTTCCCGCTCAATCGTGCGTTTTCGTGGTCCCAAGTGACATCACAGGAACCAACCGCTCTGCAGCCTAGAGTACCTTGATTCACGCATCCGCCGTACAGGGTAGAGACACGTATACGCTGGCGCCGCCATTTTCGGTTGCTCGCTCGCCGCCGAAGCAAGTCATTGTGTCAAAACCGCGCTAAAATTATCGCCGCAACACGGTTTACTGAAGAAGTTTGAATCATATTGTCTGTTTCGCGTTGCTAGGTCTCGTGGGAAACGAAAAGAATAACGCGTTGAGCCCGTTGGCCCAATTGCGGCGGCACGGGACCGTTCAAAGGTTGTCTCCACCCTGTACAGCGGTGATGGTTTGTTCCCGCGTTTTTTTACGTTCCGTAACCTAGATGGCACCACCATACCGTGGCAAGCGTTTGGTTTGTGTTTGCCCGCATTTAAACCTGGCTTGTTTTTGTTCTGGGAGAAAATATTCGTTCCCTGAAACAGTGCTCGCTCGACAAATGGGGTCACGTAAAACACCGTTGCTTGCGTCAATCGGCCAGTGTCGTCTGAGACAGCCCCAAGCCCCGTAGTGCTGTGCTGCTAAACCAAGCATGCTGTGCGCAGTACGAACAGCAGAATGCATCAGTACTTCTATGTTTACATGTGCTTTCATAATTTCCACTGTTTGTCCCATCATTCTTATTGCTTTGTAAAGAATGTGCCCTAAATTTAAGCGCAAATCGCTCGTTCGTCTAGTTTGTAATTACAGCTCTACCTAATTTGTGTCTGCTTCTGCCAGCCTCCGCCAATCGCAGAGCTTAGCTCATGTGACATCATAGGTTCTGTTGCGGGGAATGAGCTGGTGGGTCGCATGACCATTCCCGTTTTTCGTAATTATGTAGCTTATTTGAGCGAAGTTTACGTTAAAAGTGGTGTCAGTATGATTCTAACGAGACAATCTTTTGAATGAACCAAACTTGTGTTTTCTCTTCATGGCTCCTTTAAGCTGTCTGCAATTTACGTGCAAATAAAATTGTTTTCAAGATGCTTACAGTTTTTTTGCCTGGTTCAAAGAGACTGGTATAGTACAAAATTTTGAAGAAAGCTGGAGTTGGCCGTGTTTTTATTTGTATTAGGAAATGTGTGGAAATGTGCCATTTTATTATTTATTTTATAAATTTTTAACTGCTACAGGAACGTTAATTTGTAGATGTAGCACCATGTATTTGGTGTTCTATGTTTATTTATTCAAGATACCCTTATGGCCCCACTGACATTAATGAGGGGTGTGGTACCTGAGCAGATTAAATGAAGAATAATAACATAAGAGAATTCTGCCACGTGCGTACAAGCAAAAAAATAAAGGAAAAAAGATACAGCAGAAACGTCAGTGTCCACACGCATACTAAAAAACATACACGCAAGCAACACAATAATAGTGTACTGTGTTTAAGCTGTTTGTTCATTTGAATTGTGAATGGGAGGCTCCTAAGGAAATATATGTAGTGCTTGACCAGTTTTCAAAATGCTATTTCTTTTTTACTTTTCAGTGACAGGGGTCTCAACAAGCATCTGGATGCACCTACAATGTTTGTGCTGAGCACCTCTGATATGTCGTCTTCTATGGCCGTGAAACTGGGAATAAATAAAACTAAAAACTGTCTCCTTCATTTGGTATATTCCTTTTACATTGTTCAGGAATGTGGAAATAACATGGAGGACAATACCCAAGCACTTGCACGTCATCGTCCCCTGGTCACTTATTGGTATTTATGCTGCAGTTTAAACGAACTGCCAGGTAGCCAACATTCACAACCAATTCAAGTAGTAGGAGTGCCCATGCTACATCGGAGGACATTATTTTTTCTAGGGACCACTGGATTGTGCGAAGAGATGTGTCTCATCTCCTACTCGGATTCTTGCAGTCCACAGGACTAAGTGAGTTGTGGTGACATTGCGCGTCTGTTATTTTAGGACTAAGTGAGGTGTTATGACTTTGAGAGATTTGATATGGTATTGGGGACGATTAGGCGGAGCAATTGCCGGCAGCTATGCAAGGCTAAGTCCGCCTAATTCAACAATACATACTACTACTACTACCTCTCAAGCTGAAAAGTTATAAGACATTTGTCCGAGGAACATGTTAAAGGTCTTCACAAGAAGACATTAAGATTGAGATGCTACACTGCAGGTTCTCTTACAACAGCAGGTTCTCAAGATTTTGCATATTTTAATACTGGCCTTCACATCTGCTCTTGAAGCCTGTAAGTTGGAAGCAATCTAATGCTTGCTTTACATCGGTTACTACAAAGGGCTAGTGTCAGCAATCAAGCATCCTGCAATAACACAAATTTGTTTAGACTTAGATCCACTAAATAAGCTACGCTACCATCTATTGCCAATAAATATGCATTTTGGAATGACCACATCTGGAAACTGACTAGAGAAGGCAGTATCTTATCCTACGTTTCTTTTTAGTTTAAATGTGGCACACTGCACAAGTAAAACTGCTATTGCGATAACTGTTCTCCCGGGTGCACGCGCGGTTGTAGTAAATCTCGCAGCCGTGAACGGATGATTTTCTCATCGTTCTTGAAAGAAGCAGAAACTTAAACGCAGAGGTAATTAAGTGTCGGAGAAATAATGAAGAAGACGTCCTCCAAATCTGATTATTGGTTGGCGCGGGCCAGCAGTAATATATTAGGGCCACACAGAGGAGAAAGAAATTTTGAAGTTTTTTTAAGAATAAAGGAACCAGCGCAGGACAAACTCGGGGCGACACCATGGACACGGTCAGGCAGGCACGCTCCGCATTAAAAAAATCGTTCAGCAAGACACCCGTAAAAATGGAAGTAATTACAAAAGGAAGCGTCAGTTCCAGCCGTTTCTTGCGTCGTCTGCTGCTAGACACTGGCCATCGCCTCCTCTCAGCTACTTACAGGGAATTCCCTAGGAGGCGACGCGCGAAGCCACATCAAGCCTGCTCACCGCAACAACAAATTCCCTAAATGTCCCTAACTTTTGTCCCCAACTGACAGTGGTTTCAGGAGCCAATCAAAACGTGGAATAATTTCCTCCTTTTAGCCGCATGCCTAGTCGCGCGACGGCCCCGCAAAACCGAATAGCCAATCATGGACGCGGAGTAGGCTGACGTAGCCGGAAACGAAACGTTTTTTTACATCCGGTAATGCAAACGGCTGCGGGCCGGCGAGGGCGAGCCGCCGCCACCGCTGTGCTCGCTCGGCCAGCGCTTGGCCCGCTGCTATCGCTGTACCCGCCGGGTCGGCCGGCAAGCAAATTCCCGTGCGCTTCGGTTCTTTGGTCAGTGGCTTCAGCGTACGCGTGCACTAATCAACGAATAGCGTGGAACTCATCAGCGTGGAGAAGCGTGTATGGATTGTAAAAGCAAGTAATCATCGTATAGAGCTACGTGGACAGCGAGACGGTAGGTTGACTTGCAGCCTCTTCGTGCTTCTATCGACGACTGGTAAACACGCGTAGAATTCGGAGGCGTCCGAACTTTGCGCCTGTGAAAAGAAGCGACATTTGTGGGCCGTGATGCGGGTGTAGTGGCGTGAAAGCAAGCGTGTGCATTTCTTCGTGCAATAATATGTTGAAAAGAGCCTTCTTGAGTTTGTTATTTTCTGCTCCTCCCGCAACCCGCAAATGCTTTCGGCATTGTTCCAGGTTAGTAGCATGTGTTTTAGTTTGATTTCTACCTTCTTTTGTCGCGTAACATCATTTTCTTTGACTGCGAATGGTTGACGCACCACGAGATCGTACAAGTCGGAAAGCAGCTGCGCTGAACACAGTCGCATCATCGCTCATCGCAAGTGCGAACACCGCCTCATGGCCTCATCGCGCGACGAGGCAAATCGCCAGTGGGAATGTGCCTCTACAGTGAGCGTGCCTTCCTCTAGCATCAACGAAACTAACGATTGCTCACAGAAGGCGAGGCGAAACAAGTCGTTAATGAACTAGGGTAATTGGTAGTTTTAAAATAGGAGAACCGAACGTTGGGGGCCCCCCAAAGTGATGGGGGAACCCAAACGCAACACGCGCGCGCGCGACGAAAGGGTGTTCTCGAACCGCTCGCCGCCGGCTTCGGATGCACGTAATCGAGAATGTTATGAACTTCCGGCTTAAAGGGGCCCTGAAAGGCGTTTTGAGCACACTAAATTGACTAGCGCAATCGTTAGATTGGGTCGTCAACATCATCTGTGCCAAGTATTACTCTTTTACGCGCAGCGGAAAGCTCACACTTTTGTTGCAAAGTTTGTCGCTTTTTTCTCACCCTTCCCTTCGTGTTTTTGGACTCCGCCATCTTCACATGTCTACGTCATCAATTCCCAGATGTTCGTCATGAGCTAGACATCCTCCTATTGGGCGGCTTTTTCACGCACTTCCGGCAAAGAGATGAGTCGTCTGCTCAGCGTCGGCTCGCCGGCTGATCTGCCAGCGGAGTGCCGGAGTGCTTGGACATTTTACGCCAAAGAAAACAATTGTAAACAAACGCTTAACCGTTTGTATTGAATGCAACAGGGCCATAACACGACATGGATATTCTCTTACTTGAGTACGTTCCATAAAGAAAGCGTTGAAGCCCCGTGGCACTTCTTTCTTGCAATCGCAGAGAACGCCCTGAGCCGAATGCCCGGGTTTGACGCATACATTTTATTAAACTTCCTAAAAATCCAGAGATGCGTTTCGAACGAACACAACGTCACAACATGCGTTGCAAGTCCGAACCGCGATTGACAGACGATGGGTTGCCTCTCCTCCTGCCCCTCGTAAATTCGGCACTCACCTCGCGCGCGGTTTGCGGGGACGAACAGCAAGTCACTTAACTCTGGCGCACAAGCTGAGATGGCTTTTAGCCACGCACACTGCACATACCCCATGCGAGGTTGAGTCGTACGCCGCTTGAGAAAGATAATCCAGACCATGGGAAGCACTATCCACCCGCAGAAGCACAACGTCGCATGTCGTCGCGAAGCAAAGGCGTCCACAACACACACACCATCGCCTCCTGTAATGCCAAACGCATCTCGCGCTTCCAAATGGGAGTGAGTAGTATGCCTGCAGTGCCCATATGCCGCGAGGTGGGGCCCCAAGCTGAACCGGGATCACGCAACCGTAACTGACTTCCAGAGCGGTTCGTGCCTTGTTTCCAGGGCAACCGATGTTTGATATTGTCAAAGAAATGGTGCTCGCTCCAGCACTAGAAAGCTCAGAGCCGCGGCGGAGCATGTTTTGCCAACGTTGCCGCTCTCCACCACGCGTCGCCCCAAGCTGAACTGGAGTTTTGTGCACGGGTTCTGTATCGGTTTAAAATGTCTTTTGCACACGCCGCCGGCAGGAATTACCACCGCCACAAAATAAGACCCGGCACCAGCGGAGCCACATCTGATACGGCGCTTTTTGGATAAACAGTGCGCTTTGCATCCAAGGGAGCGAGCGCAGGATATCCTCCCCGTGCGGCTGCGAGTTCGCCGCCGATAAAAAGTCTCGTGCCGCCGATAGCAAAGTTCTGCAGCAACGTACACCGCGAAAGGGCAAGGCCAGGCCGCCGCACACATGGGACCAGATTTTTCGTTCGCTTTTCCAGCCTTGAGCGGAGTGCGGGATTCATGGTGTCAACAAAGCTTGCCCGTAGCAGACGGCTGTGTGAGCAGCGCAATAGCGGAAGTACGTCACCGCGGAGGAGCGCAGCATCATGGGAGGGAAGGCTCGCTCGCCGTCAACAGCGGAGAGTAAGTTGAAAGGAGGAGGAAACGCGGCGCGACGATAATGCGCGGTTTTTGATTTACGATTTCTCAGCTAATACTCATCGCTTCAACAAAATTCTTGCGGGAGGAGATTGCTAATACATTGCTTTATTTGGTTACATGTACATCCACGCATCGGCGGAAGGTATTTCAGGACCCCTTTAACGTCGCGGCAGATATTTCTTCGCCGCTATCGTTACAGTTGCGGATGAGCGTCCCTAATACAACTTTTCACTTCACTGTCACCCTCTTTCTTGTATGCGTAACTTTGTATTCGCGTCCGTTTAAGCGATCGATGATCAAGAACCTGCCTGGGCCGATGCTTGCGCGCAGACACATATATCCTTCGGCTGCTCGCCGCACCGCGCGTGAACGGGCCGGCGGTGCCGGGACCGACCTTCGGGGACGGTCGGCGTAGATCGCTGCAGATATTTAAGCATCGCTTTGAAAACCACAGCTGATGACACTACCTAGCACAATTTTTCACCACTATAACATCCATATTCACCGCTGTCGAATTACTTTTCCACAACTAGCGCGATTTTCAAAAGTGGCGACAAGTTGTTGCTGCCGCCACCTGCGTCGGTTCGAGCTGCTCCGTCGGCCGTGCGGGCAAGCACGGCGGTGTGTGCGCGGAGCGTTTCTGCGAGCAGCAAACGCTTCATGATTTCTTGCTTTACACGTTTGTTGCAAACAAGGGAAATCTGGAAACTTAGCTTGGCAATCATCGTAGTCTACATTGTTGACCGGGGAAACGAGCCGCAGCTTACGCTTCAGTCGCACACATACGCCACCACGCTCAAGTTGTTTGCGGAGAATGTACCACAGTTGATACGGTTATAAAATCCCTATGACGTCAAACTGCGCTTGACGCACTGAGAATTAACTTCAAACGACGGAAATTAACACGGAAATACCGCTTGACGCACTGAGAATTAACTTCAAACGACGTAAATTAATACGAAAATACTTTTAGAACGCGCGTCCTAAGCTAAGTGTCACCCGCTGCAAGCCAACTGTGCAGCAAGGTAGGAACGGTGATCCTACAAGTGACGTCAAAACGATCGCAGCGCCAGCCTCTCCAGCGGTGGGCCTCGCGGCCAATACCCAAAAGCCGTAATGGTCAAAACGCCAACAAGCGGCAACACGCCACGAACGTCACATACACACACAACGCTCTTTCCAGAGTTCGTGAGCAGTCGATAGCCTCGGCGCACGTTGAGTCCGGGAGAGGGGAGAGAGGAGGACTCCGCTGCGATGCCGGGCCTCTATGTCCTTGAACAAGTCTCGGCGCTCCTCGCCGGTAACTGCCGAAGTTTGAAACGCGCCGAAAGCGAGGCGTCGGGCCCGGGCTTGTCGAGGCGTGAAAGTATGATTCACCGACAAGAGGGGACCTGTTTTCAAAGGCGCACGCAGTGACTTCGCCGCACAGCCGAGGAGTCATGCGGGAAAGTACGGCGGCAGGCCGATTCGTAACATATTTATTTATTTACCCTCACGGCCGGAAGGCATTACAGAGGGGAGTGGTTACAATCTACAATACAAACATAATAAAAAAATAGGTTCTGTTGCAGGAAATGAGCGAGTGGGTCGAATTCCTAATTATATAGCTTATTTGAGCGAAGTTTACGTTAAAACTGGTGTCAGTATGATGCTAACGAGGCCGTCTTTTGAATGAACCAAACTTGTGTTTTGCCTTCATGGCTCCTTTAAGTGTACCTTTCCTGATTAGAGTACCATATTACCCTTATGTCCCGTCCTGCATAAATGTTGATTTTTGTCCGTCGAACCCGTGTCGCGATTTCTCGCTCCTGGCACCTACCTCTGGGTCGTGAGATCTCCCTAACCTCAACATCATCGCACAGCGCAAAAATAGACAGGACAAGAAAAGACACAACACAAGAGCGCTCTTGTGTTGTGCTTCCCTTGTCCCCGTCTATTTTTGCGCTGAACAGTACACATCGGAACACCAGTTAGGCCAGTCAATTACGTTACTAAATCATATATCCGCTCCGTCCGTGTCCTAGGCGTCCTGTGAGCTTGTCACCGTAACTGTATTTCTGCTATAAAAATAAATCCTTGCAATTGAAATTGTCTATTTTGCCCCTCCACAAGAACGGATACAAGAAAAAAAAAACAGCGAGTTCTGGCCATTGGGTGGTTGTGGACCCATTCGAAACATAGAAGTCGATGTTGGGTAATATAGGCACACAGATGAAAAATCAAGACATGAAAGCAAGGGCACCCTGCGAGCGCATTAATATACTGCACAAGACATATTCGCAAAGTGAACCAGAAAGTCTAGGAATTACAAGTGCAAACCTGACATTGCGAAAACGTTTTTTACGATATTTACGCAAAACAAAACAAGGAAAGACAAGCGATAATTCAAGGTATTACTTGCTGTATGTGAAGTTTGCATTTCTAACACGTTGGACTACATAAATGCACAGCGTAAGAATTTTAATTTAGTAAAGAGAAATTATTCTTAATAAGCGGTAGCAATGAGGTAGGAAGCGCTGTATACTGAGGAAGCTCGTTCCAAGTCCTGACAGCAGTATACCGGCTGGCGGACTTAAATATTTGCTCTGAGAGGCAGAACGACTATTCACGATCCATTTTTCATAGCAGTGGCAAGAGAAGGCGAGTTGTTACGGCCGATTTGGTGCAGCGATACGACCGAACGGTAATCATGTGGGAATAGCATCGGTATTATTTGACTGTGAGCGGGCACGTGTTTTCTGTAACGCCTAAGGATAGTCCTATCCTTAACGCCGTCTTTCGAAGGCGCAAAATAGGCTGAATTTGCGTGTCGTAATAAATCGAGAGGCTTCTAGGCAGTAAAACAGGTTTGAGGGCATTTTCGAAAAATATGTAGTGCGCACTGTCGTGGCATTGACGTGGCGACGTGGCGTTTCGACGTGGATGTAACAAGTATAAGACAATTTTTGCTAGGCTGCGCCTAGAGTGCCGCCCGACGGCACTTTACCACTCTACGTCCACCGGCATTTCGCGAAAAAAAAATATATTAACGCCCTCCCACTCAACGTGAATGCTACCGGAAGTGCCGAGCAGTGATTCGCCATAATGGGCTGCAGCGCCGTTCTCCGCTCACTGCTACCATCCAATGCAATTCAAATTTCCCGCCCCCGCAGTGCTCGCGCGCCCCCTGCCTGAAACAGCGCCAGCGGGAGTTCTGTTCTTTTTGTGCTTGCTTTTCTTCCCGCACGTGCCGGCATTGCACCGCCACTTTTTTTTCGCTCACTATCGTAAAAAGCAACCCAACGAGCGTTTCTAACTAAATGAACGCGGGCACTGCCGGTTGATTACGTATATTTTGCCTCAAATGTACCTGCAGTTTTCTTCGCGCTAAACGGGGGGGGAGGGTGTATGAAAAGCGCCAGCAGTTCACGGGCTTTTAACGCTTATGACTATATAAGCCACTTGGCTTTCGAAGCCTCTGGGTTACGCCGCGACGACAGCCGCTGCCACGGAACGCCGTGTGGCTCTACCTGGGTCCAGCGAGCGAGCTACGGCGGCACGGCGAGCCGCTAAAGTGCTCTGCACTTGAAAGGAACAAGAAATGCCGCATTACTCCATTTGCTCCCTCCACTCGACTGAGGGGATGATTCCGCAATGCTTATGCATGGGGAAATCGATTTCAAGGATCCCCTCCACTGGAAACTCGAGTAGAGGAAGGATTCAGAATACCAGGGATGGCACCGCCGCGGCCGCTGCCAGTCGATCCTTGGAATGCTGGGTGTATCCTTTGCAGCTTCAAAGTGGCACAACTTTCCCAATATCGCGGCCTCCAAGACATTGCCGCCCCATTCGAGCCATTCGATCAGCCGCCTCGTGCACGGAAAGCCCATACGTGTCCAACTCCCTGCAATGCTGCTGCCGACTAACGCCTCCGCTCTTTCCTCCGTGCATAGGAGCACTGCGGAAACCATATGTCATCATCATCATCATCATCACCAGCCTATCTACGCCCACTGCAGGGCAAAGGCCTCTCCCATTATTCTCCAATTACCTCGGTCCTCTGCCAACTGTGACCAATTTATCCCCGCAAACTTCTTGATCTCCTCTGCCCATCTAACTTTCTGCCGCCCCCTGCAACGCTTGCCTTCTCTAGGGATCCACTCTGTTACCCTTAATGACCAGCGGTTATCTTGCCATCGCATTACATGCCCTGCCCACGCCCATTTCTTCTTCTTAATTTCTACTAATATGTCTTTAACACCAGTTTGCTCCCTGACCCACTCCGCTCTCTTCTTGTCCCTTAATGTTACACCTATCATTTTCCGCTCCATTGCCCGCTGAGTCGTTCTCAATTTAAGTTGAACCCTCTTAGTGAGCCTCCAAGTTTCTGCCCCGTAGGTGAGTACCGGTAAGATGCAGCTGTCATACACTTTCTTCTTCAGCAACAATGGAAGACCGCTATTCATTATCTGAGAATGTCTGCCATATGCACCCCACCCCATTCTGATCCTTCTAATTATCTCTGCCTCATGGTTGGGATCTGGGGTCACTACTTGGCCTAAGTATATGTGACGTCCCGCAGATGGATGGTGCAGGGCAGTTGGCCGGAATGGGAGATTAGCCACCAAGAGACGGTGCGGTGCGATAGTGGTGGACGATGAAGAAGAAGTTGTTAATAAAGGGGTTGGTTCGACGGACGCCATGTCTCCTGCGTTACACTAGCCGACAGGATTTACAGTGCAACCCCGCATCATGACAACCTCCAAGAAAGCCATCACCATCCCCAAGTACTCGGGAGCAAGCGACGATGTTCCCTTTGACAAGTGGCTCCGACTCTTCGAGGTGAAGACTGCGGCCGCTGCATGGACCGAGCGAGACAAGTTGTTGAATTTCTCCGATTACCTTGAAAGTGAGGCCTTCCGCTGGTACCTTACCGAGGTGTTTGACACTGGCACAGCTTGGGAGGACCTCGTTGCATGCATGACCGAACGGTTCGCAAGCGCAATCGCGGATCCATTCCGTCAGTTCATTCATTGCCGCCTGAAATCAGGCCAGAGCCTCAAGGTGTATTACGATGAAAAAATGTGTCTGGGACGCCTCGCTGAACTAAAGGACGCAAACGTTATATCAGGGCTCATCGACGGCCTTCCTGCTGAAATGGGAATGGCTCTTGCCGGGCTTACTCCACCCACCCCAGCAGCGTGGCTTTCAGCTGCGCTTAGAGTAGAGGCTGCTACGAACCGAGCTAAGTCGCACCGCGTTCCACCAGGTCGACACGCACAGATCAATGCACCGAGCGGCAATTCCCATCAGCGTCCGCCTAATACGCCGGGCCGAGCACCCATGTCCGAATGCAGCAATTGCGCCATGGCCGGCTTGCCACGACAGATGCACTGGCACAATGAATGCCCACGACGCGCAAGCATTTCCGCCCTCGCTACCAACCAGGGAAACGAGGAGAGCGACCCAAAGCTATGTTAATTCACTTTGATGCACTCATTAACGGGCACCCAGTCAGCGCTACTCTTGATACCGGAGCCACAATTACCTGTATCAGCGAAGCAGTGCTGACAACCCTTCGCCTGCAAATAATGAGAGATTCATGCATCACTGTAGATCAAGTAACATCATCTACCAAAACTTTGGGTCGCGTCAATATAAAAGTACGAATCGGAAAAATCACCAAGGAAATAGAAGCGCACGTTCTGCAAGGAATGAAGAGCAATCTACTTCTTGGCTTGGACAGCGCCTGCCTCTTCAACTTGTTTCTAGACCTCGACACCCTGACCCTACGCCAAGGAAATGATGTCCTCCACTCCCAACGCCCACAAGTCCGTTACGCGGCTGACAAAAGCGCTTGTGTACAGGAACCTCAAGCTTCCGATTTGGCCCACCTAAATGAAACTCAGAGGTCTGCACTTGAGCAACTTCTCCACAAGTATGAGAACATTTTTTCCAAATCACAAACTGACATTGGGTGTATCAGTAGCGAGATGCATCGCATTCCCGTCACAAACAACGTCCCCATCCGCAGGGCTCCCTATCGATGCTCAGAAGCCGATAGCGTCGAAATGGACAGACAAGTCAGCGACCTTCTCACGCAAGGCGTAATACGGCTGTCTACGTCTCCGTACGCTGCCCCGGCACTTCTGGCAGAGAAAAAGGGAGAAGGGCGCACACGTTTCTGCATAGATTACCGCAAACTGAACGCTGTGACGGTGCCCGACTACCAACCCATCCCTCGCATTGACGACGTTCTAGACTCTCTCGGGAAATCGACGTACTTTTCAACGTTAGACATCACGTCGGGTTACTGGCACGTCAAGATGCACCCGGAAGACATTCCGAAAACAGCCTTTGTGACACGTACCGGTCACTACGAATGGCTTGTTATGCCTTTCGGTCTCCGTAACGCCCCAGCCACTTTTGAGCGGGCTGTCAAGTCCATCCTAGCAAAACACCGCTTAGCGCACGTCACGAACTACCGTAAAAACCCGCGTATAATACGGACCCGCGTATAATACGAGGTGTAATTCTGGGACAGCAAATTCAGAAAAAAAAGTTTTCATCCGCATATAGTGCGAGGTAAAGAGCACAGAAAACATTTATTTGCACTGCAGTTACCGTTCAGTCATTGTCAGTTTTCGGTGGCACTGTCTCCGGACGTCCGTTCAGTCATCGTCAGGTTCGCTGCCGCTGTCTCCTAAAGTCGCCTTGTCGGAAATGTCTTCCCACAGAAAGTGGTCCTCAGTGCCGTCAAGGGCGTTCGAGATGCCGTGTTTCTTAAAAGAGCAACTGACAAACTCCTCTTGGATGCTGGCCCACGCATCCGTGATCCAGCCACAAAGCACCGCTGGAGAAACCCGCGTCAGCCATTCGGTAGCTGTCACTTACGGGTCTTCTGACCTTATCCACTCTTGGTAGCAGGACCTGATGCGGTCTTTGAAAGGCTTGTTGATACAAAAGTCTAGCGGTTGCAGCTGGGATGTCATTCCTCCTGGAATGACAATGAGTTGGGTGCAAGGTTCGCGCAACAACTTCTTCACGGAATCGGCCAGGTGGCAGCGAAAGGCGTCCAACACGAGCACTAACGGGAATCCACAACAGTGCTCCAGGCCGCCGACAACACACAGACTTTATCCAGTCAGGCCCCAGTTGCTTTCTCCACCCATGAATGCTGCCTTCGGTGACGCCGAACTTCCGTCCTGCGGCGCAATTCCAGATGGTCTCGGCACATAAAATAACTTTTCTTTTAATTGCAGCCGAATACTGTTTTGGTGCACCCGACATCGTGATAGACTTGCGGTGAACGTGCCGAGATCCTTCGCGTGGTCAAAACAATCAAAATGGCGCCGGCTGAGAGAAGCAGCAGCCAGCGAACGCCACCGCAAGATGGCGCACCCTCCACTGAAACCGAAAGTGCAAATTTTCGGCTGAAAACTTTGGGATCCACATATAATACGAGACACAAATTTTACATAGTAAAATTTGGAAAAAAAACCTCGTATTATACGCGGGTTTTTACGGTACTTCGATGATATTGTGGTGTATTCTGACACGTTTTCTGACCATCTGAAGCATCTCGACGCCGTTCTAAACGCTTTTAAAAGCGAATGCGTCAGGCTCAAAATGAAGAAATGTCAGTTCGCACAAACATCCATTGAGTACCTGGGACACAGGGTTTCAAATGGCGCAGTCACTCCGAAACGAAGCAACGTGGAGGCGATTTTGCGTTTTCCCACACCATCGCGCCCGAAAGAGCTGCAGCGTTTTCTCGGTACCGTGAATGTTTACCGTCGGTACATCGCTCACTTCAGTGAAATTGCCCATCCACTGACGTGCCTCCTCAGCAAAGACGCTACGTGGAAGTGGGACTCTGACTGCCAACTGGCTTTCGCTAAGCTGAAGAAATGTGTCACGGAAGAGCCGGTTCTTGCCATCTACGATACCTCGAAACCTTGTGTGCTGTACTGTGATGCGTCCAGCAAAGGTATCGGCGCCGTTTTGAAGCAGGCTGATGAAGAAGGCCGGGAGCACCCAGTTGCATACCACTCACGCAAGCTGCTCAAGCACGAAGTCAATTACGCCATCACAGAGCTTGAATGCTTGGCCATTATTGACGCTATCGACAAATGGCACTGCTATCTGCATGGAAAACCTTTTACGGTGGTTACCGATCACGCTGCGCTACAGTGGCTTAAGCGTGTGACGTCCCGCAGATGGATGGTGCAGGGCAGTTGGCCGGAATGGGAGATTAGCCACCAAGAGACGGTGCGGTGCGATAGTGGTGGACGATGAAGAAGTTGTTAATAAAGGGGTTGGTTCGACGGACGCCATGTCTCCTGCGTTACATATATATTCGCTTACCACTTCCACTGCCTCGCCATCTATCTCAAACTGCTGTGCTGTCCCGAGGTTATTGATCATTACTTTAGTTTTCTGCATATTAATTTTCAGGCCCACGGTTCTACTCTGTTCGCCCAGTGCGGAAAGCATGCTTTGCAATTCGTCCCCCGAGTTACTTAGCAAGGCAACGTCATCAGCAAATCTGAGGTTACTGAGGTATTCTCCATTAACCCTTACTCCCACCTGTTCCCAATCCAACGTTCTGAATACTTCTTGTAAGCATGCTGTGAATAACATTGGAGAGATTGTGTCTCCTTGTCTGACACCCTTCCTTATAGGTATTTTGCTGCTCTCCCTATGGAGGATGATGGTAGCTGTAGACCCATTATAGATATCCTCTAGTATTCTTACATAATGCTCATCTACCCCCTGGTTCCGTAATGCCTGAATGACTGCTAGGGTTTCGACCGAGTCAAATGCTTTCTCATAATCTATGAAGGCTATATATAGGGGTTCAGTATACTCAGCGCACTTCTCTATCACCTGATTGATGGTGTGAATATGGTCCATTGTTGAAGTCGAGGGTTTGACGGAAACCCGTCTGGTCGGGAAACATGTTGGAGTAAAAACGGAGACACCGACCAAAAGAAACTTAAAAACTTTAAAACAACAACAAGACGTTTCGGCTTCGTTACTGAAGCCTTGTTCACAATGAGGCGAATAAAAGTTCATGCACGCTTATGTTCTCTTGAGCACGTGACGTAGGCAGCGCGTGTACGACGGGGGGAGGGTTCCTTCATTTCGATTAAGTGTATGACGTGTCGTCTGTATTTCCAGAGACTCGAGATAAAGCCGCGATCTGATGTTCCTTTCTTGGCCGATGATTGTGGAATTATCCCAATCAATCCCATGGCCCGTTGCACCCACGTGCTCGGCAAGAGCATTCGACGCCACACGCTTGTTTTTTACATCGTTCTGGTGCTGCCGTAATCTTTGCTTGAAGTTACCCGATTCACCTATGTAAGCGAAGTCGCAATCTGCGCATGAAATCTTGTAGACTACGCCAGGAAACGATTCTCTTGGAAGCCTATCCTTACCGCCCACGAGTGCGTTCCGCAGCTTACACGCAGGCAAGGAATGGCAGCACGCTTTCTTGGTCGGGGATCAACCGGAACGGCAGGATTGGACAGGCGGCGTTCCACCCCATTCAAGAACGCCCGGGGATAGCCGCTTGCCGAGAGATCGTGCGCAAGTCTCTGTATTATTCGCTTCTGTGCCATAATGGCGCCGCACCTGCACTGTACGGCTTACCGAAGGTTCACAAGCCTAATGTCCCCCTGCGTCCAATCGTTGACTACACCCGGTCCCCTCTCTACAATTTGTCCGGATACCTGCACAAAATTCTGTCTCCACTCGTCGGGAAGGGCTCCACGCATGTGAGCAACTCCTGCGATTTCATTGAAAAAGTTCGTGACGTGGCAATAGACGACGACGAAGTGATGGTCTCTTTCGACGTGGTGTCGCTTTTCACCTCGATTCCGACTGACATGGCTGTGGAAGCATGCACAACCGCGCTAGAGTCCGACCGGACCTTGCCAGACAGGTCGCCGATTGACGTTCCAGACCTCAAGAGGCTCCTCTGCTTTTGCCTTGCGAATACATACTTCTGCTTCGACAAGGTCTTCTACAGGCAAGTCCACGGTACCGCTATGGGTGCCTCTGTCTCTGTTACTGCTGCCAATCTTACGATGGAATGGCTGGAAAATCGCGCACTCGCTTCCTTCAGTCCACGTCCAAGAATTTTTCTGCGCTACGTGGACGACTGTTTCTGTGTGGTTCGACGCAGCGCCTTGGCTTCGTTCACTGCGCATTTGAACAGTCAAGAAAAGGCCATCCAATTCACAGTAGAGACTGAGGTCGACCATAGACTCCCATTTTTGGACGTGCTTGTCAGCCGATGCGATGGTACGCTCTCGTTTAATTTGTACAGAAAGGATACGCACACTGGCCGATACCTAAACTTTCGGTCCGTTCACCCTGACGCTCACAAAAGGTCTGTTGCTGCCTCGCTCTTCAGCCGTTCGAAACGCCTTTGTACGAAAGCAGAAGACCGTTTCACCGACCTCGACAGGGTACGAAACGATCTCTCGGCAAGCGGCTATCCCCGGGCGTTCTTGAATGGGGTGGAACGCCGCCTGTCCAATCCTGCCGTTCCGGTTGATCCCCGACCAAGAAAGCGTGCTGCCATTCCCTACATCCCTGGTGTAAGCGAAGCCCTGTCCCGCGTGCTGCGTAGTTATGACGTTGAGGTGGCACACGTGCCTGCGTGTAAGCTGCGGAACGCACTCGTGGGCGGTAAGGATAGGCTTCCAAGAGAATCGTTTCCTGGCGTAGTCTACAAGATTTCATGCGCAGATTGCGACTTCGCTTACATAGGTGAATCGGGTAACTTCAAGCAAAGATTACGGCAGCACCAGAACGATGTAAAAAACAAGCGTGTGGCGTCGAATGCTCTTGCCGAGCACGTGGGTGCAACGGGCCATGGGATTGATTGGGATAATTCCACAATCATCGGCCAAGAAAGGAACATCAGATCGCGGCTTTATCTCGAGTCTCTGGAAATACAGACGACACGTCATACACTTAATCGAAATGAAGGAACCCTCCCCCCGTCGTACACGCGCTGCCTACGTCACGTGCTCAAGAGAACATAAGCGTGCATGAACTTTTATTCGCCTCATTGTGAACAAGGCTTCAGTAACGAAGCCGAAACGTCTTGTTGTTGTTTTAAAGTTTTTAAGTTTCTTTTGGTCGGTGTCTCCGTTTTTACTCCAACATGGTCCATTGTTGAATAACCTTTACGGAACCCTGCTTGTTCTTTAGGTTGACTGAAATCTAAGGTTGCAGAGATTCGGTTAGCGATTATCTTGGTAAATATCTTGTAGACGACTGACAGTAAGCTGATCGGCCTGTAATTTTTCAAGTCCTTCATGTCGCCTTTCTTATGGATTAGGATGATGTTAGCGTTCTTCCAAGATTCCGGTACCATTGCGGTCATTAGGCATTGCGTATACAGGTTTGCCAGTTTTTCAAGTACAATTTCTCCGCCATCCTTCAAGAGGTCTGCTGTTACACGGCCGCTCGATGGAAACTTCCATCGAGCCGCCGTGGCTGTTATCTGATCCTCACCAGGTGCTTTGCCCCCTTTCATTTCTTTCAAAGCCTTCCTTACTTCTTCGGTCGTTACTGGTGGGATGTCTATCTCCTCTGAACTACTGTCTCGTTCGGTATTATCCTGGATGTCCCGGCTACTGTAGAGATCCCTATAGGGCTCCTCGGCCACTGTGACTATTTTATCCCTATTTGTGATGACATTGCCTTGCTTATCCTTAAGTGCATACATCTGATTTTTCCCCACGCCAAGACGTCTCTTCACTGCTTTCAGGCTACCTCCGTTCTTTACAGCGTATTCGATCCTCTCCATATTATACTTCCGTATGTCAGCTGTCTGACGCTTATTGATTAATTTCGAGAGCTCGGCTAGTTCTATTCTGTCAGCTGCGGTAGAGATTCTCATGGTTTGCCGTTTCCTGATAAGATCTTTCGTCTCCTGAGAAAGTTTACCAGTATCCTGTCTAGCCATAGTGCCCCCGACTTCTACTGCACACTCCGTGAGACTGCGTGTAAGGTTGTCGCTGGCTTCCTGTGTCGTTAGCTCGGCTTCCTCGTTAAGGGCGGAATATCGGTTCTGCAGCGCGATCCTGAATTCTTCTACTTTACGTCTTACTGTTAGCTCATTTATCGGCTTCTTACGTACTAGCTTGTTGCGGTCCCTCCTCAAATCTAGCCTAATTCGAGATCTTACCATACGGTGGTCACTGCACCTTACCCTTCCGAGCACTTCCACATCTTGCACGACGCCAGGGTTATCGCATAATATGAAGTCTCTTTCATTTTTGTGCTCCCCATTCGGGCTCCTCCAGGTCCACTTCCGACTCTCCCGTTTACAGAAGAAGGTATTCATTATGCGTAGGTTATTCCGTTCTGCAAACTCAACTAGTAGGTCCCCCCTGCTATTTCTACAGCCCAGACCATAGTTTCCAACTGCCTTGTCTCCAGCCTGATTCTTGCCTACTTTAGCATTGAAGTCCCCCATAACTACGGTATACTGCGTTTTTACTTTAGCCATTGCCGATTCTACATCTTCATAGAAGCGTTCCACTACTTGGTCGTCGTGGCTGGATGTGGGCGCGTAGCCCTGCACCACCTTGAGCTTGTACCTCTTATTGAGCCTAATTACAAGACCTGCTGCCCTTTCGTTAATGCTATAGTATTCGTCTATGTTGCCAGCTATGCTTTTATTAACTAGAAATCCCACTCCCAGTTCTCTTCTGTCCTCTAGACCACGGTAACATAGGACGTGTCCATTTTTCAGCACCGTAAAGGCTTCGCCTGCCCTCCTAACCTCGCTTAGCCCTATTACATCCCATTTAATGCCCTCTAATTCCTCGAACAACACCTCCAGACTTGCTTCGCTAGATAAGGTTCGCACGTTAAACGTTGCCAGGTTCAGATTCCATTGGCGGCCTGTCCGGATCCAGGGATTCTTAGCACCCTCTGCTGCGTCACAGGTCTGACCGCCGCCGTGGTCAGTTGCTTCGCAGCAGCTGGGGACTGAGGGCCGAGTGTTAATTGGCGTATTCATGGGAGGTTGTGGTCGTTACTACACCAGGGTGGCCAGTCCTGCTCTGGTGAGGGAGTGCATTACCGGCAATGGTCGCCGGGGTCAGGCCGCACCCCAAGCCCCTTTGTGCAATTCCATCAATACGCGGATTTTTTTTTTTTAATCCGGTGGGAATTGTCCGGCACCGGGATTCGAACCACGGTCCTTCTGTACGCAAGGCGGGTGTTCTACCTCTACGCCATCGCTGCACTGCACCCTTAGTCCATATGTACTTAGTCAGACCATATGTACTTAGTCAGAAACGCTATGGCGAAAACTAACGTTATCGCCAGCAAAGAGCTATACTGCGTCGCAGCAGATACGCCTTGGTGTTTCAGGTTTGCTTTTATAGCTACTTTCTGCGAAGTGGTTGTCTAATGTGTTTATTGCTGCAACTCAAAGGAGGCCTGCCAATAGCCGCGACACCGCTCGAATGACGTCATCACAACGCAAATATGGCTACGCAAATATCTGCAACGCAAATATGGCTACGGCGGCCGAGAAGAGACACGAGGCTTATTCTTGCTCCGAGGCCAAGACCGAGAAAGAGGAGCAAGTTCTTAAGTTATGCGATGGGCGCAGAGTGGTAATTTTTGTCTGAGGTAATTGTGACCTACTGCTAAGCATGTGCGCTTGTTCACCACGTTTTGAAAGAATTAGAGATTTATAAAGCAAAAATGGCGAAGCTTGCACCACGTCGCGCAAGGCTGGGATTTCTTTTTACTTGAGCACTCAACACCAAGTTTGGAATTGTTTATTTACATGATCCTTCGTCATTTTGCACTGTGCTAGCAGTAGTCACCATCATATGCATCGATATCGTCGTGTTACTCATGCCAAGCCTTACACGCTTGACAACAGCTGGGCCCGCTCCGCGGCGACGCCTACGTGCACGACGCATGCGCGGCGTTCCTGGGTTCGCGCCAAGGTTCCGTGGAGCCGTGGAGCAGCTGTTCCGCCAGCTGTTGCGTTGTTGCAGTGGAACGCGGGAAATTTAAAATGATTTAAGCAAACCTTTGGCGTCTTTACCTTGGGAGGAGCGCGACGCAAGAGGAACAACATGAGAGGTGAGCGGCAAAACGAAGGGAGGCATTTACTTCGAAATAGCCGATATTTGCAACGAAAGGAGCAGATACGCGGCCAATTTTTTTTTTCTGGCACGCTCGGCGGTCGCCGTCAGGCACGCGCTCACGAGCGCTCGAAATTTTCATGTTTTTTTTTTTTAATGCAGTGCATTTGTATAACTCACGATGTCACCCGTGCGTCGGCGTCCGCAGCAGCCAGCCTCCCCCTACACTATAAAAAGAAAAAGAAATAACAGTTACCGGCGCCTGGTTTCGATCCCACGACCCTGCGGGCGGAACGCAAGGTACATGGTGCTCTACCCACTGCGCCACAAAACGACACAGAATCAAAGGCTACGAACGCGCCTTATATCCTTGACTCATTTAAACTACGTTGTCAGCGGCGTGCGTTGGCGACTCAGCGGCGTGCTAGCGGCGTGATAGCTGCGTGGTGTACACGTGATAGCACCAACCCCCCAAACACTAAACGTTACCGCAATACAACCACCCCCTATAAAGCGGGTTGGCGCGGGCTCCACTCCAGTCAACTCCTGCGCTCTCTTCTCTTGCGTTCGTCGGCGGTCGCAGTTGATAAGCCGATAACGCCAGCGTCAACGATGGCGTCAACGATAACGGTGACTTCGACGGCTTCGTCGTCAACGGCGGCGGCGACAACGGCACCGGCAACAACAACGCCGGCGGCGGCTGCCTGGACGGCACCGTCGCGTTGGCGCGCGTCATCCCCCCGTAGAGCGACATCGACGACGCGGACGCCGCTTCGCTGGAACGGTTCCGGGCGTTCGCGGTGTGCGCGTCGTGCAAGGACTCGTTGGTCCGCGGCGTCGTCCCTTCGATGTGCGTCGCCTACGGCTACAGGTACCCTCCGCGTCTGCGCACCTGCCCGAGCTCAACGCGGTGGAAGAGCGGCTGATCTCGCCTCGACTGCCGTTCATGAGCATCCTGCGGTTGACGCGGGCGACGGGGCAGTACGGCCCGTACGGCAGTACCACCACCACCACCACCACCACCACCAACCCTACGCCACGTAAACGACCCCAATGCTCTGCATTTACTCGTGTTCCTCGCGCGGGGGCATGCGACGGAGGATTTTTTTGCGCTACGCGCAACACATTACGGCCAGCTGCGACAGCTCCGCTGTTGAAAAAATGAACAAGTCCTGCACGGTGTACGAGCATTCCAATATGAAACACCGCTCATCCGTAGGGCATATAAAATCACCCTCGGGCCTTCCCCCCACCGTAACGAAGAAAGGGAGCCACGTCACAAGCCTCTCTCTCCCGACGCTACAGGACACTGGCAGACACAGGCGCCTTGGCCAGGCTACACTCACCGGAATTCCTCTCCCCTGCGGAATGATCGCGGATTCTCAGCCGCATCTCACACACCACAATGATCTTGAGCCAGGCGCGCACTTCTCTCCGCGGTAACGTTCGCCCACGAGACTGTTCGAGGTCTGACCAGCCGAGCACCGCCAGAGAGTTGGCTAGAGGCGACCGCCTGAACGCCATTGCAGGAGGTGACCCTGTGCTATAAATGAGACCGGCTTTCGCTGCCCCCGGGACACAGTTCTCTCAGCTACTGGCGTCTCCTCCGAACCGACACGTTTCCGCATCATACCAACATCTGGCCAATGCATTACGACTCGCAGTGCCGATTCTGCAAAGCGCCCTGCACTCAGTACCACATGGTGTGGAAGTGCCAGCTCAACTGCCCACTCCCCGCGATTTCTAATCCGTCGGTACAGCAGAGCGGCCTAGCTCGAGCGTCGGAGACCAGCTTCGGCGGATTCACCGGGCCCTGAACTGAGCTTGAAACGGGCCACTCGGCTCCTTTGATTTCGCTCTTCCCCCCACCCAAAAGCCACTCCAGTTGGGTTAGCAGACACCATTTGTGAAGCACTGGAAGGCCAGCAAATCGACCAACTCTCCCGCCGAGCCTCGACACCCACTGGCTAAACAGTCCTCGCCCGAGGTCGGTCAGCCCCTCTCACCGGCCCTTCATCAGACTAATCCCGATACCGCGACACATGCGCCCTGAAGCCCCGGTCACGTACCTTTACCGACGTCATTCGAGCCAACCGGACGCCAGGTAGGCGGACTTCGGTCAGTGCCGTTGCACCTCCCGACCGTGACAGCCGTGGAGGTCCACGGGGAGGGACCACACCCAGCGTAACAGCAGAAGCAACCGCTGTAGTCTTGCCGTAGCTACTACCAGTACGTAAACGGGGCACCTCACCGTTATAGACTCTTCGCAGGATTGTCGTCACAGTAGACTCGCGATAATTCAAACTCCAAGGGACCCCGCGATATCGCTTGAACACTCCGGTTTCATTATCACAAGTTCTCATAAATACAATTGGCACAACGTACCACCTAGCGTTGTAATGAAACATTCACCCGCTGTCGGTTTCGCTTCGACACGCAGTAATCGGCTTTATTTGTGACTGTTAGTGATCTGCAGCCAGAAGCGGCAAATACAGCAGATATTTTCCAGCAAGGAAAAGGACAAGTACGAATTAACCAAATGTACGCAGTATAGCAGCTTTAAAACATAGCGTGCCTACCAAAGTTTTGCAATTTGTTTGAATTAACCTAAAGTTTGAGTTATCGCGAGTCATCCCGCACCGTGCTCTGAAGATATCCACGATCCCTCGCGAATCGTAGTGTCCTCCCAGATAATGAGGCGGCACACGCCGCTGCCCGCAATCTGACTGCAAGCGACCACGCATCCACCTCGTACCTTCTCGATTCCAAGCACCCCCCCCCCCTTTTTTTCTACGATCGCGATGCCCAGTGTGAGAGGTGCTTAGACGCGGAAAACCTAAAATACCCCGCCACTTTTTCCAGCGGCCGACTGGGCCAAGGAACAATGTTTTATTTGGCAAGGATTAAAAAAGAAAAATTGGTACAGACAGTGCTTACTGTCTGACACTGACTCACCCTCGCTGCCATTCGAGTCCGTCGGGCCGCTTGGGCTGCCGCTCTCTGCATCCTCCAGCTGTTCCGTTGAAGTGATTTGTAATTGAAAACTCGATAAATGACTTGGTCAACTCAGGCCTGCCTCCACGCGTCTGAAATTTACCTTGCGATGGTAGGTAACTGAAGTGCTTAGAATCTCAAAAATATCTTACTATCGCACCAGTCACTCTCCCTACCCTTTCGTTCTCTACTGGCAAGGCCCGACCGTGCCGCAGGATACAAACCGGATACTGTCCAACTTCACCACTCCTGGAATCTCCCCTCCCCGACAGCCCACCACGATTGGGGCCACCACCTACCGTTATTTCCTCCTTAACCCGGATTTTGCCACAGCCGAATGATTGAGCGACCCCCCAGCTCAGCCTCTTCGAACAACCTTCCTCAGCGCAGGCGCGAAAGCTTGTAGGCCTTTGCCCAGGACGACGCTGTATGAGCTACGTTTTCCTGCCGGCCGTGGGCGTGAAACTCTGCGGGAACAACTACGATGTGCGCGTGGTAGCAACCGTTTATGCGGCGCTGAACAACTGCACGCACGTACACGCAGACAGTGAAGTTTATTGAAGAATGGGGTATACAAAACCGGTCAGACACAAAGCGACATCTCGCGGCTGCAGATCCGACATGTCCTGCGCCAACAGCGCTCGGGTAGCGGCTTCCCGGCTGAAAGAGCTCAGCTCTTGCAGCAACGTCAAAGGGGACCAAGAGCGGCCGGAGGAGATGTTCCTGGCCTGGCGGAACCCCTACTCGTCGTCGGCGCCAATCGGCTCGCATTCGAGCGGCCGAGGCTGGCGTCTGGTATCGACCGCGTCCGCAGTTTGCCCTCCTCGCGGGGCCGTTGGCCCGCTGTCCGGCCCAAGGGAGCCATTCTGCTCGCTGTTGTTGGCACCGTCGCACAGCGGCCATGCTTCCACGCTTGGCTCCGACCCGTGGCTTCGTTCGCTTTCTTCGGCGGCGCTCGCCTGCTCGCCGAGGCCCTCGTCGCCGCCCTTTTCAGATTCGCGGGGTCGCCCAGCGACGACGTGCTCAGCCGCTTCACCCGGAGTTTCGCGCTCGTGCTCGCTTGAACACCCGACCGCGACTTCCGGCGGCCCGTTTGCCGCGTCGAAGTGCACCGCTACTCGTTTCGCCGTTTCGTTAGAAGCACGCCGGCCAGACGCTCCTTTGAGTATGCCCTTTTGCGGCGGCACTCCTGGCAGCTTGGCGGCCTCGTTTGTTGCATTCTCTTGCGACTGCCGCATAGGGCCGAGATGGCTGGCCACGCTGGCTCTCTTCTCGGAAGCCGCCTTTCGGCTGGACCGGCTTTCCGTCGAACCGTGGCTCGGCTTGTCAGCGTTGTTGCCCCCTCGGCCAGAGGCGGCGGTTGGCACGTCATGGGCAGAATGGGCGGGCTGAGTTCCACCCTCACGGTCGGAGCTTTCCTTGCGCCGGCTTGACGTCGTCTGATCGTCCCTGCCTGCCGCGCACACGTCAGCGAAGTTGCTGCCCTCGCTGAGGTCTTCGGAGAAGGCCACGGAGGTTGCCGCGTCGTCAACCGACCCTTGTACATCGCTGCCGAAGTTACCGGCTTCTTCGCATCGGCGCTTTTTGCGAGATTTGTGAGCGCCGCAATCTCCGCACGGCTCCTCTTCACTGTCCACTGAATTCAGCGAGACAGGTCTGGGGCCGTTGCCTACTGGTTGCTCGCCGACTTTCTGCGGAGCTGCGCTCGCCTCGCCACTCAAGACGTCGTCCCCTTCAGCAGCCACCCCTTCGGCCTTCTTTAGTGCCGCGTCATCTGAAGCGATCCCCAGCTCAGGCGCCGTGGCGCGCCTCCCGCAGGGCCCCGCCCCAGCAAGAGCGACAATCTCGTCCCTGCAAAGCTCCACACGACCTTCCGCAAGGACGGGCTCATCCGCCGTGGCCCCAGTATCAGCAGAACGCGTGTTCGACGCGACCGCCTCGGCGTGGTCGACGCGGAACTTCGTTGCTGCGCCGTCGGTACCTCCTGCGACGCAAGACTCGGACTCGCAGCTCTCTCCTTCGGCACCAAACGGCTCCTTAGTCGGTTCCTGCTGACCTTGCGCACGGGTGGGATGGTCCCCACGCTGCGAATAGGGAAGTGCATGCTCGCTGGCCTTTTCTGGGGCCGCAGCAGTGACCGGCCGGTTGTAGCGAGGCCCGGGACATCCGGACAGCGACTCTTCGCCGAGGCCCAGCGTGCCACCTCCTGAAAGGCCCTCATCGTCAGTGCCCACAGCTCCGCTAGCCTGGGATCCCCGCTGACCATCCCGTACAGGTGTTTCACCTGCGGACGCGCTGTGCACACCGCGGAGCGAGCTCTGGAGCACCACGAATACTTCCGTCCAGGCACCGTGGCCGCTGTGCTCATGGCCCTCGGGCGAGCCCTCGTCGGCCGCCCACAGCGATCGCGGCCGGGCGTCCTCGGGGGGCGGAGGGTCGGGGGCGAGGCGCAGGTCCCTGGGCGGCATCTGGTCGTAGTACACGTCGGCCAGGGACTCGAGGAGCTGCTCGAAGGAGGGCCAGTGCGCCTCGCGCTCCAGCTGCCTGTTCCAGGCGTCGCGCAGCCTGGGCGCCGTCTCCTGCTCCAGCTGGTCCTGCAGGCGGCCTTCGCCCCGCTGGTCCCCCTGCTGCTGCCGCCACGGCCCGTCTCCGTGGCCGCCGCCGCGGTTCCAGCGGTAGCCGTAGCCCCCTTGCCGGTTCCCGCGGTGGTCGCCGCCGAAGCGGCCGTCGCGGCGCTCGCCGTAGCGGAAGTTCTGTCGGCCGTTGTACTGGAAGTTGCGGTGGCCGCCACCGCGTTCGCCCTGCAGCCGGTGCCGGTCCGCGAAGCCCCCTCGCCAACGGTCGCCGCTCTGGGGTGGCCTGTCACGGAAGTTCTGGCGGCCCTGGGACCTCCGCTCCTGCTCCTCTTGCGCCGCCACCCGGCTCCGGGTGTAGTTGCTGCCCTCGGCTGCAGAGAGCGGAACGGACTCAAGGTTTGCGCACAACGGCCATGCATTTTCACAGGAAGGCCCGGAGGGCTACGTTTTATTGCGACAGATTTAGTGCTTTGGAAATGTTTTGCCTCACTTCCCGTTCAAGAATTCATTTGGCTGAATCGAGCAGTCAGGAGGCGGATGGTCGGGTCGACCAACATTTTCGCATTTACGCATATTCAAAACGGTTCCCAGCAACGTCAAGGCGCCTGACGTTCAGAGACGCTGCACTTCCCTAAGCAACTCATTGGTGTTCAGCTAGCTGTGTGTTCCAAGCGAATGCGAAGCTCTGTTCAGACGACAGTGTGCAATTTTTTGTTGCCAGGGGTGGAAGCCTTTTGGACCAGCTCAGGGAACACGAATAACGCTTCAGTAAAACAAGCTGATGGGAAGTTGGTGCATAATGATGATAAAATTAGAGCGCCACTGAGACAACGACACACCAAAGAACGACGCGACACGCTGTCAGTTTTGGAGCAGCTTTTTTGCTATTACAGGGAAGTTCTGGAGCAGCGTCAGAGACGGGTTTTTGAGCAATGCAAGTCTGCGTGGAAGACTTTCCTAGACTTAAACATGATTTATTCGCGATTTTTAGTTTCTCGTGAACACACACACACACACAAATCAGCTTGTTCTTACTCAACATTCGATCAATACAGAGCTGACCATATCTCCAATGAGTCAGAAAATATATATTCCCATAATAAAACAAGACAACTGGCAGAGCAACAACCAAAGGAAAATTAGAGATAAGCAATGTTTTGAATAGATACTTAGACTTCAGACAAAATTAAAAATAAATATTCGTGATACTGCAACGCCATCACAGTCACGAGAAACAACTTAGAGAAGACCAGAGATAGGCAAAATGGTTTAGTTTAACTTTAAGCTTAACTTTTTTTACTTAAACTTTAACTTTATTCTACACCACCTAGACTGCAGACAAATTAACAAAGAATACGAGAAACGCTACGTAGTTCAAATTTTCAGAGCGGAACACTTAGGGGCTCGCCTTGTCGTAGCTGGTTCGCTGCCACGATGTCTCGCGACTGCCGGAATTTGGCGGCGCAGCGAGATAACGGACGAAAGTAGATCCCCACAGCATAGCTGCGTAACGGAACCAGAGGCTTCGAAAAACACGCGGTTTACAGTCATGACCGTTCGAAAGTACTTCGAGAGAGAGAAATCTTTTATTGACACCACTGGCCTAGGGCACGGAGCAAGACAAACAGGAGCGCCGACTTCGCACAATGTAGATGGCGCTACAAATGGCGCGGCGATCCCCGTCATAGAGATGCTTCTTTCTCTATGTCCCCGTCATATAAAAATAAAAATTAGAAGAGAGGACACACGAGCTTATCGCGGCCGAATGGCCTGACTCCTGCGCCGTCCTGCGAAAAAAACTATATATGTATTTAAAATTAAGCTAATACCAGAGTCCTTCAATACTTTACTGGTCACGAAACTGCTCCGTAACTGAATGGGAGAGCTTCATATGCTGCGTTTGGCCGCCGCGCGGTGGCGCTACCATCTCACTGAGGTCACTCCTCGGGCGGCGTTGCGCTGGCTCAAACGGCGGAGACGCGGCGAGTTGTGTTTGTTTTGTGCAGGGAAAAAAATGTAACGTGCATGTCGCGCTGCTGTGGTGCGACTTAAGTAGTGCAATGACGATGCCGAACACGTGTTGTGTCCTGGGATGTTGTTCCTTGTACTACGGTACAACAGAAAATGTTTCCTTGTTCTGTTTACCGAGCGACGGGAGTTGCGTGAGAAATGGAGGCGCGCCATTCCAAGGCAAGAAACGGGAGCTTCGATCATAAGTGTGTGACAGTTTGTGGGAATGCACTGTGTGTGGGAATGAAAAAGCAATGTACCCTTTTGAGAGCATCCGGGACCTAGAATTGTACAAGGCTAACTTAAAGCCGTATTTTGTCAGATCAGTCAGGTAGTAGCGGTGCTTCATTACCTGTTTGCAAACTTGTATTACTTTGGGCTCAGGCTCGCATTCAAAAAAAAAAAAAAAAACTTTTGGACGTTCTTCTGCTTTTACTTTCCATATTTCCGCGAATTATCCCTTGGGGTTCGCTTTGTTTGTTTTGTAACCGCGCGTGACCGCTTCCGGTTTTTTTTATCTGGCGCTGCAGCCGGAGCGCCCGTTTGCTCTTTTTGGCGTACGTCCCGTCGGGCAATATTGTTTGATATGGAAAGGGTGTCACCTTGTCGCTAACTTGATTTTTTGTTTCTTCGACAATGTTCTCAATCCTATTTTCATGGATCTTAAATTAACAACGTTCCGAGAAATGCATGCATTGCATACGCCGCGCAACTCACTTTATCGACGTCCATCTGTGCACGTCACACTGCGGACTGCTTCTTCGACGTTTGTGTTTCATTGTAGTCTTTTGTGCTGTAGTCTTTTGTGCAGCAGGAGGTCGCTTTAATAAACTTCGTTCAGAAAAGCTTTGTGTCGTTCTTGGCTACGTGGCAATATTTTGTTTCCTCCGTGTGCTGCACGTCGCAGCGCAAAAAAAAAAAAAAAGAAAATTTTTGCACGCTATTTTGTCTCCCTTCGCAATATTGAATTGTTTTGTTGCGTGTGATAAAATTAGTTTTATTGTTCTTTTTCGCTTCCTTTTTTGCAAGGATTGCAAAGCGTGGAAGCGGAAAGACACACGGTGCAGCATATATCTCTTCGTGTTTTGATCCATCGCATTTCTGCAGCGTTTTTAGATGTTCTCAAGTATGTACCAACTCATCGAAACGACAATATACTATTGGGCTATCTCTTTTAGCATTATCTGCATTCCAGAACAATAAACGGATTCATTAATGCGTAGTCTGAACGACGCGTACTTGGTTTCTTTCAGTTTTTTTATAGTATTATCGACAGGCCCGCACCATTCCGGACTACGAAGCTACCGTATGTGTGATATTTACAACTTTTGCTTTACGAAAAGAAGCAATAGAGATTTAAAAATCCGTAAACACGACGGCGCAGCGCTTGTGCCAGAGGACGCAGAAGCTGTTGCCGTTCGCGGCCGATGTCTACGGTAATTTACTTGAAAAAATAAAGCTACATTGAAGGCAGGTGATATACACAATGACTGGACTATTCATCGCTAACTACTAGGAAAAAAGCACAGGTAATCAGAGCGCAGACACCAAAAGCAGCGAGCATTTGCACGCCAAGAGCTGGCCAATATGCCGCACGCGCGGCGGCTGGATGCCCTTCGTGCGGCGGTGGCGCCTGTAGTGGCGCCCGCGGTCCCCATATGAAACGAGCGCCGAAGTTTCGTGACCAGTAAAGCATTGAAGGACTCTGCTAATACGCAATATTATACTTTTAAAAATTTTGTTACACATTAGACTACAGACTTTTATTTATGTAACAAGTTGAATGGCTGTGAATGTAAATTTTCGTGGCTTCTTTGTGCCAAGCCTGGCCAAGCCGCAAGCGCAAGCCGCCATTTGGCTCTTTCGGCAGCGTTTGCACGTGCGTTTCTGCAGCCTCGTGCTAACGTCTGTTGTGGAGAAGGAAACGCATAGTGCTTTCTTTGCGACATCGGTTGTGCATCCTGAACGAAAGGTGAGACTTTCTTTTGTAAAGTGCTGGTGTGGCGTATCATATTTACGTTTCCTTGTACTGCAAACGCTGCAAGCACTGCGTAGCCTCAGGGTAATCAGGCATAGCTAGTTCTGCGCCTTTAGGATAAGCGCTTTGGAAACGCCCCGGAAAGGCGTAAGACACCATTTTTTTTTAGTCGGGCGTAATGATATTTTAGGCTGGTTGTGCCGTTTTATCTAGCATTGAGGGATGTCAGCGGCAAGTAGCCGTATGTGCATTATTTGGCTTATCTGGGCATAACCAGCAGCCGTACACTCATCGTAAAGTTTTACACATGTGTGCATACCAAGCTGCCTGCGTACTAAGCGAACCCACTCGCCGACGCCGATAACGCGCGCGCGTCGCTTGGCTTTGGCGCGTCAGGTGCGGTAAAAACGCGTAGGCAGATAACCGCTTTGCTCGAGGCGGGGTGAGTGCGCAGTGAATTGAAAACTTAAGATTTGGTCTTCGTTCTACATCGTATATCAAGTCCGGTATCGCAGGCATTGCATAGAACTGTTCCCCACTTGCAGTTTTTTCAAGCGTCATATTTCACGGTGGGCTAGTTTCATAAAACACGTACTGCGCAGATTGCACCTATACAGTCGGAGCTGTGTGCGTTCTTGTCATGTTTTTCAGTCCATGGCCTCTGGCGGTCACCAGTACGACGCTCACTGCTGCTTGCCATGGCGCCCACACAGCGCCCAAACATACCTTCGCCAAGTGCCCGTTCTCGGGATGCGTTTCTTTCGCGGGCCCGTGGGACAACAGGTTTGTTAAAGCTTTGTATTACGTTCAGTTCGCTCTCGCTCTTCGTCCTGATTTCACAAAAAAGACAAAGGGATTCAGGCTATGTGAGCAGCATCATCATTTTTGTTGAACCAAACAATATCTTGACTGCTTTAAGAATGTGCCTAACCAGTGTTGCGAAATTACAAAGACCCATATTTTTAGTGTTGCTTGACCGCATGTTTGCTTAATAGGATAAGAGAACTTATGTTTTAAATAGGTGGAATGCACTGGAGGCAATACTTGAGTACTAGTTGCAGTGAAATTTACAGACTGTTCGCAGGTCATCTGTCATTGCAAGCAGTTTGTGTACTATATCACCTATTATTTGTGCAGGTCTACAGGTGCCCTCAAGACAGAGCCAACCAGCCAGCTGCATTCGTCATACCAAACATGGTGTAAGCACTTCATGGCACAGGACTTCATGGATCCTGCCCTCACACGACTCACAAAAGTGGCCGTGCCAACTTTGTCCCAGAGTTATTCAGTTGCATTAATGACTGCCTGCAATGAATCCTGCTGCCTTATTGATGCTGCTGATGGGTACCGCAACTGTATTCCGTCTGTTAGCACCCAAGAATCTAACGCAAGTCTCGGCACTCAATAAGGCGCGACAACCGAAAAGCCTATCGTTGACACAAGGAACAAACTGTTTTTTATCTCCGACGTGCCTCATCTCGTTGAAATCACTCACAACAGCGTCCAGTCTTCAAACTCCACTCGCAAATGATTGTTGCTACTAGCTCTAATATTGTGAAACAGTACATCCACGAAAACCCTTTTACATTATGAAGACTGCCAGGGTAAGAGGTCATGCTAAATGTCGTTTGTCACCGTACGTGCCGCGTGTTGTTGGAGTGACCTAGATGAAGAGAACCATGTTGGGACCTACGTTGTCAAATGCGCTCGTAACGTCCTGAGCAAGGATGCCTGTCTTAGCTGAGAACTTCTAGCTGGACTTGTTGGGGAATAGTTTCCAGCGCCTGTCTCGTCTACTGTTTCTTTGTTCGTGTTTCTTGTTGCGCTCCAAATATTGGCTCTCTTGCTGCGCCTTAGAAGTTCGTCGGTACTTAGTATAGCCCCTTAACAGGGAAAACTTTAGTCAGGTATTTTTTTCTGGTGAACAGTGTACTCGCATCGTGGCAACTAGATGCACCTGTTGTAAGTGCAGTGTACGCCGACTGTGTAGTGGGGTGGTCCTTTTCCGAACTCTTTGTTTTCAGGTGAAGCACAGCCTGCAAATATACGCAGTGCTCCCATGATGTGCCTCGTAAATCAAATTGCACTGTAATTCTTCTTGTTGTAATCAGGCAGATAAAATGTATAACGCCATGCTGAATACACATATGCGATGTAATCCGCGAGCATATAGGCGGCACAGACATTTTTAACCTCTGTCATAGCACATGGTGGATTGCGAAACATACCTGATGTAAAATGCACTGTAGTAGCATTCCTCACTGCCTGCTGTCTGGTTGTGAGAAGCAAAGCATAGTAACGTCAAGTGCAGTTGTGCATTTGTGCGCGGCACTTTTGAAATTGTGCTCGGCAGCGACTAACTGTAAACCCAGCCACCCCCATAACCAAAACGGTAGAAATCAGCGACTAGCACTCCGCCTGAAACACGAGCAACTGCTTTGCCCGGCGGCCATGTTTTCCAATCTTCACCACACCAAGATGGCGGCACCCAGTGATGTCGTTCCGAAGATACAGCGCTCCGAAGATAGTCCTTTTTTTTTATCACCTAGCACAAGTAGTTAGTCGCCTCAGTACACATAGGTATTTTTTCTACAGGACTTTGCAATGGTTTCCGATGGGAAAAACTTTAAAAACTGAGACTATAACGTGCGCAACCCGACATTGTGACTTTCGAAAAAACTATCTCGGGGACAATTTCATGCTGGTTTTTATTGAATGAGCAATCAATTAAACCTTTACAAACAACATCACCCTGGGGTGCTGGAAAATTATGCCGTCAGTAAGCATTTTTCCCCACTCAAACTGACAGGAGCGTTAAAATTCTTTAAAACTGACGGGAGCGTTAAAACCATACCGTTACTTTCTACTTCGAACCCTGGCTTCGGCTGTTAGCCGGAAGAACTGTCGAAATATTGTCACCGATCTTGGCGGTTTAAGGTTGATGGAATTGGCTGTACTGCCACGAACTCAATGGGTCCTAAAACAGCGGCTGCGCGCTTGCCGAGAGCAAACGAGGTCGTCTTCCTCTGAGCCCAAGAACAGATAATTGCGACACTATTCCGTTAATTTGGCGGCACCTGCCACTTGTGCACAAACTTCAACGTGACATGAGGCGCGCTGCAGTGAAGCGCTACGCTAATCTCCGCCCCCAGGGCACGCGCGGGAAGATCTCGACACGCAAGGCCCACCTTTCGGACCCCCCCCCCCCCCCCAGAGAGGCAGCGGCTACGATCGTACAGCCCCCGTTCTCCGCACCACGTTTTCCTCCACCACTTCCCTGACGACGCGATGCTCGCACTCCGGATCCCTCACGACCCCATCAGTCTAGAAACAAAACTGGGCTGCGGGTCTAGCTTGTCCCCTCCCAGGGGACAAACGCTCCTGCTGTTGTGCGCGTCCAGAAACAGTGCACGCTGTGCGCCTCCCCGATTTCAGCGAGTGCCACTCAGACGCGCTCCTCACCGACTCCGAAGATGTGCGTGGCCTTGCCGAAGGTGGGCTCCATCTTGAGCCGCTGCTGGCCGAACCAGACGCCGTTGAGCTGCTGGATGGCGCGCTTGGTGCCGTCGTCCGTGTCCATCAGCACGTAGGCGAACGCGTGCGACGTGAACTCGGGACGGTGCACCACGATCAGGCGCTGCACCTGCGCCACAGACACACACTTGCGGGACCTCGCTTTGGGCACCTGTCCATGGCCGAAGTCATCGTCAGGCATGGCGAAAGTGCTCTTGCTTCTGCGCACTTCCGGTGTCAAATCGACACACCGGACCTGGTGTCCGTTTGACGGTCTTCTACATCTCTGAACGCGTCGGGTAAACTAACGCTCTACATTTTTGGGACATCAGGGAACACGAAAGACATTCTCACGTGTGCGGATGGTTGGCACCCGCTTGTCGCCGAGGTCAGGGCGCACCCAGTATACTCCGTTTGTGGAAGACTGGCCGTTTACCTTGCCCACCTCCTACGGGCAACGTTGCCGACCTGGGACGCAAGTCTGAGTTGTGCCGTTTCACAAATGTCCATTTCGCCTCCGCTTTCACCGTGATTTACAGGGGGGATTAAAAGAAATACCAACAACGGAGCGCACAGCCTCTGACGCATGCCGCACCGTCTGGCTGCACTGCCCGTAAACTGCGCGAATGCGTAGTTCTTTCGGAGCGTTTGAGAGTGTGGCCTACTGTTAGGGGAAATGCTTGAACAGGAAGCGCCACCGATTATTTATTTTGAGGCGTCTTTTAAATGCAGAGCATTTCTTTAACTCACGATGTCACCCGGCGTTGTCGACGTGCCTCGGCGTCCGCAACAGCCGTTCCAGGTGCGCCCTCTCCCCTACTCCTCCTCTCCCGCATTGCGCTACCCTCCTCGCTCTCAACAACAGGTCCGCGCCCCTCCCCCTACACTATATAAAAAAATAATACTTACCGGCGCCTGGTTTCGATCCCACGACCCTGCAGGCGGAACGCAAGGTACATGGTGCTCTACCCACTGCGCCACAAAGCCGATACAGAATGGAAGGCTACGAACGCGCCTTATATCCTTGACTCATTCAAACTACGTCAAGAAGCTGCTGATACAACGCATTCACTACCTGTGGGCGGGACGCGAGGTACATGGTGCTCTTCCCACTGCGCCACAAAACCGACACAGAATGAAAGGCTACGAACGCGCCTTATATCTTGGACTCATTCAAACTACGTCAAGAAGCTGCTGATACAACGCATTCACTACCACCAACTCCCAAACACTAAACGTTAACGCAATACACCCACCGCCTATGCGACGCATTTACTCGAGTCCCCCTCGCGGGGAGATGGGCCCTTTTTATGCTCTGTCGCCACTGAACATCCCGTTATCTACTACAATCGGGAGCCAAGCCCGCAGCAGGCTGATTGCAGCTAGTATGATGCCCTTCAACGATCATCCAGCTCAGTGGCGACGCAGCGTATAAAGGCCCCTAAAAATAAACGACCAACATCGCTCCTTGATCAAGCATTCCCATAAATGTCGGCCACATTCTCAAATGCACTCAAAGAATTGCGCATGCGCGCAGTTTATTGGCAGTGCAGCCAGATGGTGCAGCATGCGTCAGAGGGTGTGCGCTTTTCTTTTAATCCTGCCTGTACTTTCACTTGCACAGAAGCCTTGGTTGTTTTGCGTGGCACCTGGGTGAGATGCTTTCAAGCGATCAGAGCCCGCTCGAGATGGAGGACACTCGGAGACGGAGATGCACGGAAAAAACTGCAAATTCCACCCCCAATGGTACTCGAAAGTGCGGCGCTCAGTTATAAACACCGGCAGGCCAACTCCACGGCATTCAATTCATCATTGTTAACTCGGCAAAACTAGAGAGTTTTAGCTGACCGTTTTTGACGCTCCGCTATGCTCCCGGCGTCCCGCTCAGCACAACCGGAGCGTCACCAGCCGAAAGGCTTTTAGCTAAGTGATAACCGTATCTCCTTCGACGGGGAATGATTCGTGTGACTGGTCGTTTCGCGTGTAAACCACAACTGCATCCTATAGGGAACATAAGAATTTGTATTTAACCTCATTTAACCTTTTTAGTATAATGTAGTCACTGGCATGGTATATTTTTTTCTAAATAACAATAAAGCTGATAAACTTTGGCTATCTTTCTCGGAATTGCATAGAAGCAGCCCCGCGCTTCGGTCGACATTTCTCGCTTCCGTTCTAAAGATCTTTGAGGTGTGTGGCACCATTGCCTATTCGGAAGCGCTTTCGCGGCTTCGTTGCTCGTGTTTCAACTGAAGAAACGGAGTTTGCCGTAGCGCGCTCGCATCGCGGGGGCAGCCATGTTAAAATTCCACAAGGTAGCGTTAGCTGCTGCGACGGTCCACTAAGAGGCCCCGGTTATCGGAGCGGGGCCCCGCTCCGGTATCGCCGGTAGCGCGCCACGCATGCGCAATGGCGCTCCCGCTTGCTATCGGAGCGGAGCGGACCGTCAGAAACGGTCAGCTAAAACTCTCTACGCCTGCTCCTTTGGTAGCTTTTCGGCGACAAGTTAACTGAGGTATTTGTTACAGAGACCGTCGTCCCTCACTTGGTTACATTTGGCAAAAAATCCGAATGAAGAATAAGCAGATGTTTTACACCGGAGCTGCATCGGGCTACGGTCAGAAACTCCCCACGTCCAAAGGGAACACGTTTGCGTTTGTCCCGGCAAACAGGTCTCTCCAAGGCCGGGTCGCGCAGAAAAGGTTTAGCGTCGCTGCATTTATTCGGTCACCACCCACCCGCGACGCCTGCGAAAAAGGAGCGCAAAGGAATCTCAAGTGCAGCTGCTGCGGCCCACCTGTCCGTAGGGCTTGAAGAGCGCCTTGAGCGCTTCCTCGTCCACGTTGACCGGGACGTTGTTGATGAAGACGCCGTACTGCGCCATGGGTGCCGACAGCGGCAACTCGCCCACGCTCCCAATGCAGCTGCTGATGCTTGGTGGTCCGCAGGGGGCGGCCGCTGCCGGCTGCTCTTCCGCCGCCCCCGAGGCTCCGCTCGCCCGATCCATCACTGCTGCACGCTGGGCCACCTGCACAGGCCAAGCGGGCGTGCAATTTTAAAGACTTCTTTCTTACCTAAGCGAGATAATTTCGGGCTGCCGGTCCGTGCGAAGCCTGTTCTACATTCGCAGCTAAAACGACCGATTTTCGTAGCTTCGGCAGCAACGGAAAAAAGATCGCTTTGTCGCGCGAGCGGCGCCGCTACTGCGAATTCGCAGAGAAATTTGTACCATGTAGAACGGGCTTTCTAGACTTAACCTTCTCACCAAAAAGGAGTTGAAGCAACGCTTTAACGTGGAGTAAATATAGACTAGACTGTTTGAAGCTACTAAAACTTTTGCTACGACTTCATACATGTCCACACTTTGCACCTCAAAGGAGACGCCACGCGTTTTTTTAGGCAAAATATAAATCTAGAACCGAGTGTGCTAGCAATCTTTTACTTGGGAATACAAACGAATCGGTTTTCTTGATAGAAAATGGGGGGGGGGGGGGGGACGAATGCACACGAAAGCTGCCACGCTGCCACCGGAGAGAGGCGAGATAGAAACAAACACGAAAACAAAAACTACGACACAAGAGCAGCGCGGACATGGGGAACCTGAACAGAGCAAAATCGTGGGAAGAGCGAAGGGAAACGCGTGGAGGGGCTGCAAAAGGCTGTTAACCTTAAGACGAAATGTGCAGCGAAAGAAGCAGACACGCCGGCAATTTTTTTCCCCCAGGTACTTTTTCTCCTGCTCTGCGACATCTAGCGGATGCGCAGAGTGACATTACATTGCCGTTTATGCAAACTTTTATACGTACGAGGGCTGACTTGGAAGATTCGCTTTGCCTGTCAAGCAAGAGAGTGTGCCATCCTCGCAAAATGAATGCGCTCGCACTTCACGAACAGCACAGCATACACCTGCAGGGAATCATTTGAAAGCGCTTTACAAAACGTGTCACGAACTCAACCAATTCGGTCAACAGTTCAGTCAACCATTCCATCAACTCAAGGGTGCGTTCCATGGGAAAATGAATACGCCGGATTTGGCAAGCCGCAGGCACGAACCGGCAGCAGCCAAGAAAGAGCGCTGCTAGGCAACATCGTTCTGTCTGAGTGTGAAGCTCTCGATCAAAGTCGCAGAAGAAAAACTCCCTCCTCCCCTCGCGGGAACCCCTGTGTAGATGCGACGCATAGGGGGTTCACGTTGCAGCGTTGGACAGCGCAGGAACGGCGCAGGCACCGAGTTTTATACGCCTCGAGCGCGGCCTGTAGGGGCGCCACTGAAATCCCCCTAGCGGCCCGTTTCGAAAGCAGGCGCGGGAGTCCGCGCCCCGCTCCCCAGTGTCGCCGCTGCTTTTGCGGCACGTTCACGACTGAGATTTGCCGTTTGTGGGCGTTTGAAATTCATGTTTGTGTGGAGCAGTCACTCTGTTCGCAAATGGGGTGTATTTACGAGAGTGTAAATGTTTCCGACGCGATCTTACTGTGGTATTTTCGGTCTGTATAAGCGCCAGGTGTGTGTCACAGGCCAGCGTCGCGGAATCGGCGTATGATGGAGCCGATTGTAGTTACACTGACCTGAATTTACTAGCCGTGTCTCCGTAACCACCGGTTCTTCAGATGTTCATGCTACGGCTATACACTACGATTTAAATCGGTTTGTGCGCTTACATAATCAGCGGAGCACTCGTACCTGACAGCACACCAGTTACGTTTGCCAATATTATACCTCAGATATTGATCACCACCATTTACAAGGCAGTCTGTGTTAATTTCGGGAATATTCAACAAAAGTACGATGGACATGTCAGCACACGACAGAGTCGTCTTGTCGTGAGCTGCGCGCCCGCAGACCTTTATCTGCTACATATATCATCTGCGAGCAGCGCGGAGACGGGCTTACAATATAATCCGCGTCCGCGACTAAATATCGTCATATGGCACAGGGAGCCCGCAGAATAAACCAGAAACTGAAATCAGAGGGCCTTATCACATACCACACTCTTCCAACGACACGTTTCATCGCTTGTTGAACGGCCTACCCTGTTACTTCCAAAAATGCGTCCGCCGTACGGTCAGCTCTTCGTTGAAGTAGAAAAACAAAAGCAAATGAACGCGAGATTTATGTGTGGGATTACTAAAACGTTCATTTCTTGAATCCGCTCCGCATTTGTACACGGCGTCCCCCTCCCCACCCCCACCGATTTCTCGCGAAATAGCAGTGCATTTCGCGTATAGTTGGTCTAGTGAAACATACCTGGCTTAAGTTTAGATGAACGTCTTTAGCATGCCAGAAGCTGCACTGTTTTTTTTTTTTCATTTCCGTTAGAGCTATTATGTTTGTAAATTCCGCATTGGCACAGTATTTATTTTTCTGTGGTTTCATTTCCTTGGTTCTCGCTATATGGCGTGTGTGAGCACATATTTAACGACGCACAGGCTTGGAATATACTTTACATTTTCGCATGGTTTATATTCTTATAAAAGGTATAAATTATTGTCCGGGATTGGGTAATCACATCCTCGAAACATATTTTTCTGCGGCGTATATATGCGAAACGAAGCCGCATTCGTTGTCCACCCTGCAAAATGAAGCCAACCTCTCATTGTGCCAGTATCAGGTCTAAACGAGGCGTCAGTAGAATTCATTTGTGCGCGATATTTTGTAGGTGACATGGGTGATATGTTGCGGCCGTCGCCGACGCCCGGAAGAGCGGCGACGAAGCGCGCAGAACCGCGTCCCCGGGTAGCTCTTGCAGGCGATCGCGTACTCTACGAAGACGCAGCTGCTTTTTAAGTGACATAAACGTACTGTTTGCCTATAGTCGTCACCATAACAAGTTTTTTTAGGGCGCGGAAAGGCGAAAAGAAGCGAAATAGAACCAAAACACTGCACGAGCCCCTATCAGTCACGCAGCGCAAATCCCGTCAACGCCGCGGAGAAGCGGCGGCAGGCGGCGCAGCGATCGCGAAGCTCGAGGCGTATAGCGCGCATAACGGTGAGGGGACGCGCCGGCGCCAGTGCGTCTGCCGCGGCAATGACTCAGGACAATTCTACACAATCGACTTTAATCCCATCAAATCAAATCCATTCGAATCCAATCCAATGCCCCTCGCGAGATAGTGTTCGCTATCGGAGAGGAGAGGGGGTGAGCGGCGGAGAGCGCAGCTCACTCGGCGAGGATAATGGGGGAGGGGCGGACGCCGACAACGCCGACGCCGGATGCAGGGACAAGGCGAGTGAATGAGATGCAGTCGCATCTAAAAAAAATCCCACCTCCCCTCGCGCGAACCCCTGTGTAGATGCGACCATGGTGTAAGAATATTCTTACACCGTGGATGCGACGCATAGGGGGTTCACGTTGCAGCGTTGGACAGCGGAGGAACGGCGCTGGAACGATGGAGCGGGGCGGCGCAGGCACCGCGTTTTATAGCGCGCATAAAGGCGCAACCACATGCGACGTTTTGGTCGCGTTTGGAGACCGTCCGTGGCGACGCGCGTTCAGCGCGCGCCACCAAATACACAGCAGCGCGCTCGGAGCGCCGGTGTCTGAGCGTCCCAGATTTTCGGTCCGTTTTCGGCGTCTGCGCCGGATGTTGCTATCCTCAATTTCCGGTCCCTCTCCGCACGCAACATGGCGGCTCTTTATTTGGCGTCTCTTTAGCACTTTATTTAATAGAACATCAATTTAACGTGTTTTATTCGTTGAAGTTTTGATTATTCTTCAGTTTATTAGGAATTACTTAAACAGAACGATGCTGCCTTTACCAAAGTAAGTCTGGCAACTTGGATCGGAGTAGCGCTCTTCGCGCGTCCCATGTGGTTGCTCGCCCTCTCCAACGCCCGTTCCGCGTCGGCGCCAGGCGCCGCAGACGGCCGCAAGACGCGACCAAAACGTTGCATGTGGTTTCGCCTTAACGGTGAGGGGACGCGCCGGCGCCAGTGCGTCTGCCGCGGCTATGACGCAACACAATCCAACACAATCCACTTTAATCCAATCGAATCCAAACCCAAGCCAAGCCAATCCATTCGAATGCAATCCAATGCCCCTCGCGAGAGAGTGTTCGCTATCGGAGAGGAGAGGGGGTGAGCGCAAGACAAGGCTAGTGAATGAGATGCAGTCGCAGAACGCGGCGCGGACGAGGGAATTCGCAGCTTGGCAACACCAAGAATAGTCGGAGAGTGGCGCTGCAGGCGGCAGCGTTCGGAGCGCATGCCTGCTACCAACCAAAGGGCGCTCACCCGCTCGAGCGCTCCTTTCATTCACCTTAGTGAACCGGCCTTCAACTTTGCGCGTGAGCGTACAAGCCTTACTTACCCTTAAGGATTCCTGTACAAATGAGGTCACCAGCGCGTAAACAATGGGGCCAGCTGTCATACTGAAATAATGCACGAAATTGTGCTTTCACGGGGTGAGCTAAAGATCAGAAAATGAGACATATAAGAGAAACGTTTAATACAGACTACGGTAGTAAATAGACAAACGATGACTGCAGAAATGCGGCTCACGCGGCGCAACGACAGCACACTCAGAATACGGGTTCACTTCGAGGAATGACCGAAGTTTTACTTCCGTGACTCCACTTTGCCGTGGTTCTGGCCGAGGTTGAGACGCAGAAAAGGGGAAAAAATAACGCTGTCACGTGTGAAAAAATGCGGAATCAGCTGTCTTTTCATGAAATACGGCGTTTCGGGTATTCTCAAGGCTCGGCCAAGTGCACTCTGGCGATCCCCATGCTGCGATTCTAAAGCCCTAACCTCATGGAGTGATTTTGCAAGCGACTTGGGGAGCGACGCGACTAGCGACGAACTACTTTTCGCCGCGGACCAAGTCGCTCATCGAATCGCTCGGTTCTGGGTCGCCAGAAACAGTCGCTCGCCTCCCGGAAGTGGCCTCAGTGACTAGCCAATAGGAGGGCCCCTACGTAAGCGCGCAACCTCCGGTTTTGGAAGTGAACGGGAGGGGAAGATTTTGCAAATCCACGCAGACGGCGTTTGCGGTGCAGCGGCAAAGAAAGCTTTGCGTGGCAAAGCTTGTGTACAAGCTGAAGCAGAAGAAAGAAGGCTCCCGCACACACTGGGTGAGACCCGTGTGGGAAAAAGGACGTGAAGAAAGCGAATTCTTCACGGCGTTCATGTTGGAGCCTAGAGACGAGGCGCAGAAGGAAAAGCGTGCGCTATCGCTAACCCAAACCAGTTTTAGAGATGCAATGAAGTTCAAAAAGCAAGGCAGAAAGGCATAATACTTTTTAGTCATGCTTTTTATGACAAATGAACAAAAAAAAAATGTTTGCAAACAACCAGCGTACCAAGCGCGTTACTAGGCGCAGTGCGGCAACATTGAAATCGCCATCCTCAGTCGCTCGAGCCGTCGCTGTCATGTGGTTGCCTCGGCGAGGGACTTCGGTTCGGCGACTGCGGACCCTAGTCGCGTCGCTGGAAAAATCGCTCCATGTGGTTAGCGCTTAAGTATTGCGAGCTCCTAAAGATACCTTTCCCCTACATAAGACCTGGATTGACTGTAGGGTGTAACGCGCCGACGCAACGCATGCGATGAGCGCGCCGTAGTGGAGGGCTCCGGATTAATTTTGACGGTGGGACTTTAACGTGCGCCGAAATCTCGTACCCACGGGCGTTTTTGCTTTTCACCTTCATCAGGGAAGCGGCCGCGCGTCCTCGTGCTCAGCAGCACAACGCTTGTCCAGATGGGCGATAACTGTACCGTTAGCGTCGCAAAACCGGTCCTCCTCCAAAACGCAACCGCAGCACCAGCCAAAGGTGCACTGCATAGGAATCAACCTCGAAGGTGCCGAAACAGTCCGTGATGGAAGCTATGGAAACAGAGCAAGGTTTTTCCCTCGTCTTCGACCGTGCACGGGGAGACTGCGGCCTTCGCTGCCCGATATCCCAGCGTGGACAGTACCGCCCAAACGGGTGCAGTCAACGCGGCAAAGCTTCCATCGGCATACGAACGGCCATGGACCGGAGGCAGGAAAGAGACGTTCCGTTGCACCAAGCATATCGCCCCACGGCCGACCAGTAGCTCGACCAGGCTGATACATCGATTCGTTTAGGCTTACCCTCTCGAACCGCGCGCTTTAAACGTCCTGGGAGGGAAAAGCGGAAACTACTTCGCTAGTTAATTTTCATCGCCGAATACGCCTGCGGGACGGTGGGACTTTTCTTGGAAGATGTCCAGAGGAGGCCGAACACAGTCGACCCGTGGCGGGACGAACCGCTCCTTTGTCGTTCACGTTGCTCGCGGCGCAGGACGCGTCCTGCACACGATACACAAAAACTAACATGTGCACTGGTTTGGCAGTAAGAAATGACACAGCTGCCTCTGCTTGCGGATTTCATCTATAAAAGCAATAATCAGCGGCCGTTGCAATACAAATCGCTAGTTTGGTTCCACACGACATCGTCGCCGTGGTCACCGCTTGTGCGTGAAACGTGCTGTAAACATTGTTTCGACAGCTTGCACTTTTCTTACCGATGAGTGCAGTCGTCTACCGCTTCGGGAACATTGAAGGTGCAGTGGTGTTTACTTAAAGGAACAAAGTCAACTGCATGAAACGGGTAAGAGACGACAAGATCCGCGCACACCCGTACATTTGCCACACTCCGGTCAAATTGCACTGTGTCCTTTAGAAGCAAGGAGCAAGAACAACTGCACTGCCCACCACTCTTGCGCTATCGCCCATACATTGACGGGGACGTGTTTTGCACACGCAAGAGGGGCAATTCTACCCGCACCTTTTCGAATACGAATACCATTTTTGGACAGTCCTTGCTTACACTGAGACAATTTTGCTATTTTTATGTATTTTTTAAAGTATGTTTCTCTAGATGCGGAAGGTTTCTCGGTAAAATTAAGCAGTTGTGACTTTGCGTCTGTCCTGTGGCATTTCGTGTGTCGTTTTTGTATATCCCATTTTCAAATCACGGCATGAATCGCCTCGCCCAAAAACGTGCTTCGCTCCGCATAACCGAATGACTGATATGGTCAAGCCTTAACCTCGTAACGTGGATATAAGTTTTAAAAAGAATAAGAAATCGCGTAATTTAATAGACGTTGTTGCCCACATGTGCGCAGGGTGTGTGCAACGTTCGCTGGATTTTTTTTTTGTATTTTCCCCACAATGCTCGCTTTAAATACCATTTTGTAAAAATGCTAGCCGCGAATCCTGGACAATCTCGGGCCAAAAAGGGGCTAATCAGTTTTTAAACACTGACCTTCACTCGTCACCGCTACGGAACACGACGCCTGAGGTACAGAGGTCAAAACTGTTAACAACAACGCGCGGACGCGTGGCCTTCGATACGTGCAGCGCGGCCTGCTGATAGCCACAGGCGCGACCAGCGAGAAGATTAGGGGACGGCGCTGCGGCAGCTAGGCACGCGAAAGCTATTGCCGATGCTTCCTTGTTTTGTGGGGCAAGGTTCGACGCCGAAAGACAGTCACCACGACCGCCCCCAACGCCTATATTAAACATTACCTGACGCTGATAACAGGGCAGTCTCGCTTTTACCTTTGGCGTGGTTCCGATATAAGAAAAGTGGAATGTGTGCCGGGCATGGCCATTCCAACGTAGGATGTGCAGGAGAGGAGGAAGCATAAGCTGATGCAGCCGAGGACTGTTTTTATTAAAATAATATTTCGCGCCAATAATCAACGTCTTCAGGCCATTTCTGAGTCAGCGCTTATGTTTCCTCCTTTCCTGCACAACCTAGGTCAGAATGGCTGTTCCCGACCCCCATTCCATTTTTTTTTTTTTTTTTTGATATCGGAACCATACCAAAGGCGAAAACGAGACTCCACTGATGATCAGTCCAAGATGACGTTTCATATAGGCTTTAGTGCCGGTCGTCGTGAGAGACTTTTGGCGTCGAACCATGCCCCACAAAACAAGGAAGCATCGGCAATAGCTTTCGCGTGCCTAGCTGCCGCAGCGCCGTCCCCTAATCTTCTCGCTGGTCACGCCTGTGGCTATCAGCAGGCCGCGCTGCACGTATCGAAGGGCACGCGTTCGCGCGTTAACAGTTTTCCCCTCTGCACTGCCAATACTGATCGCAAACTAGTACGGATTCTTGGGCAAGTTGGTGTGGCGATCTTGACGAATTCATAGCGCAAAGAAAAAAAAACGAGGACAGATTGAGAACACACAACATAGCGCTGCGTTATGTGTTCTCTCTCTGTCCTCGTTCTTTTTGCGCTATGAATTCGTCATGATCGCAAACGTTCGGCTTCTCGCGTTGCATGCGTTGTCTTTCCGCTACGTTTGGAACGTCGGCAGAAACCAAAAGCAAACAAAAGAACACAAAACTTTCACCGCGCCTTTTTTAACCAATCCAAAAATTAACTGCCAATACAAAGGCGACGTTCAACTGACAACAAATCGCAGTTATCGGGAACCCGTTTCGTTATTTCGGAACAAAATCAGGAACGTTGTACGATATCTGCAGCAGGGCAACTTAATTTGCCATCTCTACGATTTTGTGATGGACTGTTGTTTCACTGTCTTCGTAAGCGACATTACGCAAGATTGCGAACACATCTCGCTTTTATGATTTTAAAAGGAACGCCACTGGTCGACAGAAAATTTATGCAAACTCTGAGGTCCAAGAAGCTTGGTTTACACACTGAATGTAACCCTCCTAGTCATTTAAAAAACTAGCTAAACATCAGATGTTGATTGTAATACGCGAGTTAGCAATTTCACTTGCAAATTCGCAAATTCGCAATTTCTCTTGCGTTGAAACCTGCCAAGTGACCAAACACCGTTATTCACCAAGTCTGCCTTCAAAGTCGCTAAAATTTCACTGAACTGAAGCTGCGGGTAAAAAGCCTGTTTGAACGTTTACATTTATATCGATGCGCTGGTTAAAATTCACAAATTCTATGTTGCCTTTCGAACGCACAAAAGAAATATCGCAAGCTCTAACAAAAAATGTCGGAGCAGTGAAGTGCTGTTGTTACCGTATCAGGGCACTCCACAAACTGTATCGTTCTATGCCACCAATGAAAGCGATTGAAACTGAATTCCAGAGATCGGGGCTTCCTGATTTGCCCCCATTTCCGTTTTTATTGAAGGTTCAAACTCGTACTCGGGAAAGGTCGAGCTTGCTACGAGCCACGGCGTACAGGTTCATTGTCATTATTTCGGCCGTTCTGAGATCCCGATGGGTCGACGCTCTTTCGACGAGTACGTCGAAAGAAGCTTACTGCCGCTTCCATGCAACACACTGAACGCTGAGGATCATTGGAACTACAGCACACCACTCTTTTCTGCGCCTCGCATGCGCACATAGGGCGCAGAAGAGGGAGGGGGCGCGCCCACATTCTCCCGCTGCCACTCAGCGGAGCATCGCATCCACACTAGCAGCGCGACGCTGCCGCCACCGGTATGTCCATCTAGCGGCCAATATGCCCCGACTGGTGCGCCAGCCCGCCCTCTCCGCTTCCGCATCCTCATCCCAAACCACTCTCCGTCGAACGCTTTGCCTCACCCCTCCTGGCTACGCCACACCTGCCCGACCCAATTTCTCATAGAAGGTAAATTTTCTCCCAAGCCCATTGCTCCCACCTCTTTCAGGGGTGAGACAGCCGAATCAGATTTGGGAGCAGTTTTTGGAGCAGCGAAATCTCGATTTTGGAGCAGAAGAACCTTGATTTGGAGCAGAATGATGACATTTATTACGTCACCTTAGGAGTCTAAAAATCAAATTTTTGGCAACTCGGGGGGGGGGGGGGGGTGCACTTTTTAATGGGTTTTGAACGTATATAACACTGAAACAGCATTTCAATCAAGTTTTCTCTACTAGAGTATCACAAGGCACGAACTGCTCTACCTTTTTACAAGCCATTTATAAATTCTTAGGCTCTATGCATAGATAGCATGGAGTGCCGTTGAAAACATCGAATCGAAAAACTAAGCAATCGTAAGGCATTTTCATTATCATGTGAATGCTGAAATTATTGTTTTTGTAATCCCAGACTCGGCTTTACACACAATTTAATTGTAGATGCATGGCAAAAGTTGCGCAAAGGGAGGTGGCAATCGTCGCACCCCACCAGCCCTCCCATTTCAATCCCCAAGGTGCGCATTCACTACGATCGCAATTTGAACAACGTTGGTACGTTTAGCCACCTTCCTCTTGGCATTGAATAGACCATTATTAATAGCGTGCAATAACAGCCCGTCCCGCTATCGGCCACTGCTTGAACATTTTGCGGCGATGTAGCCTGCGCAGCCACTTCTGCAGTGTCGATCGTCTCATTTCCGCCACTCGCAAGCTCGCTGTCAAAGGCAGCAATCACTCAGCGCTTTATTATAACACCGCAATGAGTCAGAAATTTCACTTCAAGCACACACCGCGCCTCACAGTCAAGGCCGAAACACGGCGAATTCGCGGGTATCAGGCCGTTTTTGATGAACTCCTGTCTTTTGAGTCGCACAACTTCCTGCAACAGATCAAACGACTAAATGAAAACCCAGCCACCCACATAACCAAAACCACAGTAGAAATCGGCGAAGAGCACTCTGCCTGAACCACGAGCAACTGCTTCGCCCGACGACCATGTTTTCACAACACCAAGATGGCGGCGCCCAGTAATGTCGTTCTGGAGATACGGCGCTCCGAAAATTGCCGTCTTTTCATCAATTTTCATTAGTAGTTTGTCGCCTGAGTACACATAGGTATTTTTTCCACAGGACTTAGCAATTGTTTTCCATGGGAAAACTTTAAAAAAACTCAATGTGCAACCCGACATGGTGACCTTCGAAAAAACTATAACTATCTTGGGGACAATTTTATGCGGGTTTTTATTGTATGATCAATCAATTAAACCTTTATAAACAGGATCACCTTGGGGGTGCTGGAAAATTATGCCGTCAGTAAGCATTTTTCCCCACTCAAACTGACGGGAGCGTTAAAATCCTTGGCTCTCAGACTGTTTTGGAGCAGTTTGGCGCAATTTTTGCAATTTTCAAGCTTTTGGAGCAGCCTGGCGCAGGAAAGCAGATTTGTATCAAAAGTGCGCAATATGCGCAGCTGTCTTACCCCTGCTCTTTCCTCTCGCCCTCCCCTTCCCGAGCTGTGGGTGCACCTGTATAACCAGGCCACCAGCGCTGACCTGGGACGCCCAGCCAGTATTCCAAAGTGGCATAACGATACACGAGTTGCCGATGAAATGTTCCATGCAACCAGCGCTGCAGAGTAGAGGCCGGTTGCACGAAGGTGCCCCAGGCGAACTTAATGCATTCCCGTGGAGGTCAACACGAGCTGTAGCAAGTTCACCTCCTGGCTGGCAGGTGGAGCCGTGCTGCGATGGCCAGGAGGCAGTCGCGGGCGGCGTAAGGGCCATCCCAACGCGTAGCATCCGCACTGCAACCTCCTCTCGGCGAGTTAGGCCACCAGGGCGGTTTGAAGCGCACGGGGGCTGACGTGGTGCACCCAAGAGTTTCCTCCTGTCGAGCCGGGTTTCCACTATAGGATCGACGGGGAAAGCTGGCAGTGGTCGCACCACGGGCGACTAGCCGCGTCTGCCGGGTACAGCCCATGCTAGTGGTGAATGGCGCCTGCCAACGATGTGCGTGCACCACGCGACGGATGCCGTGTACATCTTGCGTACAGTCGCTTCGTAAGAGCACACGCCTGGTCAACAGGCAGTACTGCGGCCATCCCATCGTGTATCGTTCAGCGAGATACGCAGGTGGCAACGGATTATCCGCACACGGCCAACCTCCGGCAGCTGGGGGCAGATGGGTGCAGGCATCAACACGTGCAGTTGCCGTTCCCCGTCTGGGTCACATAGGCTTGGGCGGAGGCGACCCGCTCGTTTGTCGCCTGCTAACTGTACTCACTGCCACGGAGGAAGGTCTGAACCTTTGACCATCGCGAGCTTACTGGTGCGGGCAGAACGGCGTCTTGTTGTGCCAGCTCACCGATGGCGTCGAGTTGAGCCTCAGCCTGCCTGCAGAGCTGGTATCGGGGCCGCGTGGTGACAACCCGCATGGCATCCCGATCGATGGTTTCGAGGCGATGCCAGTCGGGGCTGCAACACTGACCGCAGGCGAGCAATGCTGGTGCGCCTTCGGCGAATCACATCATCATCACATCACTTGAATACCTTAAAGACCCCCAGTGTAGGGGGTACTACATAAAGGGTGGGTTACCGATAAATGTACACAGGTCTTCATATGGGAACGTGCGCGGTGACCTCTTTATATGTTGATGAACACGTGATGGCTGGAACGTCACGGGCAAGGCCATTCCACTCCACGGCTACACGGGGGGAAAATGAGGCAGAAAAAGTAGTAGCGCGAGCGTGTGGACGGGCAATTCGATACGGTTGGGCAGTGCGGTGAGATACGCGCGTCGGTGGAACGATGTAAGGTGCTTGATTAAGAGGGCTGTAGAAAAACTTGTGCAGCAAACAAAGGCTGGTGATGTGGCGGCGCACTGAAAGATTAGAAAGACCAGTTTCGCGTTTAAGGGATGATATGCTTATGTCATATGAATATGAGGAATGAATGAACCTAGTTTAGTTCGGATTAAAGATTTATAGGCGAGAAGTTTGATGTCCCGTGGGGCATGACGCAAATGACGCTGGTGTATCAGGTGTATCGTAAATGAATCAGGTGTATCGTACTGTTCTCCACGGCAGAGAGCGCCAATACTAAGCTGCGCATTGTGCTGCGAGGCAAACTTATCTGCTGCCCCTCTTGACACGGCGGTAGGGAAGCAAGGCGCAAGGAAACAGCCCCACAGCGCTGACATCTTGTTCTACCCTACGACGACGTGCAGCTTTCTCGCTTAAAGGAGCCATGAAGAGAAAACACAAGTTTGGTTCATTCGAAAGATTGCCTCGTTAGAACCATAACGACACTACTTATAACGCAAACTTCGCTCAAATAAGCTACATAATTAGGAAAAAAGGAAATGACCATGCGACCCACCAGCTCATTTTCATGTCACTGGGGAATGCTCTGCGATTGGCGGAGGCCGGCAAAAGCAAACGCATGTTAGGCAGGGCTTACAGTTTGCATAACGAGCTAAATGCCCGTGAAACATACTGCATATTCTTTTTATGACAAAGAACGGTGGAGTAAACGGTTGAAGTTCCGAACGAACACGCAAGCGTGTGCGCCAATGCGTACGAAACTACGGCCTGGCCGAGCTCGACATCTCGCCATCGCGCAGACGAATTTTCGGGTTCGAGGCGCTCTGACCTTGGGGGAAAAATGCCGTAAACACCGCGCATTGACGCTCGTATCTTTCTGGTCGAAGCAGAGAGCTCGCGCGAACGGCTTTCCATACACGACACCGGCCAACTGGCATAAGCGATACTGCTACTGAAGTTGAACTATTATTAACCGTAATAAAAATACGGCACATACGTACCAGTCTGTATTCGTCCGTCGCGACGGGGCTGACGAGGCAGCGGTGCCGACGGCAGGGCGTTCGTCTGTTGTGGCTATCGCGGAATGGTCGCTTTCCCGTCCACCGCGTATCCCACAACTCTTGCCGCTCGTGCACTTAGAAGCATTGAGCGTTCAAGTGGTGTGAGGTTGTTAAATGCAAGCCCTAGCTCCTCGGCGAGAGTTTTGTTCTCCGGATCAGGCGATTCCATGACTAGGGCTGCGGGTGCACTAGGTTTTACAAGTATTTTTAAAATGGCCGCCGTCTCGGTCGACTCCCGCGTGTGGGTGCTATACGGAGTCGACATACTAAGTATCTGTTTCATGGACCGGCCCGTGTGACGCCATTGCTCACGTCACCAAATGTGCAATTTTAGCGGGAGATTTAAAATTTTGGCTTAAATTGCCTTATTTCTCAGTGAATAAAGCATCATTTGCTTCCGGGAAAGCGCTTGGGGTACTATGAAACACCTAATCTTTCGAATAAAACAAACTTTTGTTTTCTCTTCATGGCTCCTTTAAGCACGAGCTGTTACCTAGTCACCAGCACGAACAGACATTAGCGTTCGCTCAATTATTGTCGTCAACATGACCCAAACGCCATCCACAACGCAGCCCTGACGAGTCAGTGCAATACCCACAAACTAACGCCAGGTGCTCGCGTCGCCTAATTGGGCCCGTGAGCCCAAAGCACAACGAAGGAGCGGACGCGAGAACGCAGCTGGGAAGGACGCGACCGGGACCCTGTCCATCCTCTGTACACTGCGACATCTTGTGGGACGGCCTTTTAAACGCCCCATACCAGCATCCGCCACAGACAACTACTGAGAGGCTTGACGTCCGCAGCTTGATTGAAGTCAGCATAACGGCACGTAAAGTTGGTAGCGCCCTGTGTGACGTCGTCTGTATTTCTGTCCTCGTCTTTGCTGCACTTCAACTCGCTAAATGATCGCAACGACCACGAAATCTCGAGCAGACGCGACGCACCACCGTTTTGGGCTAAGCCGCTTCGCACAAGCACACCTCCGTGAATCAGGTTGAGAATTTCGTTTCGGGCGAGCTTCCTCCCCTGACCGCCTTTTTCCTTTCCCCACACCGTCTTGGAGGCAAATGGATCGTCCATTATTCACAGGCAAGGTTGCAGCTAAGGCGAGGGCGAGCGTACTACGATAGATAGCCACACCACATTTCCGAAATGTTAGACGCACTTACTTCAGCAACGTTCGCGTGAGACGCTTGATATGTCTGAAGTTAAAATCGCCATTTTCTGGCGCCTCAGCAGCGTCCTGAAACGGCACCATCAACCGCCGCCCCCTCCCTGCACCGCTCGTTCGCGAGCATTCCTACGCGAGCATTCCTATGCGAGCATAGGAAAGCGATTCTCACTAAGCCGCTGAACGCGGAGAATCGAAACTGCCAGCGATGAACTTCGATGCAAGCGTTATCTTTCCAGAAAGCAATCGTCACACTGAGTACGCACAGGCTGGTTCAGCAGACTCCTCGTTACCCGCACGCTAAACGTCTGCACCGCAAGCAAAACTCGATTGCAGCCGTTCGTAAGTGCACGCTTACAGTAACACTGCACATCGAAGGCTCGTTATCCGAGCGCAGTAACACGTCGCTGTAAGGCACCGTAATCGAAAGACACGTCGGAAAATCAGCGCCTCAAATCCCTGGGCTCCATTATTGCAACTGCAATTTGGCTTGGGTACTTCGGAACGTGGGAATAAGCAAAACATGCGCCATCCCCATAACCAAAAGGCTCACCACGACACGTGTCAGGCAAAACCAGCGCCGCCGCATGGAACGCGGTCGCCACAAGTTATTCACCGACGATGCACTCGCTGTTTATAACGCGGCAACGAGAACGGTTCGCTCGTACATCATCACTAGCTCCTTGCATGTCAAGAACCAAAGCTTACCTTGCAAAAAACAGTCGCCGTCGTCGTCGTCGCTCGATCTGCGAGTCGTGGTCGACGAGTTTTTGCTTCCGGTTGAACCACAGAACAAAGAACGCGGAATGATCTGAACCCCGCGCGCAAGCAGCGTTCCTCGACACAGGCCGCCTTTTCGCGGCAGCTACATGCGCGCGTAAAAAAGTGCCTCCTGCACTAAAATCTAAGCAGAAATTATCAACTCGGGTTACTCAAACACATCAAGTGAAAATTTTAGCTTTCCAAAGTACGCTGTATAAAGTTGCCGCTTTTGTATACTATTTGATGAGCTTCGTAATCTGGTTCGTGCCAGGTTTTCCTTCACCAAAGGCTCCGATGCACGGAGGCGACGGCGGGACGCGCATTTGTCGTCTGCTGTAAACCGTCAGAACTCTGTTTGGGCCTGGGCACTGATTGAGTCGGCCACGAGTTTGAATGCGGCCGTCACCGAATAAAATTTTGTGTTTTTAAAAACGCGACATAGATGCTGTTATACTGTAACGGTGTTGTTTAGAGTGAGATTGAGCCGTCGGAAAAGTCTGTTCCTCTTGACCCCCTCCCCCCTATGTTTTTTCGCTGGCGTAATGTAGCATCGTTAATTAGTGTGAAAAGCCAGAATAAGTACCTCCGTATGATTAATCTGTTGTCTGAGCACAGTGTCGGGGAAAAGAGCGCATATAAGACAACCATTGGGTCTATGAGACGGAGAGTGAGAGAGAGAATAAACATCTTTAATTTGGAGCTTATGGGTGCAGGATGGCGAGAGCACCACCGGTGGGGGGTCCTTGCTGGTTGCTCGTGCCCCCTCTGTCAGCACGCGCTGGGTAGAGAGGTCCGAGCTGGATAGCCGGTCCACCCACTGCTCGTACGTGGGACGGGGAGTGGGTAGAGGCAGTCCCAGACCAGATGGTACAGGGTGCCTGGCTGGGGGCAAAAGTGGCAGGGGTAGATATGGTGGAGGAGGGTACAGTGCGGGTGGGAGTTGGTCTGTAGCCGGCGGAGTGTGGTCGCTTCGGCTCTGGAAAGGTGGGAGTTGGGTGGAGGGAACCGCTGACGCTCGTGTCTGAAGTGAGCGAGAATGTCCGCGTGTGTGGGGGGCCTTCAGTGTGTGGGGGGCCTTCTCCGTGTCTTGGCTCTCTTCGGAAATGGCGCGGAGGGTGTGTACTCGGGCAGCGGCGTGTGTCGCCTCATTTCCGTCGAGAGACTCGTGTCCAGGGGCCCAAACGATACGAATGTCGGGAAGCTGCGGGTTGGCATTCAGGATCATGAGGGCGGAGGGTGATATGCGGCCGAGCTGGTAGTTGCGGCATGCTACTTGCGAGTCCGTAATGACTGTAACTTATTCGCTATTTGTTGTGGGTACTATAGGGACCGGGCGGCCGTTGTATGGCACCACCGTCGCTTCAGCGAACAGCGCCGCCCGTGGCGAACCGTTCGTCAGTGGAATGCCGGTGGCGGTCAGCGCAGCGTTACTGTGCATGGCTTTCTGTCGTTTTTCTGCGGTGCGGTTTGCAAAGCGTAGATAACTACAGGGGCTTTTTTCAGATCGGTAAATCTTGAGCGTGGATGTAACCTTTACGAGGCATGCCATGTGTGTGATTTACGCCCATACTCAGTATTTACAAATAGCAGACGACGCTCAATGCGCCAAGCTGGAAGTCAAGCTGGAAGTGAAAGTCCTTTCCTTCGTGGAATTTTTTCATGCCTGCATGCAGTTTCGCGTATCGAGAAGTGTATTGCAGCTAAATGCTCCCACAAAGCTGGTGTGTGACACCGATTCAGGAATGCTGCGGCGCTGGCCTTTGGCAGTTGATGACGAAACAGCGTCGTGCACAAGCAAAAGACAAAGTTGGGGGGTGCCTTCTAAGATTTACCTCAAAACAGAAATTGTGATGGACGACGCTTCCGTAACTTCATTAACTACGGCTGAAACGTGTTTATTTCACCGAAATGCTCTTACTACAGTAATCGGGAATTGTTTACAGAATAAATACCGCATGATAGAACGTTATTGCTTGTCGTGGAGAAGCATTGCTTTACAAGAATTGCAATGGTTGCTGGCTAGTTTTGGTTAATGGTTTTTCAAAAACCAATTCCTGCGTGGCTGAAGGACGATAGACAGGAGGGTGCCGAAAACCTGTACTCAGTTTCACAACTGATATGCTGCGGTCGTTTTACAATCTGCCACGTACCGTTGAAAAATCATGCACTTCTCCGTCTAACGACGATGATGGTTTCTCGCAAAACTTTCTCGTGCGGCTTTCATTGGTTGCCTTCTGGATTTAACTTTGACTACTTGAGCTTCGAATTTGACCAGCACGCAGTTTGGTCTTTTGATCGCAGCGTCTTTGACCAATTCCCATTCGATTTCGCGCGAAGATAGCTTTGCGTTCAACCATGGTAATCATTAGACGGAGGGCTAGATGATATTGCTGCACCCCTCTCCAAAGCTAAACTTTTTCCAGCGTGTCGGAAATGTGTCTGTGCTGGAGGACTCGGGGTGATGCACCCATATTTTAGGCAACTAATCGCGCGTTTTTGGTGTCTTCACAAGGCATTACACGATTTTTGAGGTACTCTGTAAATATTACTTAAGCATTAAAAAACACCGGCTGACGTTAACACTGCCACATTTTTAACTATCGGTGCCAGCATTTATTTCACGCAGGTGGTAAAACGGGAAGGGGAGGAGAAATAGTTTGTAGCTTGGGCAGTTGGGTGGGTGAATAACTTTTGCTGATAAAATGACCACCACAGGGAGTTCCACTTCTGCATTGAAGCTCCCATGCTGTCACAGTGTCGCTCAACAAGAACGAAGGCACAAAGCTGACGGTTACCGAAAGAAAGTAGAAACTACCGCAACATTTCTACGGCTACACGGTAATCCATCTCGTACGCAAGTGCCTTTCTCTTCAAAGCACACGTATCGAAGTATCCCAGCGCTAAGGCTGGAGTGGAAGCAGTAGTCATTGAAGCCAGTGAAGATAATTTAAAGTGGTACAAATGAATACTAATATTCGCAATAGTTTGATTCCTACTCAGATCACGCGGAGCCATGCGCAGAGCGCTGCCAAAAGCGCTCATGTCAGTGTAGCCCGTTCCCAAACTTAGAATCGTCAAATAAGTTTATGCAGCCGTTAGTGCATTTAAGAAGAAATGAATACTAATAATAGTAGTTTTATTCGTACTCAGAACGGGTGGAGCCAAGCGTAGATCGCTGCAAAAAGCGCTCATGCCCTTGTAGCCGATATCCAACTTTAGAAGCGTCCGACAAGTTTGCGTAGCCGTTACTGCATCTAAGAACCCAACACATCTGTGTAGACTTCGTTTCACCTCACATGTCCGCCCACAACATCACCAAAACATTCAAAGCACCGAAGCAAACACGACAAAAACAACAGGAGGCTGTGTAGTGCAATGCACCGGCTCATTCCACTGACGAGGGGAGCGCCGAATGGTGGCGCCACCCGTCCAGCTGCCCGGTCCCTATAGGGCGATGGTGATTTCCTCAGCGGCGTTTGTAGAGGTGGTGGGTATCGTGGCGGCTGTGACCTCGGTAACCGTGACTGCGTGGGCGGGTTTGCGGGGGTAGCGTGCGGCGTCCGTGTAACGTGTCGTGGGGTTCCCTGCGTGCTTATTCGTAACTGCATCGACCCGTACTCTGCGGCAGCACGGGGAGTGAGATTCTCTGAATGCACGGCGGTAAATGGTTCGTTGTCCAACGCGATACAGGCGGTGTGGTTTAGCATAAAAGTAGTGGAAGTAACAATAACACCCTTTCGGTTCGAGTGGAAAATTTTACAGTGGAGGTGCATTAGGCTAGGTTTTTATACATTTTACAATAAAGCTTTCTATGGCTACGATCCAGCAGATCGTATTCGGCAGCACGACCAGCGTGCATGAAGAATTTTCAGTCAATGGAAAAAAATGATAAAGAAATAAAAATGCTCTATGTCCCTCATATTTCGTTCAAGACAGCTTCTGAAAATGTCTTCCCAGCGACGCATTTGTATTCGGAGGTGATGAGGGAATCTGTGTAAGCTTGATCTATGCGAGCTGGCTTTCCCACATCGTGTCATGCGCAGTAAAGCGCGGCCATTTATCAACGGAGTACTGTTACTGCATCACTTCAGGAGGCAACACGGCCGCCTCCTCTATCCCGACTCCCGTATACTCCTCGCCACGCGAGGCGTGTTGGGAATAGCGTGAAAGAGGAAGACGCAGCACACGAACATCATCGGTGGTCGCCATTGAAGGGGTTCGACCGGGGGTCTCACGGCTCCGTTCCCTGGAGGCTCATCCGCAACGAGGCGGTGGCTCCGCGACTACGCGTCTCTCTTCCCCAGGACTTGCGCTTTGCCGAGCCCTCTTAGGCGGCCGCACTATACGCGCCATTGTCCCTACCCATCAATCCTGTGTGTCCTCTGTCTGTGACGTACTTATAAATCGCCACAGCAAATGCCAATATAGCAACACCCAGAGCCAGCTTTATCCTTGTGTATTTGAGGCGTGAGGCGTTCCTTGGCGGGCGAGGCTTTCTCGTGCGTTTGTTTGCTTGTTTGTGCACTTTGGCGCCCTGTACAAGGGTTTGGCGGTGGCGGTAACGACGGCAAAGGCGATGTCCGCGTAACCGAGCGAGCGAACGAGACACCCCAGGCAGGAATTGAAAACGAAGGAGGATCTCTGGCGAAAGCGTGATGGGTAGGGGCGGCACGCGCTGCTATGGCGTCACCTCCCATCGCGTCCCCCTCCCCACTTTCGCCGGCCGCTCATCCGAAGCGCATGAAATTTGCGCGGGCGGTTCAAACCCGATTTTCACCAACTTGCTTCGGCGTCGACGAAGCGCTGCGAGATAGCGGCAGAGTAGCGCGCACCGGCGTGCGTTCACTGATCACGAGGTTACTTCGTGTGACGCAGCAGATATGCGCCGTGACCGAGCAGACTGCAGCTCGCGCTGCGCACAAGTTTCGTAGCAGGGAGTTTTTGAAGGTTTATGAAGGAAAGCTTTGCGTCAGTGCGTTTATGAAGGAAAGCTTTGTGTGCCTCACTGATGGCGATGTTGCCCCAAAACGCATTGGCGGAAAGCCAGCTTTCTCTCTCGATGATGATTGATTGATTGTAGGGGTCAACGCATGCGATGAGGCACGCCGTAGGGGAGGGTTGCGCAATAATTTTGACCACCTGGGGACACGACGATGATGATCCGGGCGAAGTGGAAGATTGTTTAAACGCGAAGCTTTCTCAGGTCGAAAGCAAACGTCTCCAATGTCCCAAATCCAGAATCCAAACCATTGTGGCCAAAGCGCGCCCCAGGAAAGTTTCCGCAGAGGCACATCAAGCACCTCGAGAAAAATACGCTTCCTGTGGTCTGAATCGTCCCTCGCGCTGACTCAGGTTGCATGGGAGAAGACTGCATTTTAAGCATCCTCCTCTTAAGAAAGGTTCTTCTTGGGGCCAAGTTGGAACACGCTAGAATCCGCGGTCAATGCTACGAATTACCCAAAGGAAATAATGCAATGCTCTCGGAATTCGATGTTAGCTCAATCGGGTAAACGCCGGCTGCAAAACGCGAGGTAACTAGATTTTCTATCTGGTTGTTAGTTCGCGTGGGACAACTTATGGCCAGGTCAGACAGCTCCGCTGCTAAGAAATCTGTTGGCCCTTTTGGCTAAGGCCATCCCATTCCAGGGGGCAACTGGATTTCCTGACTGGTAGGTTTTTCAGAGGTCTTGTCAAGCTCGCGAGAAGCTGTCGAGAATAACGCCATTCAGCAACCATAAACGATGCTCACGTCAACAACGTTCAAACTACGTGCAATTGACGTCTCTGCGACTAGCCCTAGAGGTAGGTTGCAAACGTCCTTGAGAGTTACCGGGCAGGACAATTATTGTCCACAGTGGAAATCCGGGCTAGTTGAAAATGGTTCATGACTGCAACTGCGCACAAAAAACTGGACGAGAGAAGAGAACAAGCGGCTACGGACGCTGCAGGGTGCTGCTGAGTGAGTGGTTGAACTCAAACGGGTTACGGCTCTTCCCGTGTCGGTCGTGTCTTTATTGCGGGAAAACTTCGCTTGTGCTACAGCGGTCGTCCTCGTCACTAAGGTGTACTGTATGTCGGGATCTCGATTGGCGAAATATTGCTGCTGCTTCGGATTTTCAATGTGCTTTAACTATGAGCATCGTTGGAAGCGGGCGGAAGACTACGAGGCGCCATCCACGTTTCTCATAGGACCCTGCGGCGGTCACTAGGCGCGAGAGATTCAAAACGTAATTTGGAAATGGGCGCTTGGCTGCGTGGCGCCATCCATCGTGGGTCATAAGAGCCTCCCAAGCAGCAAAAAATTGCCAAGCCCAAGCATGGCAATTTTTTTTGCGATAGAATGCCCATTGGCATAAAAATAACTTATTGATCAGCGGCCAATGTGTCCGAGCTTGGTAATACCTCGGCCGCCATTTTTGGCTGGCGCTTGGGAAAGGTGACAAGCCAAGCTGTGGAAGGTCAATATTAGACAACGCTTGGCGGAGTATGTTGCCATGGTAATGCCTATGGGTGAACCCCACGCTATTCTCATGCACATTTTTGGCTTTCTGACCACTCCTTATGACCAATTAATGCCTATTTTATGAGATGCCTCGCGACCAGATTTCTGCTTTATACAGGAAATTATTTAAAGAGTGCGTATTAATTATTTATTTAATGCGCACTCGTGAAATAATTTCCTGTACAATGGCATGTATAAAACACAAATCGGACCGCGAGGGACAATAAACAAACTCGTCAACTTTGCGAAGCAATTATGGAACTTGCAAAACAATTGAGAAACAACACATTGAGTCCCTCTGTGTAGTTTTTTTATTATACACATCAAATTTACAACGAGAAACCAGGCTTAACAGTGGAAAGAATACGAACACAAACACGAAAGCAAACACAAACACAATAGTCGAGAAAAAAAAGCGCTGCTCATGAAGCGCGGACCGATTATGCTTCGTTTAACTGCTTGAGATGACTACAAAACAGAAGCATTCAGGTAAATGAAATACCTTCCCTCCCCCGCAATCCGCAGACCTGCCAATATCACAATATGTTCTTGAACCACACTATTGGAAATCCTAGCTTGGAAGGCTTGTCCCTGCTGCATCCGCCACTTGTCCACGGGAAACACTTTTACGTCGTAGCGCCTGTAATAAGTAAAAAGAATAGTTCACTATAATGCTAAATGCACGCCCCTTACTAAATACAGCACCTAGCGCCAGCCTTAACACATGTACGTGTGAAAATATTCAGCCTAATCTTCTAGCTTGTTAACACTCTCTATGAAACATGAAACGTACTGCACTATTCATTTTTCAATACTGCGTTTTACGGTAGCAGTTACTTGGCTCATTCTTGGGAAAACAGTCTGGAATTTCACCGAAAATGGGCTTCGCCCTTATTGCAGTCGCGCAGGGTGATATAAAAAAAGTCCAATAGACAAAGCAATACGCCAGCCGTTCCATGAAATTTTGTTGTGGATACTGTAGCCACATAAACAATTAATCGCGAATGAAATGTAGTGCCGTCAGCGTTTTATTAGCGCAAGTTTTGTTTTCTAACAACGCGGGATCAGAGACTACAAGGCAACGCACTGCACAGCGGTTTCGGAACGCACGAACGTTTACGCTTTTTTTTTTTGCAAGACATCTATGCCAACTTTGAGGTAGAAGAGATTAACGTTGTGGCCTTTGAATGCGTTATATTTTAAGGGGTAACCAAATAAAGCGACAATTAAAGCGACGCTACAAATCTAACTGATCGGGTATATACTGGTCACGGTGTTGCTGTCGCCGTCGCCCACTTTCTGCCTCGTCAGACGTGCCAGATGCGAATGGAACCGACGGAGAAGCCGAGCGGCAGTGTAATTACTTTGTCGCTCGACAATATCTTTACGTTGCTCAAGAAAATAATGAAACGAAAGCTTCATTTATAGCTTGAATTTAATGAAGCCAGCTTAATACATCCGCAATTCTTATACTGCGCACGAGTCTTGCTTCAACGCATGCTGAACGTCGTGAACGTGCAGGCCGCTTGTTCGGGAAACACGAAGTCGGAAAAAGGATAGCTAGAACTGGCGTCACACAAACGGAAGCACATGTATGTGACCACTTAATTCTTCCCAAGAACCACCAACACTAAGCAGAACTTACAAGCCAGTTGTTATAAAGGACAGCTTAAGTTTAGGCGGGAACGAGCGCGAGTTCTCCCGTACCTCGCAAGGAAAAATGAAATGGTGACTTGCGTTTTTAGCGGCGGCCGCAGCAGGCAAACGATGTTACTCCACCAGTCAAGTATACCTCAAACACAGCCACCGACACAAAACGCACCTCACAGGAGTACTCACAGGAGTACACAGGAGTACTACGGCGGTTTCAATGCCACGAAATAGACGGAGACGTCGGAGTAACGCGTCCGTCCACCAGCCCCGCCGAGGAGAAAAAGAACGCGCAAAGGCACAAGGCTCAAGAAGTCCGACGGACACCGTTGCGTTGGACGCACTAATGACCCATTCCTACTGAACGTGTGTAACACTATCTCTCACGCTCTTTTGAATACGCTGCACTTTAGTTGAAGTACGCTTTGTTTTGTGGCACGGTGCTGTGGCTCTTTAGGTAACTACTTTTTCCTGCGTGCGGCCTGTTCACCGCTCCAAACGTCTTGTTGGGACGTGGTAGGCGCAAGGCAACCGCGTGGAAAAAATGCGCTTTTATCCATCAGCTGAAGCTCGGCCTCCGATGGGCTTTCCGTGTCACGTTACTTCCGGTCGCCGTTTGCTTACCGATGGGTGGCCGATAGCTCGGAAGCCAACGGGGACCCACGGGGTTTCCAATCATTGGCAATCGGCCTCTGCTGCTTGGGAACTGCTCAGGTTGCCGGGTGCAAAAAATTCGAAAATAATTACATAATTTTTATGTGATTTAACATTATCTGCTGGATTTTACTTCTAATATGGTCACATTATAGTTCATTTCTGTTTAAATCTCGAAGTTAAATCGATGCTTGATAGCTATGTGTTAATGGTTTGCCACTTTTAAATGCAGAGCATTTCTTTAACTCACGATGTCACCCGGCGTTGTCGGCGTGCCTCGGCGTCCGCAACAGCCGTTCCAGGTGCGCCCTCTCCCCCACTCCTCCTCTCCCGCATCACGCTACCCTCCTCGCTCTCAACAACAGGTCCGCACCCCTCCTGCACCCCTCCCCCTACACTACATAAAAAAATAATACTTACCGGCACCTGGTTTCGATCCCACGACCCTGCGGGCGGAACGCAAGGTACATGGTGCTCTTCCCACTGCGCCACAAAACCGACACAGAATGAAAGGCTACGAACGCGCCCTATATCCTCGACTCATTCAAACTACGTCAAGAAGCTGCTGATACAACGCTGCTGATACAACCCACCAACTCCCCAAACACTAAACGTTAACGCAATACCCCCACCCCCTATGCGACGCATTTACTCGAGTCCCCCTCGCGGGGAGATGGGCCCTTTTTTACGCTCAGTCTTCTTTCTCGCTGGCGCCGCAGTTGCTTCTGGTTGACAGTAATGACCCGTTTACGCGGACGGCCCATGAGTCAAACTCCGACCAAAGAGAGTCGTCTCTGTCGCAACGGGTGAGCTGGCAGGCGTCCAATGCAGCGGCTCACGCTCGCCGGGCACCGCAAGAGGACGACGAGAGGACCAGACACTCACTTATTACAACGACATCACCCAACACTGCGGCAGCCCAGCAACGCGCTTCCATATGGCAGACCTTGCACCAATTCCCAATCCTAGACACGAGCAGTGCGAGTGAGCTTTCCAGCTCGGACCTAAGTAAGCAGCCTTGGCTCGCTGAAAGGTCGAAGACGGCAGGCCGCACGAACGGAGTCCTGGACTGAGGACCCCGCCCACTAACCAGCTCGATCTCACTGTTAAACAAAGTTTTCCCCGCTTCCTTTCTGGCGCACGATGCACAGTTATTTAGGCTTCGCCGCAAGGCATGCATGCCACGAGGGGCTGCACCGCATCACGCCACGCCGCAGTTCCCCTCAATGTGACAGCCACGGTGGTGGCAGCTGCCGAAGTGCGGAGCACCCATTCGCCAGAGGGGCTGTGGCGCCCTCCCTTGATTCGTTTCAGTGTCAGCGTGGCGTTGATGCCGCAAGTAGTCACGAGGGGGCGCCGCAGCCCCCTCTTGACTCTTACAGATCCAAAGGGACCTAATCTGCAGCCGGGCGAAGACGGGAGACGGGGGAGCTAAAACAGCCCTGGACAAAGGGTTCCACCTACGATTCTTTCATCCCTTTCTCCCCTTCCCCTTTCCTCCACCTTTACTTCAATATAGTTTATTCCGTGAGTCAGACTACTCGGCTAGTCAAGGAGGGGGCACTGATGCACGGCGGCGGAAACGTAAAGCAAAGAAAAGGAAAATAAACGGTGGAACTAAAATTGGTTATATAAACATGCAAGGCGGTCGCAAGCAGGAAAAATGGATTGAGACACAAACCCAACCTGAGAAAGATTAAATTGACGTGTACGCCCTGACTGAAACCCACCTGAGCATGGAGGAACTCCATGCACCTGACAGATATGGAGGAGCCACCAGTGATGGATGACTACGTATGGGTGGGGTGCAACAGGGCAGTGGGAGAGAGCAAAGGTGGGGGCGTGGGCATGTTGATTAGGCGAGGAGCGAATTGACAAAGGGAGAGTCAGGGCTGTAAGGAGCACTTATGGGTTTGTGGAACGGTGGGTGGAAAAAAGACACGGTAGGGAGTGGCCCATCTGTGGACAGGGAGTGACGCCAGAGAACAAAATAAAGAGTGGGTGGACCGCTTCAGAAAGGACATAAAGAAATTTAAAGGATCCGGCGAGGTGATAACTTAAATGCCCACATTGAGGATCTAGATGGATATACGGACTATAACGGCGCAATAGTTCCAGATATCTGTGAAGAACAGCAACTGGTATTAGTTAACCGGGAACATAAATGCGATGGGAGGATAACGTGGCAAAGCGGCAATAGACAGTCTTGCATAGACTACGGCCTGGCCTCAGAGCACACGTACTAGCGGTTGAACCAAATGACTATAGATGAAGAAGGAGAAAACAGCCTGGGCATCGACCACAGGCGTATAATCCTGAAATTTGACAGTGCAGGGGCTAGGCAGGAAACACCGGAGGTTGGGCTCCCGAAATTGAGCGGAAAGCAGATAGCAGACATCGTCAATAGCATCGAAAGAGAACTAGAGGCCCAGCCCACGAAGGTGTAGGAATATGACGAGGTTGTGAGTTGTATACAAAAGGAAATAAACAAAGTAAGGAAACAAAACCGCTGGAGGGGTAAAAGGAAACCACGAAGCTGGTGGGACAAGGAAATTAAACTGGCTATTGAAGAGCGACAAAGAGCTTCTATATTCAACAGACAGGCAAAACAAATGGGATATCAGGATGAAGAGGTGCAGTTACGGTGGTGCCGGTACCGAGAAAAGAAAATTGAGGTGCCAAAACTAGTACAAGCAAAGATTAAAACTGCGAGTGAGAAATGGGTGTCAGGTATACGTAAGAAGGATAAGAGCACCCCTCAAAAATTCTGGAATCATTTAAAAGCATTGGGAACGACGACTAAAGAGGTGCAGACTCAGATACAGGACGGGGACGGTAACGTTCTCCTTGGACAGCGCATTAAAATACCTACATGGGATCATTGCAAATACTTTCGACCAAACACGCGATATATCGGCTAACGGGACACAGGTGGCCAATAGAAGAGCGACAGATAAAAAAATTTAATATCGAAGCTTCGGACTGGAAAAAGTCAGACCACAGGGTTCCCAAAAGTGCTGCAGCAGGACCGGATGGAATCCCAGTGGAGATTATCAGCCATTTGGGACCAGCGGGAAAGGCGTACTTGTATACAGCCATCGAGCGCGCTATAAAATCAGAGAGGATTCCCACGCAATGGCGCGAAAGCAGAATGAGTTTGATTTATAAAGGCAATAGAGAGAAGGACAAGGCGAGCTCATACAGGCCGATTACAGTCACGTCAGTGCTCTATAGATTAGCTATACAAGCCATCAAAGCCGAGTTGTTGAAGTGGGTGGAAAGTAACGGTATTTTAGGGGAACTGCAAAATGGATTTCGGCCGGGTCGGCGCTTAGAAGACAATATTTTAGTATTAACCCAGACCGTCGAAATTTCGGCAGCACAGAGCAGACCAACATGGCTACTGTTTCTGGACATAAAGGGAGCCTATGACAACGTAGATAGGGGATTGCTGTGGCATATAATGGAAGAAGAGGGGATTGGGTCAGAATTTGTAGGGCTGCTAAGGGCAATATATGAGGATAACAAGGCGCATATTACATGGGAAGGGCGTACAGGCACAGAGCCCGTGTACATTCGAAGAGGTTTAAAGCAGGGATGCCCCCTTTCGCCATTGCTGGTACATTAGAGGAATGGAAAGACGATTGGAGGAGAGTGGATTAGGCTTTGACTTGTCGTACCGAAGCAATGGAGAGTTGGTGGAGCAACGGATTCCGGGATTGATGTACGCGGACGATATAGTGTTGCTGGCAGATAATGCGGAAGACCTTCAAAAACGGGCTCACATTTGTGGTGATGAGGCAACGTACCTAGGCCTACATTTTAACCCACAGAAATCTGGAGTCATGGTGTTTAACGAGGAAGCTCATACAGCACCAATAAGGATTCAACAGGAAGCCATACCATTTGTAAATAAGTACAAATATTTGGGGATCTGGCTTAATGAAGGAAAAGGCTACCTGAATGCCCATGAAGAGCACCTCAAACTGAAAGGGAGACGAAATGCAGCAGTAATGAAATATAGAGCATTTTGGGGATACAATAAGTACGAGGTAGTGCGAGGCATCTAGAAAGGGGTGATGGTGCCGGCGCTCACGTACTCTAATGCCGTATTATGCTTAAAATCAGATATCCTGTCGGGACTGGAGCTTAACCAAAAGGCCGTCGGCAGATTAGCACTGGGAGCTTACAGTAAGACTACAAATGAGGCGGTACAAGGCGATATGGGTTGGGCTTCATTTGAGGCGAGGGAAGCGCAAAGTAAGATACGTTTTGAGGAGCGGCTTAGACATTTAGATGAGAAGAACTGGGCAGCCAGAGTGCACAGGTACCTGTACCTTAAAAGTGTGGACACCCAATGGCGGAAGAGGATGCGAAAGCTGGCTACTAAATATAACTGGACCGCGGCAAATAAACAATGGGGGGCAGTTAAAAAGCAAGTGAAGGAAACAGAGACGCTCATGCGGAAAGAGAGGATGGAAAAAAAGGGATCGCTGGGAATCTACAAAGCAAGCAAACAAGAGATCCGGAAAGAGAACTTTTATGACAACAATAAAGGTAGTGCATTGCTCTCTGAGGCGCGGGCTGGATGCTTGAGAACTCGAACTTACATGAGCAAATATTCGTCACAGGATGAGACATGTGTGGGATGTGACAGGGATAAAGAAACAATCGACCACATAGTAATAGGATGCCAAAAGATTCAGCCGGATAGAATTGGGGGGAAAGTCCTACTTCCTGAGGCACTGGGCGTCGCAATTGATGGAAGCATTAACTGGTCAGCAGTAGGTATTACCAGAGTCCTTCAATGCTTTACTGGTCACGAAACTGCTCCGTAGCTCAGTGGGAGAACTTCATATGCTGCGTTTGGCCGCCGCGCAGTGGCGCCACCATCTCACTGAGGTCACTCGTCGGGCGGCGTTGCGCTGGCTCGAACGGCGGCGATGCGGTGAGTTGTGTTGGTTTTGTGCGGGAAAATAATGTAACGTACATCTCACGCTGTTGTGATGCGACTTAAGTAGTATAACGACGATGCCGAACACGTGTTGCGTCCCGGGATTTCGTTCCTTGTATAACGAAACAACAAAAAATCTTTCTTTGTTCTGTTTACCGAGCGGGGGAGCTGCGTGAGAAGTGGAGGCGCGCCATTCCAAAGCAAGAAACGGGAGATTTCAGCTGCGATTATAAGTGTGTGACAGTGTGTGTGAATGCACTGTGTGTGAGAATGAAAAAAAGCAATGTACCATTTTGAGAGCATCTTGGGCCTAGAGTTGTACTTTTGTCAGGTCAGTCAGGTAGTAGCGGTGCTTCATTACCTGTTTGCAAACTTGTATTACCTTGCGCTCAGGCTCGCATGTAAAAAAAAAGCTTTGGGACGTCCTTGTGCTTTTAGTACTCATATTTCCGCGAATTATCCCTTAGGGTTCGTTTTTATTGTTTTGGAACCACGCGTGGCTGCTTCCGGTTTTCTTATCTCGCGTTTCAACCGGAGCGCCCGTTGGCTCTTTTTGTCGTACGTCCCGTCGGGCAATATTGTTTGATATCGAAAGGGTGTCACCTTGTCGCTAACTCGATTTTTTGTTTCTTCGACAATGTTCTCGATCCTATTTCCAGGGATCTCAAATTAATAACGTTCCGAGAGTAATGCATGCATAGCAAACGCCGCGCAACTCACTTTATCGACGTTCATCTGTGCACGTCACACTGCGGACTGCTTCTTCGACGTTTGTGTTTCATTCTAGTCTTTCGTAGAGCAGGAGGTCGCTTCAATAAACGACGTTCACAAAAGCTTTGCGTCGTTCTTGGCTACTTCGCTATATTCTGTTTCCTCCGTGTGCTGCACATCGCAGCGAAAAAAAAAATATTTTTGTACGCTGGACCGCGCTCTTTTGTCTCCTTTCGTAATATTAATTTTTTTTTGTGGCGTGTGATAAAATCAGTTCTATTGTTCTTTTTTCGCTTCCTTTTTTTGCAAGGACTGCAAAGCGCGGAAGTGCAAAGGCACATGGTGCAACATATATCTCTTCGTGTTTTGAGCCTTCACGTTTCTGCAGCGTTTTTAGTTGTTCTCAAGTATGTGCCAACTCCTCGAAACGACAATACTATTGGGCTATCTCTTTTAGCATTTTGCGCATTCCAGAGCAATCAACGCATTCATTTATAGCGTAGTCTGAACGACGTGCACTTGGTTTCTTTCGTTTTTTTTTTTTTTTTCATTGTATTATCGATAGCCACGCAGCAGTCCGTGACTATGGAGCTACCGTATGTGTGGTATTTACAACTTTTACTTTAGGAAAAGAGGCAATAGAGATTAAAATCTAAAACACGACGGCGCAGCGCATGTGCCAGAGGACGCAGAAGCAGTTGCCATTTGCGGCCGAAGTCTACGGTAATTTACTTGGAAAAATAAAACCCCATTGAAGGCAGGTGATATACACAATAATTAAACTATTCATCGCTAACTACTACGAAAAAAAGCACACTTAATCATCGCGCAGACACCAAAAGCAGCGAGCGTTTGCACGCCAAGAGCTGGCCAATATGCCGCACGCGCGGCGGCTGGATGCCCTTCGTGCGGCGATGGCGCCTGTAGTGGCGATCGCCGAAGTTTCGTGACCAGTAAAGCATTGAAGGACTCTAAAGCATTGAAGGACTCTGGTATGACTAAGCAGCGGCTAGAGTATTGGTGGAAAAAAAGCAGGGAAGTCGATAAAATGTCATCCCAGCCAGGGGTCGCGGCAGGACAGAATTAAAAAGAAATCCGAGTTGAGGAGGAGGAGGAGGAGGAAATAACTTTATTTAGAACAAAGAGGCCTATTCAGGCCCGTGGCGCCTTAGACGACGGCCAAGATATCTTGACTCCTGGCGGCGCCTTCGGCCCTTTGGATGGCCCACTGCTGGATGTCAGGGTTTTCGCTGCGTAGCACGGTCTCCCATTGCTCTTTACTAGTTATAATAAATGTGCCTTTGGTATTGCTAAAATCTTTTTTCTGGACACTGGGGCATTCCCATAACATGTGAGTCAAGCTTGCAATTTCGGGGCAGTGCTTGCATTTGCCATCGTGTATATCCGGATGGAAGTACCTGTAAAGGCCTGGATTAGGATACGTGTTCGTGTGGAGGCGTCTCCACGCGACTTCTTGCTTCTTGGTGAGCGACGGGTGGGCAGCCGGGTAGGTTCGTCTTTCCCCTTTGTAGTGTTCGAGCACGTCTCGGTAAGCACAGAGGCGATCCTTGGCGTCGTCCATTAATTGTGAGCCGGGTTGCGGGGGCCCTCGGTGGGTAAGATCTCGAGCAGCCTGGTTGGCCCGTTCATTGCCTTCTAGTGCCGCGTGTGCGGGCGTCCATATCAACGGGGTTGTGGCATTTTGGTTTGTCTCGCAGCGGGAAAGAACCCTTTAGCGCCACGCCGGAAATTCTTCCTTCTGCGAAATTGCGGATCGCTGGCTGGGAGTCGCTAACGATTTTCCGCGCTTGGTTCGTTGCTAGGGCTTGTGCAATGGCCAGTTCTTCGCCCTCCTCCGGGTGTTTGGTTCGGAGCAGGCGGCTAGAACTTTGCCCGAGTGGTCAGTGACGACCGAAGCCATAGCTCCACGTTGTTCATAAGTGGCCGCGTCTGTATAAACGACGTGCGGATCCTCTCGAAGTTGTTTCTTGAGCGCCTGGGCTCGCAGCTGTCTCCGCTTCTCGTTGTATAGCGGGTGCATATTCTTGGGAAAAGGTGGAACGCGAATGCCTTTCCGTAGTTCGGCGGGGACGGAGAGCTTGTCGCCGAAGGTTCGCTCGTATGGAATGCGCAGGCTATCCAGTAGGTGTCTGCCGGTGGCCGTCTTAGTGAGGCGTTCGAGGTGCGAAGTGCGTTGTGCCTCGACGAGTTCTTCAAGCGTGTTGTGTACACCCAACGCGTCGAATTTCTCGTTAGGGGTGCATATTGGTATCCCGAGGGCTTGCTTGTGAGCTCTCTTGATGGGGCTGTTGATTTTCTGCTTCTCTACCTGTTTGAGGGGTAGGAACGAGGCTACATATGTAACCCTGCTAATAACGAAGGCGTAGACGAGCCTTAGCAGCGTCTTTTCTTTCTTGCTGGAGGAGGAGGAGGAATAAACTTTTATTCAGGCCCAATCTGACTCCGTGTGTGGAGGCAGACCAGTGGGGAGACTCCTTAGTCCAGGAGTCCCTGGCTCTGGCTGGCAGTCCGGGCCCGTCTCACCAGGTTAAGCTGGGAGCCGGGTTCAGAGCTGGACAGCTGCACCGCCCACTGTGAAGGGGAGGGGTGGGGATTGGGAGGGAGGTCGGGTGTGTGGGAGCATTCCCATACGATGTGATACAGTGTACCCCTTTCGGGGCAAAACTTGCACTGTGGTGAGTGAGAGGTGGGGAAAATCAAATGCCAAAGTGTATTGTGAGGGAAGGTCCGGGTTTGAAGTTGACGGAGAGTGATTTCATCGGCTTTTGTTAGAGACAGGTGAGGTGGAGGGAAGGTGCGACGAGAGAGCTTGTAGTGTGTGAGTATGTCATTGTAGGTGAGTAGGGGGTGGACATCCAGGGTGGTAGGAGGGGGGTCTGGGGCAATGGCCCGGTGTACCACTTCTCGGGCCGCGTCGTGCGCCGCTTCATTGCCGGCCAACCCACAATGACCAGGGGTCCATAAAATGTGGCACTCCTCAGGGAGGTAAGAGGAGTGTTCAATGATGCGTAGGGCAGTGCGAGGGAGTAGACCTTTTTGAAGGTGTCGGCAGGCTTCCTGCGAGTCCGTGATTACTGTTACGTAGTCACGACGAGTGGAGGTAAGGGACAGCGCAATGGCTATCTCTTCCGCTTCAGTTTGTGTTGAGGCTCGCGTGGAGGCAGTGGCGACGGTACGTTTTTGACTATCTACAGTCGCGACGGCGTAAGTCGATCGGTTGGGGTATGGGGATGCATCGACGTAAAGCGTGTCCGGCAGATGCTGGTAGTGGGTGCGGATGTAGTTGGTTCGCGCGGTGCGACGATCATCGTGGATGCCTGGGTGCATGTTCCGGGGTAGCGGGGCGACTTTAATGCGAGCGCGTAGTAGGGGGGGAAGACGTGCCAGGCGGTGAGGCTGAGTCGGGGTCGGATAGCCCAGGCGAGCTAAAGTACTACAGCCAGCGGGTGTAAGCTTAAGGCGTTGGAATTGCGAAGTTCGTTGAGCTTCGCACAGCTCTGTCCAAGTATTATGTATTCCCAAGCGTAAAAACAAGTCAGTAGAGGTGTTAGTGGGGAGGCCGAGTGCAATTTTGTATGCTTGCCTAATTAAAATGTCAAGTTTCTTGTGCTCTGCTGGTTTGAGGGACAGGTAAGGAGCTCCGTATGTAAGGCGACAGATGAGAAAAGCTTGAACCAGACGGGAAGTTTCAGCTTCTTTGAGACCAGTACGTTGGTGGGTGATGCGCTTAACTAGTTGTGCCAATTGAGTAACTGTGCGTTGAAGTGCGAGGATGGTGTGCGAGCCGGAGCCATCTCGTGGGATTGTCAGTCCGAGTACCCTGAGATGGGTTACTACAGGAACGGGGCGAGTCTCTATAGTAAGAGCCGGGTCCGGCGTCGGCGCCGTGTGTCGTCCACGAGTTCTCTGCTGAAGGGTTAGCAGTGCAGATTTTTCCGGGGAGCAGGTAAGACCACATTTAGAGAGATATATGGTAGTGATGTCGATGGCTCGTTGAAGCGATTCTTGTTGTTCGCCGATGGAACCTGTGTTGGTCCATATGGTAAGGTCGTCGGCATATAGGGCATGGTGGAGGGATGGGACGGTGTCCAGTAGCGGAGGCAGATCTTTGAGAGCTATGTTAAATAGCAAAGGAGAAATGACGGAGCCTTGTGGTGTTCCTCGGGGAAGCGCTGGGAAGGAGGGTGTGCGTAAATGAGAGACCCCCACTGTAGCGGTGCGGTTGGTAAGGAAGGCTCTCACATAGTTGTATAGTCGTGTCCCAACATGGAGAGTGGCCAGGCTGTTTAGTAACGCGTCGTGGGAAACGTTATCGAACGCGCTCTTGATGTCGAGAGCGAGGATACAGTGTTTGTGATGCTTCGGAAGGTTATTGAGAAGGTCTTCCTTGAGCTGCAGGAGGACGTCTTGGGTAGACAGTTGAGGTCGAAAGCCGTACATGGTCGTGGAGAAGAGGTTGTTATCTTCTATGTACGCCGTAAGGCGATTGGAAACCATGTGTTCAAGCAGTTTCCCGAGGCATGAAGTAAGGGAGATGGGACGCAGGTTGGGTATCTCGATTGGTTTGCCAGGTTTGGGGATCAGTGAGATGTCAGCGTGTTTCCAGGCAGGCGGAAGCGTCCCTTGTGTCCAATGATCATTGATAAGATTCAGGAGCTGGTCGAGGCTGGCAGGAGGAAGGTTGCGTATTAAACGATTCGTGATTTTGTCTGGACCTGGAGCTGTGTTGCGCGTGAGGTTGCGGATTGCTGCCTCGAGTTCTTCGTAGGTAAAAGGCGTGTCCAGCGTCGCGTTAGGATCACCAGTATAGTCCGAATAAGAAGGCACAGGAGTCTGTGGAGAAAGTTCGTACCTTTGTCGTAAGGTGTTGAGGAGGCCTTGTTCATCTCCTGGGAAGGCATGCATGAGTCGGCGGATGTTATGTTGATTGGTGATCTTCTTCTCTCGGGTACCCATTAGTGATCGAAGTAGGTGCCAGGTTTTGCGCGTACTAAGCGTTCCTTGTAACTGGGCGCAAAATTGGAGCCAATTCTGCTGACTTAGTTGTTGTGCGTAGTCTTCCGCTTGCTTTGTGAGGTGAGCTATGCGTAACTTCAGGCGCCGGTTTGTTTTGTTACGCTTCCAGCGTGTTACCAGGCTGTGCCTGGCTGTCCAAAGGTGATCGAGGTGCGGATCTACAGCGGGGTACTCGGTCGTGATCGGGATTCGTTTGGTGTGTTTTTGAAGAGCACGTTCAATGGTGGTCGTCCATTCATCGAGGTCCGAATTGGCGGGTGGGGTAGCTTGTAGAGTATCCCGGAAGGCTTTCCAATCTGTGAGGCGGGCGACGCCTAGTTGGGTCTTGGTTATGCCCGAAATGGTGAGGTGAACGATGCTGTGATCACTTCCGAGAGTGTGGGGGAGGCATTGCCATGTGTATTGGGAGACGTTACGAACGAATGTTAGGTCTGGGGTGGTATCCCGGGTGACGCTGGAGCCGAGGCGGGTCGGGATGAGGGGCATGTTGCAAAGAGTAAAGCCGTGACGGTGTGCTGCATCCCAGAGGGTAGTTCCTGATTTCGCATTGCGCGCATAACCCCATGCAGGTTCCTTCTTGCTGGTAGGTAAGAGTTCTACTAGTATGCAGTCAATTGCAGTGCTCAGCGGATGATGTTGCGCTGGGTAGGTATTGTGCACGAACGTGGCGGTCCGCGGCGAGTTGGGATTTTGAAATGTGGTGTAGTCTCGGAGAGAGGGATTGGTGAATTCTACTTCTTGTAAGGCGAGTACTGCTGGGGGGTTAGGGGCGATAAGCTGGTGGAGGGACGATTTTTTCCTGCGAAAGGAGCGACAGTTCCAATGCCAAATTTGAAGGGACGGGGAGGTGGTACATTTAGGCATTATAAACAGTCCGAGTCTTCCTCGATCGCTTCGTCAAGTGGAGCGGTTGTAGGGGGTGGAGGGGTAGAACTGGGCGGGCGGTGCTTTTTGCGTTTTACTTTCTCAGCGTTGCGGTCTTCTATAACCTTGATGCGGCCCGAGAGTGAGGTGACTTCTTCTTGCAGGGCCGTGAAATTGGTTTGAAAAAGTAGCTTGAGGTCATCCAGGGCAGAGAAAATGGGTGCCAGTGCGGAATTGTCGGGCATTGTTGGATTTGCTGGTGGTGAGGGTGGGACGAAGGGAGTGGGTGGTTGTGGCAGAAGTGTCTTAAGCTCCGAGAGCTGTTGCTGGAGGGTAGCAATTTGCTTGGCGTTTTCGGCTAATTGTGCTTTTAGTTGTGCATTTTCTTGTGCAAGAGTACCTAGGTCGGAAGATTCAGCAGTTAACACTGTGGTTTGAGGGGTGGGCAAGGGGGGGAAAGGGTCATCGTGGGGGGTGTGGGCGGCTACAGCTGACCAGCTCACCTGAGAGGGCTTGGAGGCTGGACCAAACGATCTTCGGAGTGTGGAGAGGGCTGGTTGCCGGGTTTCTTGTGCTTGGCGTTGGAGGCGGGTGCGCGCGGGCGGTGGTGGGGGCTTGAGCTTGCGGCGACACTCTCGACTGGCCGTCAGGTGGGGGAGTCCGCACAGCTGGCACTGAGGTTGGCAGGGGTGGTCAGGAGCTGGGTTGGGGGTATGGCACCGGGAGCACAGGTTGGGCTGAGGGTTGGGACAGACATCGGGTCGGTGTCCGAGGCCGCCGCACTTCGCACAGCACTGATAGGTATTCCGGTAGGGGCGACAGCGTACCAGGGTGCCGTACGCTTTCACGTAAAATGGCACGTGAGGACCGTCAAACGTGAGTGCTGCTGTGTCCGAGGTGCCGAGCATGCGGGCTTCAATGATGGGCGGTCCGGTGGACGTAATTATGGCTAGGAGTTGCTCAGGAGGTGTTCCAGGGTCGATGCCTTGGATTACTCCGCGAGAAGTCCCCGGGGGGTTCTTGAGGTACGCTGTGACATCATATGCCGTGTCGCCAAGGTGGAGGGTGGTGATCTTGCGCAGAGCGTCGGCGCATACTTCGCTAGGGGTGCTTGTCGTGATAAGATTCTGCTGCGGTTGAGGGAAGGTGATAACTTGCTCGTAGAACGTAGAGGGTGGGATGCCGGTGGCTTGTTGCAGGCTGTGTGCGAGCTGTCGCGCCGGCCAGGCTTCGACGCGTAGGCCGGACCTCGGGCGGATTATCACCTTGTAGTCGTTCATGGGGAGTTTCGGTTGGATTGCCCTGCGTGGAGCAGAGACGGAAGCTGGCACGTGGGTATACTGGAAGGAGTGATGCGCTGGTTGTGGCGCGATCGTAAGATCTGACGCCAGGGGTCATAGGTTGGGAGCGTGCGGCCGCTGTCCGGGTCGTATGTCGGTGGGGCTTGGGGCGATTCTTGCATGTCGACTTCCAGACTCCGCACAGGTAGTGAGGCAGGCCGGGCGCCCGAAGGCGTCCACGATTGCAGGTGAGCCGTGTTCTTTGGAACGTTAGGGTTAGCAGAGACGCTCACCGCTTGAAACTTCGGGTGGGTCCGGCGAGGTGAGAAATGGTCCAAGGCTTTTGTGGCGGGTATCAGGGTGAAGCTGATGACTTAGCGAACACGATGATACTAATTATAGAGCGCTGCTGCACGGAGGTCCAAAGCCAGGACGGTGCAAAGCAGTAGCCCATGTGAAGGGGGTGTGGGCTCCGCAGCCCCCTGGTGGCGTTTTCCTTCTTGCTGGCAATCCACGTAATTAGTCGCGTGATTTGGTGGGCTGTCTTTTCTATGCATTGCACGGTCTTGCCTTCGTGCCCGTTGGCTTGCAGGTGCTGGCCGAGGACTCGTATTTCGGACACCTCGGGGATCGGAGTTTCTCCCATTTTTAGCGTTATGCTGTGCGTCTGGGGCCCGCACTTGGGTTTTTCGCCCCTGCGTGTGTGCCCCTGCGTGTGGGCTCCCCCGAAAAATCGGAGCAGCTCACCTACCAGGTGAGCTGCTCCGATTTTTCGGGGGAGCACAAGAGGCCTAGGGTTTTTGCGTGTTCCTCGACATGCGGTCTTGTATGTAGCCGTTTCGGCCGCCCGCAGCGTGACGTCGTCTGCGTAGATGCTGTGGTTTACTTCGTCAAGACCCTGCAGCCTGTTGGCAAATTCATCATAGTGGCGTTGAACAGGAACGGAGAGAGTACTGAGCCCTGAGGCGTTCCTGTGCTCCCCGTGGGGGTCTCCGGCGATGCGTGTGGCCCCACCTTGAGTTGCGCCGTCCTGGACATGAGAAATTCTCTGACGTAGTCATATGTTTTTTTGCCTATCACTAGGCTCTGGAGGCTTCGGAGTATGGACTCTTGCTTGAGTCTGTCAAAAGCTTTGGTAAGGTCTAGTGCGACTATTACGCGGCCGTCCGTGGGTGCCGTGTCTTCGGTATTAACTATTTGGTGTTGCAGCTGTAGCATAACATCCTGGGTCGACAAACCGGCCCTGAAACCCGCCATAGATGCGGGTAGAGCTGGTTGTCCTCCGTGTGGTCGTTTATTCTGTTCAGGACCATATGCTCTAGAAGTTTACCAAGGCACGACGTGAGGGAAATCGGCCTGAGATTGTCTACACTGAGAGGTTTCCTGATGCCTTCTTCCATTGCTTGGGTAGCGTCGCCGTGTCCCAGCATTTGTTAAAGTAGTGAGTTGGAGTTCACATTCTTCGTCCGCGAGGTTCCGCAGCATCTTGTTGGTAATGCCGTCCGGGCCAGGGGCTGAGTTTGGCTTGAGGCCTTGTAAGGCTGTCCTAAGTTTCTCCATGGTGAAGGGCTGGTCGAGTTTTGCATTCGGAGTGCCTGTGTAATCTCTATGCTCGACTACGGGATGTTCTGGCGTGTATTTAGCCCGCATCTCTCGGATGGTCTCCCCGATTGTGCGTATGGAGGAGTTTCTCCAGACACCGGCATTGCTCGGTCTTGCTTTTGGTGGGGTCTATGAGGTGCCTTAATAAGTTCCACGCCTTGGCCGTACTCATTTGGAGCTCAGTGCGCTCGCATAGCGCGTGCCAGTTTTGCAGCGCGAGCTTGTCAGCATACCCTTGTATTTCAAGGTTGAGCTTCGCTATACCTCTTTTATGCGGGCGGTTGTGTTTATTTCTCTCGAGCCGTTTTGGAAGGCTCTCTTTGGCCTCCCACATGTGTAGGAGTCTGGAGTCTGCCTGTTGGAGCCCTTCTTCCTCTGGAACGGTTGTAGTGCCACCAAATTTGTTGCTTGTGCAAACGTTTTATAATTCGTTAGAAAGCACGATACATGCTCTCACATGCACATATTCTGAGTAAAACATTTATTATCGCACGATTCATGTGAACAGGATTCGGTTTCGGTTTCTGGCGCCGATTCAAGCAGTGACGTCACAGTGTTGCGAGGAGTCTCTGCCACGTGTGTCTACCATGCGGCGCTGCGGTACGTTGCGACTTTACTGCGGCGTCTGCTCCTCCACATACGTGCTTCACCACGGAAGTAAACACGCCGACTCTTCACGTCAAGCCGCAAGAGCTCCGACGCGGATTCTTTGTCTGCATCCTCGGATGCAGACAAATGAAAACCATGGATATGCAAACCATGAAAATGCTAAAAAAAACGCTCGAAAAAAAAAAGTTACTCCCGCCGCGGATCGAACCCGCAACGTTGAGCGGGCGGGCGGAACGCGCGAGACCACACACCGCGATATAGCCGGTGTGCTAGATGGAGGCCCATCCTTGGAGTCGTACGTCGGTGTTTACTAGCTAGTTTACAGAATTCCTGGCTTGTAAACTCAAATTTTCAAAATCGCGCTTGCGCAGCAAGGTTCCGCGAAGCCCCCGCGACAGCTTATCGCCATCAACTCTGCTCTTCTGCGAAAGCGCTCGCAAAAATAAGTGTGCCCGGCTGCGACTGCGATTTTGCAATGGAGGGATAGTGCTTGCCGTACTTTGGTTTTACGTTTTACGTTAAAAACCTTTGCCGATACTGATCTCTTATTACCAAAATTACCCTACGTAACTGTTCTTCTGCACGAAACTGACCTTATATTTTATACAGGCGAGCCGATCGCACACGCATTCCTGGGTCGTCGCCGAAGAGCACGGCCGAAGCGTCGAACGCCAAAATACGGATCGCATTAGCGCTAGTGTTGAGTTGTATGGGCTTCATGGAACTTACTGAGTTTATTACCCTCCAGAAACTAACAAAATAGAGCAGCGTTCATTGCGGCACGAATGTTGTCGGGGCGCAGTTTTCGCTTCTCGGTCGATTCCCGACGACGCGTCGTGCGACCATGTCAGGCGACCGGTTTTGTTGGCGTCTTCGGTCGGCGAGTCAGTCACACTACGTCGACTTTCCATCGGCCGACGTGTTTGTGTCGCCGTCGGCGTAGTGTGACAACGCGGTCTGGCAATTCGGCAGTTGGCCGATGGTTTGGCGACTCGTCGGCGTCGCGTCGTCGTCGCCGTCGTATCGGCATAGTGTGTCGATACGACCAAGCGACCAAACAAACTGTGGTAACTGGAGTTCACGTTGACGTCGCTCGAGTCGCTAACGTTGTATGACGTCACAAACTTTGCTATGCTGGCAATTCATTGACGTCATGGTTAGTGGCGCTAGCGATGGGTCCCGATTTCCAGAAGAGCATTTAGGTAATTTTTAGAAGCGAATTAAAATATATATTAAGCGCTTGCTGTACCCAGCACTTCGTGTTGAGGGTCAATGCATGCAGAGGAAGCCTATAGCAGGCTTTTTACAGAGTTAAAATTTGGTGACACAACACCTTTAAGCCCAATCAATTTCGTTTTCGCGCTGGTATCTCGACTAATCTCGCACTCCTGTCCGTAACAGATTATATTAAAAAATCAATAGACTCCGGCTTGCTAGTAGGCTCAGTGTTTATAGATTTCACGAAGGCTTTCGACACAATTAATCATAATATTTTATTTCATAAACTTGATATGTATGGCATAAGGGGCCCTGCACTTTCTTTTTTGAGGAGCTATTTAATTAATAGGGAAGGCAAAGTTTACAATGGCGAACATTCTTCTGATACCAAAATTATAAATCAAGGGGTCCCTCAAGGGTCAATTATTGGCCCCATATTGTTTATAATTTATATTAATGACATCGTGGATCATCTTCAATCCGATCATTGTGTTCTTTACGCCGACGACACCACATTATCTTGTGCCCACAAATCGCCACCGCCCCTTGTTTCATTGCTAAATGGTGTTTTAACGAAAGCCATGGATTGGTGTCACAAGAATCACCTAATTATAAATCCCTCAAAAACTAAATTTATGTTCTTTAGATCGGAACAGAAGCGCGTCTCCTTTAAACCGGCGATAAATCTGGGTACCGACACTATTCATGTCTCTGACCATGGCATTTTTCTTGGCGTTCACCTTGATTCTCATCTCAAATTTCGCAATCACTTCAATTACTTAAGACGAAAAACTGCATATGGCATTAGAGCCCTCATCAAGGGTCGTCAGTTTTTTCCACGTCACGCGCTTCTATCTTTGTATTTTGCATTTATTCACAGTCATTTGACATATGGAATTGTTGCGTGGGGTAATACGTGTAATTCTCACATTTCATACGTCCAATATGTCCAGAACCAAGCCATCCGCATAATCACAAATAGCTCCTTCTATTCCAGCGCTAGCACACTTCTTGCTCAAAATAACGTGTTGTCAGTTCGCAAACTATTCCAATATAACATTATTACTTTATTGTTCAAACTGATGACTAATCAACTTCTTTTCCACTTTATTGAGTTAAGTTGTCTCACTAATACCAACCCAACCAGATTCGCTGCAAACTACAATTACTTGCTTCCTTCAGTTTCAACAAATTATGGCAAAATGACTTCGCATTTTTCCGCTATTTCAAGCTGGAATAGTCTGCCGGATGCAATTAAATCACTTTCTTCTTTATCGGCATTTAAAAAGCATCTTAAAGAATTTCTTTTGCAGTTTTGATTCGTTCACAGTAGTTGTACGAATGTGTAATTTTGCGTGTGTTTATCTTTTTTGTCGTTGTTGCATGGTTGTTTGTTCGCGGTTTTATTGAATATGTGTGTGTTTGTGGTTTTGTATTGCTACTGGGATACAATTCTTTTTTTCTTCAGTGTCAGCTGTATTTCAATTCACTTTGCTCGTTTTTTTTCCACTTTCTTTTAAACTTGCGCAATACTCGCCCTTTGAACTGCGTTAGTTTTTGTCCTCTCTTGGCATAAATTCTTTAGAGATTTCGCTTAAATGCACTGTTTCGTCTATTCGTTTTTCCTGCACATTCTGAATTGTTGTTTTGCTTTAAATTGTGATTTGACATACAATACAGTGTAGTGTGTCCAGTTTTTCCTATTTTCCTTTTTTTTCTTTTTTTTCTTCGTTCCAACCTTTTTTTATTTTTTCTTTTCTTCTCGTTCTTTTCTTTTAATTTAGTCTGTCTGGTAATGTTACGACATGAGTTCTTGGTTTGCATTGCTCTGTTGTTATTTTGGCTCTGTAAGTGTAACTCTGAGAGTTGTGATAATTAAATTGTCTTTAGCTGCTTTCATTGTATTTTTTCTATGTAATTATATATCGAGGGTCCCGGTGCAGTATGAACTATGGGACCCTCGTCTGGATATATCTTCACATGTAACCTTCCTCTTTTACAATAAACTTCTTCTTCTTCTTCTTCTTCTTCTTCTTCTTCTTCTTCTCATCGCATGTTGAATAGAATTTCCATGACGGCTCGGTAGCCGAAGCGCGGCTCGCCAAAACACTAGCGCCACATTGATTGATTGATTTGATTGATTGTAGGTTTTAACACGCCGACGCAACTCAGGTGATGAGGCGCGCCGTATGTGGAGGGCTCCGGATTAATTTTGACCACCTGGGGATCTTTAGCGTGCGCCGAAATCTCGTACACACGGGCGTGTTTGCTTCCCACCTCCATCAGAAAAGCGGCCGCCGCGGCCAGGAATCGAACCCGCGTCCTCGTGCTCAGCAGCACAACGCCTTAGCCACTGAGCCATGCATACATAGTACGAAGCTCTTCGGTTTGAGCCGGCCTGCTGTTAGGCGCAACGTTACGCTTTGAGCTGCACCATCGTCAGCCGGCACCCGCAGCCTGACGTACAGTGAGATTTGCGTTGCGTAGCTCATCGAAATGCTCTGTGTTGTAGCTGCACAACAAGTGCGATTGGCCAGGGCTTGAACTCTTTCGGTATTGTAGGGTCAAAATATTCTTGAACGCGTATTTTTTATTTTCTATCACAAATATCAAGCGCACGTCTATTTTTCATCAAACGTACTCTGCCTAACCAGTTGATGTATAGCCTCAAATATGCCTAGTGTCTTCTTTCTTTGCTCAACAATGTTGACAGGTATGAACTGTGTTACCAGATCCAGTGGTTAGGAAAGGTTTTTCTGATATAAACGTCTCGTTTCATGATTCCTGTTAGCTTTTGACCGGGCGGCTGAATCGAAGGACAGACCAGAAGTGTGCGGCTTAGGTAACCCGAGAGACGCCACCGTCTTTAAAAAGATGCGTTCAGCAGTTGCACTATAATGTTCTCCAGCTCTCTTTATCGTAAGGAGGGCTTAGGTGTCGTCGCTGCCTTTCGATAAACTTCTTGAGTGATCTGTTGATTGTACAGTGCCCTCCTGGGGGTACATCGGCCTGTACTGTAACAAACAAAGAACCCTTACCAGTGGCAGTGAAGCAGAAAACGAGAGTCGGAGACGTGCGGAAAATAACCTGTGAACAAAGTTTTATTTACAAGAATGATGATACAACAGGCAGAGCGAAGAAGCGCGACTTCGGGTGCCCGCACTAACACTAACAACGCGGGTGCTGGGAATAGTGCGAATGATGTCTCCCACTCAGTGCGGACGGACTGTTTGGCGGTGCCATTACGTGCTGGAGGGCACACCGCGTGTAGTGAAATATTGCCCCCAATCAAATGGGTCAGTGGGAGTCGGACGAAACCTTTTCTGCACTCGGAGTGCGTTTTCCAGTGACGCCGGATGTCATCTGTACAACAGCAGCATAAATATGCAGTGCAGAGTTCATGTCCTTCAGAATATGACCTGAATATGAAAGGTGTCATGTAGCACACCACGTGTGTCAAAGCACAGCAGATGCCACTTTACATTACGAATTTATTTTCATGTTTCATTCGGTTGTGTGTTCCTTACGATGGGTAGCCAGCTTTCCATTTTTTAAACGAAATTTTTTCGCCCACCTTCGGACTGTAATACCTCGCGCACTCACATACTTGGCACTTCTTTTTCCTGGCGGTTGTTGGAGCTGAACACGGTACTACTTCTTCGGTGGCGGTTCCGGCAGGGATCTCCGCAGGCCGTGTTTTCTCCTGTTTTCACGTACCAGTAAAGTTATCAAGCATTCACACTTATTCCGTTGATTGCATTTGGAGCACACAAACGTTCGACGAAATCTAACCGCCATTTGTTAAATAGGTGGCTGCACATTGTTCAACCGGTGCCGTTGGTCAAATATTTCAGAAAGAACTCCGCAGGCCGTGTTTTCTCCTGTTTTCTTTTTTTTGTGTGTGTATGTGTGTGGCCGTGCAAATATGCTCGTCCGGAGATTCGCTAGCGTGCAGGTGTGTCTCAGTCGTCTGGAGCTAACGATGAGAGTGGGTGGTTTTGATTAACTGTTTCACGCTGCGTCGCGTGCGGGTTTTTCGCGGGTGGCACGTATAGCTGGGTGAGGATGGCGCTGGCGGCGATGCGGGATGAAGGACGCAGCTGCGATGTTCTGGCGTTCGCGACGGTGCACTACGTTCACCTGCACGCGAGGGGCATCTTATGAGGTGTTCCGTTCTTCGTTACATCCCCGGCATGTTGCTAGTGAAACAAAGCAGGGGACATTTTTCGAAAGCGCAAGCGTTGTTCTGCGTTCTACCGAGACAATACTCACTTCTATACACTTTTTTTAGAAGTTATTAAACTCAGGATATGTAGAAGTTACCATGACTGTTTTGTAATTGGCAATAAAAAGTCGATTACTCGTAACTTATTTGTAATCCATACTTCGAAAATAACGCACCACACAAAGAAAACGCTCCGACACTCTGCGAGGGGTTGAATTCAACAACTGGAACAACCGACAGGGCAGTGAACAAACAAGCCGTTCTTGGGAGGAGAAAATCAATTATTATTATCCGCTGTTCTGACCACAGATGAACTTAAGAAATTTAGCATCAGCAATGCCCTTCGTAATGTGCGAAAATGAAAGATCGAACAATTATTTTCACACAAGCAATAAATTACGCGTAAATCACGCAACACTTGTTACGGGAGACTGACCAGGTGGTGGGAATTTAGATCGTGGAAGCGGCCATTCTACTTCTTCCAAACACTTTATATATATATATATATATATATATTAGAATTTGGCTCCTTCATTGAGGCTTTTCTTCTATCCATGTATTTTTCTAAACCAGAGCCCTGACCTTAACCCCACATTCGCACTGATGGCGTCTAGATCTCGCGTGGCGGCGTGTTTGCTCTCAAGACGATAACACGACAGTGCGTCACAAAGCGCGCCTAGAAAAGCACCGCAGAAGCTAAGGCCGCCAACAACGTCTTGCACGCGCAGGTGCTTCGTGCTGTCATTGTAAGCCCCCGCTGATCCGACCTGAGCTCCTAGCAACAGCGAATGACTGGGCTTGCGTGACACCTTACGCACTGAGCAGATCACGCCAGACACGTCAGCGTTAACACAAACATCACGCAGCAGCACTTTTGTTACAATGCGCTGCAGGAATTTCTCCCGCTTTGCGATGATGGGCCTTGGAACGGTGACCTTCTTTCGGCTCGTCTGCTGCGTCGAACGTGTGCCGCCACTCGGCGGGCGAAGAGGGGTGGCGACGCCCAGTCGAAGTGCACCCGCAGGAAGCGTCGCCGGAACATCGCAGCTGCGTTGCTCGAAGAACCTCCGCGCGAATGCCTCTTGGTGGGACGTGGAAATTGTTCGGCTATCACTTATCACTGCAGTTCCCGTGGCGCGGTCACACACGCTGCTCGAAGCCGCCCGCAGGTCCCCGCTTCTCTACGGTCAGTCTCTCGTTCTGTGCTAGGGGTCCTTCGTTACACTAAGTTGTCTTTCCAGAAGCTCAGGTCGATGTCCGGTATGCTGCCACAAGACACTCGTGGATTTCTGCACAGAGAAGGGATACCAGAGGTTACAACGACCAAGACACCGCCAGACCGTGCACGCCGTTTTGAATTGCAGCTCAAAAAAAAAAAAATAGTTCTCATTGAAAGGGACAAAACATAGCGTTATCAATATTTAAAGAGCCTCAGTTGGTAGCAACGTTAAGGAATGTATGTAAGTCGAACCTTAAGTGCACCTCGTTTACCAATGTTTAAAAGATAATGCCGTACAAGGCGTCCTTTAACATCGAAGAAATGGCGCTTCATTCTGCATAATGCATTCTGCATTCTGCACCGGTGACTGCCGCCAATCGAAGCGTTATATAGTTAAGGTACAAAGATTTTTCTTCAAAAACGCTCACAATGTGATGGCCAACACTCACGCGATGCTGTATATTTTTGGTATTTGAGCATGAACATCGTGTGATTGAGCTACATCCTGCTTCAGTGCGTGCTACATATGCTTTAGTGCGTGTAGCACTTTACGGACGGTTAGTAATATTTATGTATTTTTCAATGAATCCCGAAAGGCATGGCGGATTCAAAAAATAGTTGCAGCATTCATTTTTCTATTGAACCAAACTTAATTAATCGATTTGTAGTTTTATGTTACTATTCACGTTGGTATATTGTAAACGAAGCAATGGTCAGGCAAAGCTAGGCTACGTTTTTGAAAACTCATGAAGCTGGTTCATGGTTTGAAATGTGTGATGACCACACGTGCCCCCATATTAAAAGGACACTGAAGTGATTTGTAAACATTGCGGGATTACTAGCGCAAATTGTAGTCCGGAGTCCATAGGCCATGTTTCGACCACTCTGAGTGCGTTTACGCGAATTTATTTAGTAGAAAAATCAATTCGAAAATATTGTCCTCCTCTCTCCACCCTCGCCCATTTTCTGTGGCATTTTCGTGTGACGTCAGAAGCAGATGAGCTGGCAATTGGTTGCGCGACTGCATGGCTCGCCGAGTCGCTGGGTCGCTGGACCCAGCGGTCCAGCGACCCAGCGACCCAGCGGTCCGCCGGACTCGCTGGCTTTTAAAGCGCCATCATCGCTGATTGCGTCCCTCTTCTTTCTTGATCGGCTGCTGTTGAAAAGTCCTTGTCACCTAGAGTAGTACGTAGTTTAAACTAGAAGTTTCACTTCAAATTTCACTTCATACGACCATCGATTGGTGAACCAGCGAATGGCAGAGCCCCGTCACTGTCCCGGCACTTTCGTCAGCGCTGTAAACGTATTTAGCGTTGCAAAGCTTTCCCCCCTAATGCAAGTTGATCGCGAGAAGAGATCGGACTCGTCGGGAATTGGCTGGTGACCATGTCGCAAAACAATAGCGAGCATCGAGCTCATTTTGCTTCTATCAACACGGGATTTTACGGGACCCGCGCAGCTTTGTACTACCCGGAGGTACTGCCCGGAAGCCGCTTGTGCAGCGCCCCCTGGGCAGAGCAGGAGGCCTATATGCGGGAAAAGCGCATGGCATTTGAGCGTCTGCGGTGACGCGGAGGGCGTTCATCCAATGCGTAGGCTTCGGCTAGTCATTGCTATGATTCCAAGCCGTCGTGGGAGGCTTATCTTAGGCATTTTACAGCCGACAACAAGACAGAAGAACGATACGACGATTACTGAGATATCGAGAATGCCCGTCCAACGATAACTTCGGATGTCAAGCATGTTGTTTTACAGAACCGAAACCGAAACTTGTTTGAATGCTAACCTTGGACGTCGTCCAAGCAAGGTGCATCTCCTCCTGTCGTCACAGCCTTTAGTTAGTGCGGCCGCCACAGACCACGCATGGTAGTTTTTCTTCTTTCGCGCTTCATAAAATAATTACCGACTTATCAACCGGATAAACGATGAAAAGCGTGTTAATTTGAGCCTGTCTATGCAGTGCAAGCAAAACCGGGAGCTTTACAAATTCGCTTCAGTGTCCCGGTAGTTGGTGCGGCCGCCACGGACCGCGCATGGTATTTTTTCTTCTTTCCCGCTTTATAAAATAATTACCGACTTATCAACCAGATAAACGATGAAAAGTGTGGTAATTTGAGCCAGTCTACGCAGTGCAAGCAAAACCGGGAGCTTGACAAATTCACTTCAGTGTCCCTTTAAGTGCCCTATCTCCAAGAATAGCACTGGCAAACCTACAGTGAAAAACAAAATGTGGTTTTTAATCTGTGTAGCTCTAAAGGCATACGTAGGTCTGAATGCAGATCATGAAATACGGCTAAATCCATCGAAAGAAATTGGGACCGTCAGCTCAAGTCTGAGTAAAATCTAATCTTCACGGTACTGCAAAACTACTCAAAATTAGTCTTGGAGAACCACTTGTTCTAGTTTATAAAAAGCTTACACGTCAACACGTGTTATGCTGCAGAGTGAGCGTTCGTATTACTCACAGGAACGGGTCGTAGACGTCCAGCACTTTCCTGGTGATGAACCGCGTCGTGTCCGAGTTCTCGCAGATAATCTTTGCCAGCGACGCCTTGCGTATCTGGGCCAGCTGGTCGGGCGTGAAGCGCACTACGGGGTCGCCGTTCTCGTGCCAGAAGCGGTCGCAGCGCCGCAGCCGCTGGAACTGGAAGCCCAGCAGACAGCTGAACGTTGGGCCCACTACTGCGCCGGCGAGCGGGAACTCGGACAGACCGCCCGTGAACACGTCCACGTCTTCCACGTCGCGGTACACGCCCGCTATGCTGCGCAGCGCCGTCTGCGGGATGTGGCCTTCCAGGTCGGACCACGTCCTGGCCCGGGTCAGCCCGCAGAAGGCCCGGTAGTCGTTGTACGTCCTCAGCCCGTGGTCCCGACCCCGCTGCAGGTTTATGGCCACCAAGTCGAGGCCCGAGAAGGGCACCTTCTTGGCCTCGAAGAGGTGCTTGGTCACCATGTCGGTCACGTGGTTGTCGAAGTTCTCCATGGGCGTCGACAGGAGTCCCCGCAACAGCTGGTCGAGCCTGTCCCTGCGGTACAGGGTCTGGCTGTTGAAGAAGGCGTCAGTGAGCTTGAGGCCCCCCAGCTCGTCGTACGCGGGGCCCACCAGCTTCAGCACGGGCGGCAGCAGGGTGTGGCCGAAGCGGAAGGCGGCCGTCGCGAACTCGTTGAAGGAGCCCACGTCGCAGTTGGCGTCGTACCCGTTGTAGTAGCCTTCGTCGAGCAGGTGCAGGCCCCAGTGGCTCACCGACTCCCAGCCCAGCGTGCGCGGTATAAACTCCGTGTACACGATGCGCTGGTACCTGGCGCCCACGATCCGCCTGGCTTCCTGGAAGAGCCGCTCGTCGTCCCAGTGCGGGTTGACGCTCTGCAGGGAGCGGGCGATGCGGTTGTGCTCGCGCGACATGATGGTGTGCATCGAGGTCAGTCCCGGCTGCTCGCTGACGCGCGTGTCTCCGGCGATGAAGCAGCGGCCGTTGGAAGAGATGCAGTCGGCCGCGCCGTCCACTTCGGACAAGAGGGGCTTGAACTGCGCTCCCGCCGGGTGGGCGCTCATGTTGAGCTGACCTCCGCGGAAGATGCGAAGCTCCTCCCGGGCGCAGTCGTCCGAACCGTAGACGGTCGACAAGTCCATGTAGGGAGTGACCTGGTTGATCTGCTCCCGGCTTCCGAGTGTTCTCTGGCCCGACATGGAGCGCGTGAAGGGCAGGCACTGAGGAATGTTGGGGTTCTTGCGGCTGACGCTGGGGAAGTGCGGGTCGTTGGCCGGTATGGGGATGGGGAAGCACTCCTTGTTGATTCGGCGGGGAGAGTCGCACGCACGGCAGCGTAGCGTCGCGCCGTCGGGACCTTCACTGAGCGGCGTGTGGGCGATGTCGTGGTCGACGAACTGGCCCAGCTGCATGAGCATCATGGTGTACCTCTGGTGGGGGTGGCTCAAGTCGCCGTGGACGGTGAACGAGACCAGCCGGGGACTGGGCAACGGCGCGCCGGTGACGCTGCGGGAACGCGGCGCGGACACGCCGTCTTCGTAGAGACCCGGGAGCACTCTTCTGAAGCTGTGCCCCACCTTGCCTAGGTTGGGTCTTCTGAGGTTGTTGCAGCGCCCCGAGAGCGTGCGGAACGGCGAGCGGGGGTTGCAGGCTCCCAAGGGCTCTTCCTCGCAGGCGGCGGGCTCCTCGAACTCGGTCGCAAACTTGGACAGGTCAACCTGCCTTAGTGCTGGTATGACGTCCTGCCCCTTGTCTCTCTTCCGCATGGCCTTGAGCAGACGCCTGGTGGCCAGCTCGAGCGCCTCGGATTGGTTGTGGATGCTCCTGGAGCCCGACGAGGCTCTCATGAAGCCTCCTCGGTTCCTCCCGAACGGGCCGTTCTGGGACGCCGCGAGGTCGGCCAGGGCGTCCTGCAGCACCGAGTCCGGCACGTTGAGCAGCCTGGCTCCTTCCTGCCACGCGTCCAGATCCATGCTGGTCAGAAGCCTGTCCTCGCAGGACATGAGGTTGTTGAGCCACGGGTCCGGAACCCTCATGGTCCTCGGCTGCACGACGCCCCCGCCTGTCCTAAGGAAGACGTTGTCGCAGAGCACCCGCGCCAAGCTGCTCTTTCGAATCTCGCGCAGCTGGTCCTCTGTGAAGGAGGACGGCTGGCTGGGGTTCTCGAACCAGAACCTGTCCGACACCCTGAGGTGGCGGAACTGGTGCGCGTAGATGCAGGCCAGCGTGGGGCCCACGAGGCCGCCCTCGACGGGGGTCTCGGCCAGCGCGGCCGGCAGCAGGTCCACGTCATGCACCGTGGCGTACAGCTGGCTCAGCCGGAACGCGGCGTCCGAGCTCATCACGCGGGACAGGCCGTCGAAGTCGTCGATGGCCCGCAGGCCGCAGAACTGGCGCCACCGGGTGTAGCCCGCCAGCCCGTGGTCGCGGGCCTGCTGGATGGCCACGGACGCCAGGTCGATGCCCGACTCTGCGGCGGCGGCGCACAAGAGAGTTTGGGTCAAAGCTGTACCTATGTCTTATTTATCATGTGCTGCGAACTAAAATGTAAGAAAAGCATGTCAATAACCATAAAATTTTGCGCGCTTTCACAGGGCAGAGTACACACACTGCAACACAACCCAAAATCAGTGCACCACACTCTCAGGCACATAACACGTTGTTAAATGAAAGAAGTATTGTGAAAGTCAGGAAACAAAGCGCGTTGGAATGGAAAGGAGAGTTGAGTTTCGGAGCACGAAATTCCGCTCTTTTATTGATTTCGGGAAAAAAGAGTGTTTGTAAATATTAGTTCTTGCGAGATTGGCTTGATGCTGCAGCTGTGTTTGTGACGGGAAGGCCTGGACGAATCTTTTACTATGTAATCATCCTGCTTTATTTCTAGTTTAGAAAAGTATATTAAACAGAGTAAGTTAAGTCGAGCATGCAGCTCGTCGTCTGTCCTGAAGAGGTTCAAGAAGTTGCCAACTGCAACATCGTCGAAGGGGAATCGCGAAGTCTACACCTAGTGTAAATAAAACGGACTGCCAGACGCTAAATTTTTTCAATCTTTTGTGTATTGCTTTTTGTGTGAGGGTCCCATACTACGGAGGCATACTGCAAGGACAGTCTTACCGTTGTTTTGTATGCTTTAAGCTTTTAGGAACTGGGGGCATTAGCTAACTGATGCCATAGAAACCCTAGTTTTTTTTACGTTCGGAAGAGCATGCGTTTATTATATGGGTTGTCCAGTTGAAACTCGAGGCTATTTGAAGCTCGTGCGAGGTATGGGTTTTGGGAAAGAGAAGCCAGGGGCGGCATAAGACTGTCGTCCTTCGGCAATGGTTGCGGAAAAGGGAGCAGACACGCGGCAGTTTTAAAGACGATAGTCTTTCTTCGGCTACCTAAGCCCAGAAATTTTGGTCTGTCTGTCTGTCTGTCTGTCCGTATGTCTGTCTGTAACTCGATTCAGCCACCCGGGCAAAGTAAAATGCTTACTGCGCAATAGTTTTATATACTTTAGACAAATGTAAACGTCTAAGCCCGGTTTATATGTTCATACTTGTCAACTTTGTTGAACAATTACGAACAAGACATTACGAAATAAGACAGGAAATTAGTACACAATGGATATTTACAGTGTTCCTTTATTAAAAAATTCATGGATGCTTGCTTTTTCGATAGCGAATGATATTCTACATCTACTGCAGAAAACCGCCGCCTGCTGTTCTGTTCTGTTGCCCGCGCCACCTCCTGGCGGAATATGAGAAATCACGCGGCAGAAGCAAAGAAAGGTTCCACTAGCTAGGTTTCACGTTCTTCTTGGAACGCACGTGGAGCATGGCAACGCGGTTCTGTAAACGTTGAATTCGGCCGCCTCGATTCACGCGCGTCTCCGTCGTACTGCAGCGCTGGCATCGAGGAACCCCGCCTGTCGCAGTGGAACGCGGTAAAAATCGCCTTGAGAAAACCTTGTTTACGTTGGGATGAGCGCGACGGTACTGGAACAGCATGAGAGGTTAGCGGGAAATCAAAGGGGGGCATTTCCTTGGCAAATGTGTACAATTGCATTTTGACGACATTTGCAACGAAAGGAGCAGATACGCGATCAATTTTTTTATACTTTAAATCGATTCCTGACTCTTTCTTGCCTTATTTATTTATTTATTTATTTATTTATTTATTTATTTATTTATTTATTTATTTATTTATTTAATTATTTATTTATTGAATACTGCAGGCCAAAAAGGCCCAAGCATGAGTGGCACAAACACAACCTCACGATGAGTACATGAGTGACACAACTTCACTAACATCTGCGTAAGAGGATAGCGAGTAGATGAGAAACATCAAAACAAATAAAGCAAGCAATGTTCGGAGGGGAGGGGGGGGTCAGGATTCACAGAATTAAACATTTGTTTCATCAAGAACTAAGGTTTGGAGGTAATCAGAAGGCAAGTTGTTCCATACTGTGACAGTTCTCGGAAAAAAAGGAAAACTTAAATAAATCTGTTCGCGCAAAATACGGAGTTTAAGACAGGACATGAGAATGGCGAGTTTGCCTGGTCGAAACTGGGGTTACGTAATGTGATGGGTCTATCCCAAGTTTGTTGTTAATTAGTGAGTCCAATAGTCTTATACGGAGAAGCTGGCGCCGTGATTGTAGTGTCTGGAATTCATAGTAACTGATGTACCACGACCATACTTCGAGTACATAAAACGCACTTCTCGCCTTGGAATCTTTTGGAGAGAATATATGTTAGACTTAGTATGCGGATCCCAAACAATACAAGCGTATTCTAGCTTTGGACGTATTGAAGTGTTATATGCTAATAGTTCCACTTGCGAGGGGGCGTCTCTGAATTTGTGCCTTAGAAGACACAGTTTACAGAAAGCCGATGACGAAACATCGGCAATGTGTGCATTCCAAGACAACGCATTCGTTGTCGTTAAACCTAGGTAACTTCCTTTGAGGGCTGGCTACAGGAGGAATAGGAAAACTGAAGGGGATTTTTCTTGTTAGAAATTCGAAGGAAAACAGATTTGTCGAAACTGAGCACCATGCCCCATCTGTCACACCACAAAAGAATATTGCTAAGGGCAGTGTTCAGAGCGATTTGGTCATCTGGCGAGTGTGCATCAGTGAAAATGATACAGTCGTCTGCAAAGAGGCTTATTTTAACCGGATCAGTAATAGCACTAACAATATCATTGCAATAAATTAAAAACAGCTGCGGTTCCAGAGCCCTGCGGTACGCCGGTATCTACTGGGAGATGAGGTGATGTCTGTCCACAGACGTCGACATACTGTTTCCGGCTGTTCAGGTAAGCATACACCCAGGGCAGTAGGTAGTTTAGAAGCCATATAGTCAGTAATTTCTCGATAAGCTTGTTATGGGGAACACGGTCGAAGGCTTCACTGAAATCTAAAAACAGTACATAGGGTCGTTCGTAGTCTCGTAGATTCGTCTCGTAGTTTCGTAGTCTCGTAATTTCGTAGTCGTTCCCCTACTTTTCTCTTCCGTCGCTTTCTATTGTATCCGGGGGGAACAGGGGAATTCTGTGCACGGGCCCATGTATTGGGTTTCGCGCTTTTTGTGCGTCTCGTCTTGATTGATCACGTCCAAGTGCAGTGCGGAGCAACCAGACCAACTACGATCCTCCTCACTAGCCGCCATTGATTTGGGTCACCGCAAACATTATACAGGGAAATCCTGTCTTCCCCTACTTAGAGTTGGCGACATATAAACCACAATCCCGGGCCATCTCCACTAATGTGAAACTTGGGGACGGGCGATGCGTGCAGTGTGCAAGTGTATTCTTGGCGCTTTAAAGTTTTTGCCAACGGAGAAGAAAGCGTTGGGAGGTAGAGGTATACAGTTTTGCTGTAAACGTCTCTCGTCTTTGAAGCACGAAGCTCTCTAGCGCGAGGCGTATTTCCCGGTGTTTTAGTATCGGGACTACATGCGACGACGATTACGATTACGACGACGACGACAGGAGACGCCAGCAACCCCAGTTCCCAAGGGGTTTCGCCCCTAAAGTGGCCAGGGAGCGAGTGAAGATGCAAAGAACGGCCCTTGTGCACCGGCGCGTCCGTTTCCAGAGAACGGGAGCGAGCCGCCCCGCAATGTGCCCGAGAGTGCCTGCCGAGGGCTCGTGCGGCTGCAGGCGTCATCCTAGCGCGCGGGCGTACCTCTTTGTCTCCGGGGGAACTGCGGCACATCTCACGGCGTTTACACGACGGAATTTTCTGTTTTCTCAACGTCTCAGAGAGAAACCTGCATGGAGAAAAGCCGAGGCTACTCCAATCGCACTGACGAAATATCCAGGGGGGGCGGCAGCGAAATTATTTCCAAACCTGCCTCCCCCCGACGTGGAGGACGCTCGAGACTCGTTGGCCCAGCCTATTCCGCTGGTACAGTGAAAGGGTGCACGTAGCCACATTGCGTCAGACAGCGCGGAAACTGAGACGAGCTGCGCTGGCATTTGTGCGCCCGGCGGCGGCGGCGCTGACCCGTATGCGTGCATAGACGCCGAGCGCCACCTTAGCGCGGCGCTGCCAGCCCCCCGCCAATGGGTCGCATCAGCGGTGATGGATGATGCGCGCGGCCGGGAGCACGCCGCCTGCTGGATGGGCGACGTAGAGTGGCGGTTGTCAGAAAAGCGAGATTGGCTGCTTTGTGGTCCTCGCAGGACATCCACTGACTGGTGTGGCTATGCACAGTGACGCCAAATCGCAGTACTGGGTCCAGCCGGGACGCTGTCGGCTGCGAATGGTCGTTATATCGCACGCAACCCGAATTCGCCGGTGGCTGACTCGCGTGCAGTTCTTTCAGTGGATTGGCACGTGTCAGCCGGTTACGCTTCGTCCGTTAAATCATATTCGCAATATTAAATGTCACATGCGAGTAACGAGGCATTGTCTATAGATAAGTCCGGGGAGGACACTCGTCCTATCGGTTGTCCAGTTTCACGCGTCGCCTGGTTTCTGCTGCGCCCTGTCGAAGGCCTTCCGAGGGCTCACTCGGATCGGCGATAAAAACTGAGTGCGCTGCTGGAAAACATCGCCAGGGCGTAGTTGATTCGGCCGGGTAAACAAGACGCGCTGCCATCGTCGGCGTGCCTCGCTGCAGCTGGGCGGTAGCTGCCGCTTCCGAGTACAACCCAGCGGGGTTCGCCGTCTCCAGCGCCTTATTGCCCCTAAATGAAGCGACTGACAATTTTACGCCTGAACGTTGACGCCCGATGCTTTAGATCTGCCGTCACGCATGTATAAAAGCTGAGCCCTGCTTACGGAGACAAAAGAAGGCCAGCGATTATGAGCACTTCTGCACTGCTGCATTGTGTGAGCGCCTTTTGCTTCGCTTTCGTTCCTTCGCCTTTTGACGTGAGTTACTGCGGCGGGAAAACTGGCCGTAACTTGCGTCCGAGCTCTCCCCCGCGTGCACCGATTCTACGCGCGTTCCCTGTCACGGACGCGCTTCAGGGCAGTTCTCGTTACATTCTGGCGTGGTCAGTGGCAGGCTAGTGGTTAGCGGAGTTGGCTGCTGCTCTGGCGACCCGGGTTCAAGTCCAATACGACCACAGATGTATTTTCATTTACTTTCCGTATACAGTTGGGTCCACTAATAACGATACCATTTATAACAATATATCGGATATAACGGGGAACAGCTATGGCGCCGTCCGCTTTTATATGCTTTCCATGGGAAAATAAACCGCTTATTACAATGCTTCAGTGCCACGATATCGGATATAACAATTGAATCGGGTTACAGCAAGCACCGAAAATGCGAGCTGCCGCCAGCTCTACACGCCAACCACGCCGACGCCATGCGCCGTGATGCGCCTCGCATCCCGTCCACCCCTCAGAAAACGAGTCAACTGCGCCGCTTAGGAGGAAGCGAGGGGAGGAGGGGAACAGTTATCATTCCAAACACCCACCTCGATGCTGCCCCTTTGGCCCCGTCCCCGTGCCTGCTGCTTTGAATTTGACTGGGTGCCTCTTCAACTACGTCCGTTTTTCGGCGGATCAGACGTCAGGGCCGATGTTTTGGAAAAGTCTGAGTGCCTCACTGAAGAGGCGATCGTAGCGCGGATACGTGCTGCGGACAGCGGTGGCAGTGACAACTCTGACGACGCGGTTGCACAGCCTACTCGGGTAGCACCTTCGCAGGAGGCCCAACGCATGATAGCCTCTCAGGGACTTCGTTTCCACCAAGGACCCTTCGCTCATACAGGTGAGGCACATATAGATGCTTTTGAAAAAGATGTGCGCCAGCTTCATGTGCAGCAAACAAAGCTGACCGAGTATGGCATCTTTTTCACAAATAGGTAGCAGTACTACCTTGCTTGCCTGCAAATAAAATGCTTTGAGCTCTACTCCGTCTTTTTATTTAGCAACCCGCATATAAGAATCATCGGTTATAACGATGGGATTTCCTTGGCACTTGGATATTGTTATAAGTGGACTAGACTGTACAGAGGCTGCCATTTTGTACAATGCGGTGACGACTACGACAAGGCTCATCTTTCGCGTTTGATGAGGCGCCTAAGGCTTTTTTTAGCCTTAAGAATTAGTACTGACGGCAGAAATAAAAGTACCCCCCCCCCCACCCAAAAAAAGAAAAAAATAAAAGGCAAAAGAAAACGGGTTCGCTTCGTAGAACAACCCGTGTAGTTTATGTCCCCGGCCGGACAAAACACCTCTCCTACGCCATATAATTGTGCGCCACAATTTTTTAAAACTCGTCTCTCCGTCGAGATATGTATCTGGCTTACCCTTGCTTCTTGTCTCGTTTCTCGGTAGCGGGGCCATCTATTATCAGGTCTCCGCAATGCTTGCCCACCAAACTCCACATCCTTGTCTCATTTTGATCTATAGGATGTCGTCCACTCGATTTCCCCCAGTGATTCCAGACGCCAGCTTCCCATAGGCTTAAGTGTTACTCCTTAACTATTCGTTGAGTGGCTCCCTGGGCCGACCAAAGTTTTTTTCGGTACATTTTTAGGTCCAAATTTTTACCCCATAAACAGTCTCCGGGAGTAAGCATTGGTTGAAAACATCTATGACCGAAGTGGCCTAGCTAGAGTTCATTTAATTGGAAGTGCGCCGAATGCTCCTTAGCTTGCGATAATTCTACGCCTGCAGTGCATCGGCACTGATCAAACATTTCCCGAAGATTTGCAGCACCATTGTGCTTCAAAAAGCAGCACTATTGTGAAGCTTGAAAAGGCCATTGTGTACATTTTACCGTACGCTGTGCGCTTGCTTCATCCAAGGGTTTTAAGCAAGCGCCGGCAATACAAAAAACCCTGCAGGACTCCCAGTTTAATTGCACAAGTCCCATTCGGCATGTTCAATCACTCTGCGCTGGAGCGATAGTGTGGGAAGGTTCATCCTTCAGGGCTCCATATGACAACGGAGAGCAACTGAAATGACACAACCATCACTCGCTACTCTCTATAGCCACAAGATAAAAGCAACAAAACTTAATTGATTTGCTTGGCCGATTGCTTATTCGACTGGTGGACTAATCGGCGGCAGATGCTTTTTTTATTCGTAGCTTACGAGAACCCAATGCACACACACTTTCGAAGCAATTGCAAGACTCCCGCAGCGCTTCTGAGCCATGGATGGTTGCCTACGGAAAGGGTGCACTACCAGTGTAACACACCCTTGCCCAATGTTGGAAAACTCGAACGTGAAAAATTTCTCTTCGCCCGTTCGATGTGACAGAGAAGTAGTATTTTCGGAGCGCATTGACGTGTTTGCGTGGTGTCTGGTGCATGGCCATAAACCACGGTGCCGCAAACACCTGTAAGATGTAACGCTGTAATGAACACCTGGCGTCTTCGAGTTCAGCGAACTTGGGGATATCGAAGCAAATGGGTGAACACTCGTGAATGCGAACTAATAAACGTGAAAATGCGAGTCAAAACATACATGAAGGGTGGGCTTCTGCATCGGCAGGCAATCTGACATCCGATGTCATGTTATTGGAGAGAAACAGATGCCTCTTTCGCCGAACTCCGGCACATGGAATCAGCTAGCTTGTACTGCTGTCGTATTTATACAGCAGTGTTTTTGATGCATAAGCCTTGCCTGGATACTTCCCCCGTAATCCGTATGTGTGTCTATAACGCGTGCAACTATGCGATTTATAGGTACAGTGGAACCCCGTTAGTACGTTTTTCACCGGAACGAAAAAAAAAAACACGTGACGAAAATGGGCCGGCGTCCAACTGGCGTCGTAAATCAGCCCCTATCTAGAGCTCCATTATTGCCATTACGTCTGTATTAACGTATTAACTCTGTGCTGTCGTCGCGCATACATATTTTAGTGGATCTCTGAAGTGTCGGTGCGGTTTGCTGAGGTGCTGCGCGCCAGGCTGCCGTTCGGGGTCGCTTCGGCAGCGGCAAAGTCCGGGCCGCGGCCCTTCTTCAAGGCGCCGTAGGATCCTGGCGGATTGAACGCGTCGGAAAGCGCGATTCCGCGGAAAGGTTACGTTGCAAACACTCGGCTGTGACATTCATTGTCAGCTTTCAGACGTCGTCAACGGTTACGAACAGATCGTGAACGGTCAAACTAGGGACAGAACTGGCGCAACAACGGTATGGGTGGTGTAGAAAGCGCCGAGAGTAGCAAAGAAAGAGCACCAGACGACGCGCGGAGACGGATCTCAACGCCACCGCAGCACCACCGCCTGGTCGGTGACAGCACCGGCCTGCGCCGAGGTTCTGGAATTGATTGATTGATTGATTGATTGATTGATTGATTGATTGATTGATTGATTGATTGATTGATTGATTGATTGATTGATTGATTGATTGATTGATTGATTGATTGATTGATTGATTGTAGGGTTTAACGCGCCGACGCAACGCAGGCGATGAGGCGCGCCGTAGTGGAGGTCTCCGGATTAAGGTTCTGGAAGGCCGCGTTCTTTGCCAACTGACCTAATCTAAAAATGGCCGCGTATCTGCTCCTTTCGTTGCAAATTTCGACAAAAGACGATATTCTTTATCGACTTCAGCCAAGTGAATGCCCCCCTTCGCTTTCCCGCCTACCACTCATGTCGCGCTTGCGTCGCGCTCCTCCCAAGGTAAAGACGCCAAACGTTTGCTTAAATCATTTTAAATTTTCCGCGTTCCACTGCTCCAGGCCGGGTGTCTCGATGCCAACGCTGCCGTACGGCGGAGACGCGCGTGAATCGAGGCGCCCTACTTCAGCGTTTATAGAACCGCGTTTCCCTACTCGTGCGTTGCAAGCAGAACGTGGAAACTATCTAGCGGAACCTTTCGTAACTGTTGCCGGTTGATTTCGTTAAATGGCGCCAGAAGCTATGGTGGCGCGGGCGACAGGAGGCGACCGCGCAGGGAATTTTTTTTCTGCAGTTGATGAAGTATTTCAATTCGCAAAAAATCAAGCATGTATGATTTTTTTATAAAAGAACACTGCAAATGTCATTTCTGTATTAATTTGTTGTCTTATATTTGCGTAAGGTATTGTTCTTCTTCAACAATGTTGACAAGTATGAACATTACACCGGACGTGAACGGCTAGATTAAGATGTGACTATATAAGACTATTGCGCAGGCATTGTTTTGCTTTGGCCGGGTGGCTGAATCGAGTCACAGACAGACAGACAGACAGACCACAATTTCTGGGTTTAAGTAGCCCAAGAAAGACTATCGTCTTTAAAACGCTGCACGGCATCATTGGCATCATTACACAGTGCGGCGGCGCTAACACCCCGCACTTCCGGCATTCCGAAGTGAAACTAGAGTGTACTAGAAGATTTAGAGTGGTCCGAGCGGCGGCCTCTCCCATTGTTCGACCGGGTCGACTTTCGCGCAGGAAATAAAACCGGTCTAGAAGAACTTGTTGTTGGGCGAGTTGGTGCATCTTGGTGAATGAACACGCACTCTTAAAAAAAGGTCGGCGCACTTACTAACAGAACACTAACCAGTTGCTTGTCCCAGTATTGACTAGGTACTTAGTTGCCTTTACTAACTGGTCATGCATGACCTAGTAAAAAGGTACGCGTGACAATTTGGATCTGCTGAGTGCGCAGCGCGACATAGACACATTCATCACGCACACATATCACATGCAGACAATAAACTACTGAACTGAGCAAGAAAACCAACGGGGTGCGCGAGCAGAGCGAGTATTACTTAGTTACCTTAGGAATACATCTGCTCTTCTTGCTTTTATAGCTAGCAGCGGAAAGTCCCCTCAGGGAGTCGGTGGGCTTGTCGTAAAAATCAAATATTGTAGCGATAATTTCAGAATTATGCATTTTAATGTCAGCATTTACAAGGCAGCATGTGGATTTGCAAAAACTTTTTAATCGTGATTTGGTGTGGAAAAAGAGGTTTAATTATTATGTTCAATAATTCATAGAATTTGTTACTTCAGTGAATGTTAGTATCAAACCAGCAGCAGTTACTAAGTGCACGGTCTAGACTAGTAACGGTTTTACACTTAGTGGTAGGACCTACCTACCTTTCTGGAGGGTAGTAAACTCCATAAGGAGTTAGTAAATACAGCCGTTACTACCCATTTACGAGCTTTGTTGTTAAGAGTGCGGGCCTTGCGCGAAAAAGAACCACGCACCTCGTCCCTTCCGTCCTGTGTGTGGTTCTTTTTCGCGCAAGGCCCGTGTTCATTCACCAAAACCGGTATAGCGGCGGCGCTGCTGTCGTCGACAGCTGTAAAGCCGGCGCTCTCCGGCACCACCTACCAGCCTGTGAGCGGCAAGATTTGCGTCGCTCGCTGCGATATTTTGCGCTTGTGTAGGTGATTTATTTTGCATTATGAGGTTTAACGCGCCGACGCTACACAGGCGATGAGGCAAGCGGAAGTGGATTGACCACCTCGGAATCTTTCATTTGCGCCGAAATCTCGAACACACGGGCGTTTTTTGGTTTTCTCCTCCACCACAAAAGCGGCCGCCGCGGCCGGGAATCGAACCCGCGCCTTTGGGAAGCTGATTTAGAAAGTAGGCGCAGAACGTTATGACTCAGCTTGAGCAAACTTTAAACTAGTACGACCCGACATCAAATTATCGAACCCTCCCCAAAGATACTTCCTCATTTTTTTATGTGTATTCTGAAAACGTTGTTGATATACAGTATTCTCTCGTCAACTCAAAGTAGTAAAATTAGCTGAAAATTTCCAGATTCGCGCGGAGTTTCGAGTTAAGTCGAATGCCGAAAATTTGTGGCCAGGTCCCTGAAACAACAGCTAGTGCTGCTAACAAAACCACTATTGCACAGGGGAGCTTTCGTAATGAAGGCAAAATAATTCGCAGGAAAAGAAACTTTTATTACTGCAGAAGAAAAAACTGTGTTGTGCTGATCTGCTTCGCATTCGCATCTGCACCCCCGAAAAGCGCACTCGAGGTTCTCAATGCATCGCACCAATTGTTGGTTGCGACCGCTACATCTACCTTGTTACAAATTAAGCAGACGCAGCATGTATGTTGTTTCTGCCTTTGTAGGCACTTCTGGGGACTCCTGGTCTGCATGATCAGCTGCGTCGTCCACAGCTATCGCAATGATGTACGCGCCAGGCAGCATTCCGTAACGGGGACGCGTAGTCCGCGTATAATTGCACGACCGCGTTCGGCGCGTAGTGGGAGCTAAGCATTCAAACAGGGACCTTATCAAGTGCGTGTAGAGGAATTTCCATTTGTTTCCTCCCTACCAGTACTATTTCGAGATATCGATGGTCCCCCACCCCACAAAAAACGTTTCGAGATAAAGTGGGCAAATGCGTAGCGCCCACTTCGAGTTCGAGTTAAGGAGAGAGTAATTTGACGGCTGCACCAGGAATGTTTTCTCTTTCCCCCTCTTGACTCTGCGCATGAAGCGAAAGAGGCGGGCCGCACATTGCATAGGCTGCAAAAAGTTTTCTGTTTTTTTTTACGTTCCTAATTGGAAGAGCCTTCTTCTGGGATATCCCTACCGTCGATGCTTGTACTGTCGTTAGTGGGCTTTCTTATTTTATTAACCTACTATGTCGTAGGCCCTTGGTAAGGAAGTGTGTACTTTTTTGTGAAAACGAAGTGCCAAGTGTGCAGGACCAGCTGCTGCTTCCTGCGCGCCAGGGGAAGATGCCGCTGTGTTTTCTACCTCTTGTAATTTTGGGGACTTCTGAACCTTTTCGAGCATTTTCAAAAGTTTATTAGCAATCTCCAGGACGTCTTTACCCGTTGCTTCAGTGACAAGGAGCTCCACCACGACAGCGTTAATTATGGATGTGCTGGCCCTTATTCCCAACAAACACCTAAACGGCGTTGGTTGCGACCAGCACAGTGAGGCTAGACCTTAACTGCAAATTTGGTTGGGTTCTGTATACCTTGTGACACGGATTCTTTTCTATACAAAAGGTTTAAACAAGTTCCGTGATTACATGCGTAGGCGGGAGCAACACCTTAATAAACTTAGCCGTCGCTAATGATTGAGGACGAGTCCTGAAACTGCTTTGGCCGCAAATGTCAATTTAAATCTCCGTTAGCGTTCCTAAACCTTTACCTGTGTTGGCTTCGGGCATGATTTACCTTGTTAAATTTCATTTGCTGGGCTATAAAAATTAAAACAAAATGTTTATTTTGTTCCAGTTCCGTTTATTTATTCCTACATATGTTAGCGTTATTGGACCTTTACCTCTATAGCAGAGTTTGTGTATGTTTTCCCGTGTTATATTTCATTTTTGCCGCGGTCAATATATTATTTAGTCTATGTTTTGCTTAGGTCTTATGTGCGTTTAATTGTACTCTCAGCATGCTGAATGAAATTCGCGTTCATTTCATTCAACTCATTTCTTGACCGAATCAGGTGAAAGGTGGAGCGATTAATAGAATGTTGAGGGAATAGTTCTAAAAGACGGTCATTGGGACAACTGAGCTAACCGCTAAACCAACCCCATTTTAGTTAAAAAATATCTCGCTTGCGCGTGTCACTTTTTGCTCGGCCAGGCGACAGCATTAACAACACGGTGATCCATAATTATCACAAGAGGGCCACTGATTACTGATATAATAAAAACTCTCGCAATAAAAAAACAAACGCAACTTATGCTATTAACCCACATAACTGCAGTCCGAGGTAAGTTACAAATAAATGAATAAAAATTCTTAGAAGCCACCATCCCAGTTCTCATATTTTTTCTCGTCACTTGTGCGGCCAATTGTGGCCATCAAGCAGCACAATGAGGACACGACCATAAAGCAATCATGAAATGGTTTGAGCTAAATTAGGCAAAATACTTTTTCATGGGAAGTTGGAGTAGCGAAAATATCTCTGCAGTTGGTTTATCTACAATCCGCTACGAATGTAATTTTTTCGTTGTTGTCGGGCGGAAAAGGCAAAATCAACGCAAAATGTACCGCAGCATTTAGTTTTCACTTTGTTACCCACAGTCTATTGTGCCTACAGTATATTTAAGCAGTCGGATGTCCCGACTTCCGAAGAACAAATTTCGAACTCTCCGCGCGTAAAGCAGCGGTGTATCCTGCTCCGGCGGGGCGCGCGGCTGCATAGAGAAATTTTTTATTTCTCTATGACGGCTGTGCGCGCGGCCAGCCGCCGCTTTCAGTGGTCGTTGACTACAGCGCAGCCGCAATTTTCTGCGCGAAACGAGCACCTCTCCGGGCGGCCGGGCGGGCCACTCCAAAACTCCTAGTACACCCTTGTGAAACTTGGGGCCCTATTCTCGACTGCACAAATTGCCGGCAATTCGCCGTGTTTTTTTTTTTTTTTTTTTTTGCGCTAGCACGACGTAAGCAATCAGTGACCTGCTGCGCCTATAGCTATGACGACAAGCAGTGTAATTTGACGATTCACTCATAAAGATCGCCACCAAGGTATCAAATATTGCGCAAGAAAGATATCAAACCACTTGGCATGTACTATAAAAATTAAGACGGTAGCTAGGCTGACAAGAAAAACACATTTCTGCAGGTCAAAATTGGCGTCAACACCACACGGCGATCGAGTAACGTTGATCCAAAAGCGAGCGAAAGGCGGATGTCGAGCTAAAGAACATCACACAATTCTTTTACCGTATCTATTTATTTCTTTCAATCGCTTTTAGTAACATAGCTGGGGCGGTATTCTCGAGTTTTGTCCCTTTTGCGTCCCTTTCAGAAGTGTCCCTTTTGGCGAGCCCTGATTGGCTAAAAGCAAACAACAGGAAGTGACGTAACGCAAGTGCGACAAACCCACATCCAAAGCCCACTGCTTAACCGGAAGTACGTCACGATGAAAGGGTCACAAAAGGGACGTTTTCAAAAGGGACAGTTACGAGAATACCGCCCCTGGGAGCTGCTTCAATGCAAGCTTTGTGGCGTTATCACCTTCCCTGTCGCCACCGCCGCCACGCCATCGTCTGCTGCTATGTTACAAGTTTATGGCGTGATCACAGAAAAATACGGCCGCGACCATCGCTTCTATGACACATAAGAGCAGCGAAGCGCTACGCCTGAAAACCGCGGAGCGCACCGATGTCGCCGATTTACTCATTCGTCAAGCTCGACTTCAATCGGCGCTGTAATGAACCAAATAGTCACTTTTCTTTGTTACTTTTCTCTTGAGTTCGATCATGGGACCCAACAGCTTACTAGGACGAGTGTGGACAAATGTCATGCATTGGGTTCTCTTTGTCATGGAGAGGCTTGTACTGCCCTGTTGCGGTTGCGCCAAACAAATACTTTTTATTTTATTGCCAAACATAAAAGCAAAATACTGCACGTTATTTGTATGCTCCATGATCGCTGACCTGGAAGCAGCTGAAACTATAATTTGTTTCGGTAAAACAGCGTGCATGCGAAACTGCGCCTGCTGCAAATTGGCGGACATTTCAGAGCACCGAAAGCCGGGGCAATTTCTTGGCCTATTTTGCTTGTATTTTGCGACAAAAACAGCCGCCATTTTCGAGCTGTTACGTAGCATTGCGTCACTTTTACACAGGCTGAAGTTGCCAATGCATGACGTAATCGTTCCCGCCAACTGTTTAAATTACGTCATGCCTTCTCAGCCGATCCCAGAGAGGGCGTGTATTACAGGCATTATTGTTGTTTAATAGCAAAGACAGGCCTACGTTGTCATGTCTGGAGCTTTTAGTTTAGTTTTTCATTGGCGGCCAAGAATTATGCGCTTTCAGTAAAGAGAAATAAGGCAAACTTTAGAACGGGCGCCCGTAAACGTCATAAAACGTCAAAATGACGACGGCACACCCAGCCGCTTTGTCAACCAGAAGCACGGGACCAAAATTGAAAGCCAATAAGAAAGGACTTCCGGAAAGTTACCGGCCAACATGGCGAATTGCCGGCAATTTGTGCAGTCCAGAAGAGGGCCTTGTGTTGTAAGCGCAGTGATGATGGTGATAGCTCTTTCGACGGATGGCCATCTAGTGACGGCCTCCAACTCGCTTGCGGCTTCTTGCAGCCAGTTCAGTAACAAAGCCTTGCCAAGACTCATCAAAAGCCAAACTTGCGGGGCCCAAGCGGCGTCGTAGTGTCAGGTTACGACGCAACATACGGAAACACGTACGCCCACTGTTGCGACTTTACAGCGGGGTTCGCAATGCATTATATCCTACGGGAGCTATTCCGGGACCGATGACAAACAACGTAACAGCCAGAAAAACGCAACAGTGAGGAACGTAACAACGAGGTACTACTGTATATACGTGGGTTCACGCAAAATCTCGTTAATTCGAACCTTAGGGGAAGCCGTCTCAGGTAAAACTAATAAAGTTCGAACTAATAAAAGTGAAGAGTACACTGCGTTTGGGAAGCAGCAGGACATGTCAACAACGTAATGCTTAAAAAAGTCCGTGATTGCAGTCTCCTTTTGTAGCGTAAGCTACACTGGCCGAGGTTTAGCAGTTTCGCGTGGACCTTGAAGGGCCGTTCTGCGCAAGCGCGAGGGATTGGATAGAATTGGATTGCATTGGCTTGGATTGGCTTGGATTTGGATTGAATTGTATTGGCATGGATTGTATTGCAAATCCAATCCAATTGGAGTGCGGGTGTGTAGAGAATTGGGTCGGCACATTCGCCGGTCTCCGTATTCCAGAGGAGTGACGTCATAGCCGCGGCAGACGCACTGGCGCCGGTGCGTTCCCAACTATGCGTCTCCGTTTCGCAGTAGCCAAGTCTGACGCTGCGCCGGAACCGCTTGATAGCCGTTTCGCGTGGCTCCCGGAGAGCCGTGCTGCGCATGCGCGAGGAGCAGGGACTGGACTGGACTGGACTGGATTGGATTGGATTGGATTGAGTTGGATTGGATTAGATTGGTATGGAAGTCGTTTTAGCAGCAGTAAGCCTGATAATCAGCTAATCCTAGACAACCAGGAAACCAGGAACAACCAGCTGAACCTTAGCTAACGCTACGTATATCCTGGCATAGCCGAGCTTAGCCACTGCCAATTTTTTTTATCCCTGCACATTTCGTGGCGGAAGTCCTCCGCTTGGCTTTGTTCAAAGCTGAAGAAGAGACGGGTGGTATTCAATCCAGCCGCCACTTCTGCAGCAGATGGTGCCTCGCCCTTGGCCTCGTTCCTTTTCGTCGTCGCTGCCAACTACAGACTATGAACAGTGAAGGCTGAACGTTTCTTCCTTCACTACCTTCGTTGTTTAAGCGCTGCTTCACTGCTGAATGATAAACCAACTAGCCCAACCCCAAGCGTCAGTTACAGATTATGCGCTTGTGACCAGCGCCCTACACAGCACTGCGCTGGTGCCCACATCGGCGTACCCTGCAAAAGAGGCGCCTGCGCCCATAGAGTTTCATACAAATAACTAGAGGGGAAACTGGCGCTAGTGTCAACGCGAACATGGCAGCGGCGCTTACGCTTCAATGGGAATGATGGGTAGTTTTGGAACCGGATTGCGTGGGATCGAAACGGGCCTCTGGCTGCGCAAATTGTGTTTTTCGACGAAAAAACTCTTATTGCCCGGTTCTCCGTTTACAAATTACATAACGAACAAGAAAGTTAGTGACAAAAACCGGCTTTGTGCGAAATAAAACGGCGCGTTTAAATAAAAATCAGACGCGGAGTCGAGAGGGTTTGTGGAGCAGGTTTGCCATTTTTCGCCAACTACAGCAGGACGCGGACTTCTTTAAAAACTTCTTGTAAAAGTTTCGGCGCTGGTGGTTTGTAATAGTAAGAGAAGTTTAGTGCTCATAAGAAAAAAGAAACCGATTACCTTTGGAGAAGTTATTCTTGCGTGAATTAGTGACATCCATCAAGCTGCGTTCCTATCAGCCGCCGGTGCTGCTGGTCAACGCCGTAGGAGCCGGCGTTCGCACGAAAGGTGTGGCTCTTTCAAGCGATTCGCAACCGTCGTCAGCTTTGACAATACATTGCTCTGCCGAATGAGCAGCGCGGCAACTCCTAATTAGCAGACAACTTCGCCGCACAGAGCGCCGTCATTTGTATTTTCATGCTCGCTGTGCGGCAATGCATTGATAACCCACCCAATTCGCAACTCCGGTTGTAAAACATTCCACTCAGGGCGGCGTCAGTGCACGCGAGGCATGCAGTTCAAGGAGAAACGTATTTTTGATCACTCCTCCCAACACCCCGCGTAAGCAAATGCGTTCATGCAAATCCAAAACGAAAACAAAACTGCCTACAATCCATAGTAAGTTCCACGAGCCATCAAGCGCCAATCCGAATCCACAATTACCCATCACGCCCATTGAGGCGTACGATCGCAGCGCCAGTTTCCCCTCTAGTTATATTGTAAGAAACTCTATGCCTGCGCCATCTTCCCTGCGGAGCTTGCGTGCCCAAGACGCAGTGGCGATGGCGATGTGCTATCGTAACCGCTGTAACCTGCTACCGAGAACGTAACGCAGGCAGCCGTGCGTTTCTCTGGCAGCATGTCAGGCGCCGCTACGTTAGCACGCAGTCCAAGTTACCTGTGACGGAACTCGCGTTCGAATTAACGGGCTTTTGGCTACATAGGACTCTCGGCCGGACCAAATGGTACAGTTTGAATTATTCATAAATTCGAATTATTAAATTTCGAATTAACGAGATTTTTCTGTACTATAAACGGCTCTATCGCCTTCATATTTTTTATATAACACAGTTTATGTTGCCGTTCGAAAAATGTCTTCTAAGCTGCGCATTTTTCTATAGTAGCGAAGCCGACTTTACGGTGATCTATAGGGAAATACGAGGTCGTATTTAATAAAAGGACATATTAGTGGTACGGACATATTAGTAGAAATTAGTAGGGCATGTAATGCGAAGGCAAGATAACCGCGGGTCATTAAGGGCAACAGAGTGGATCCCGAGAGGAGGCAAGCGTGGCAGGGGGCGCCAGAAAGTTAGATGGGCAGATGACATCAAGAAGTTTCCGGGGATAAATTAGTCGGAATTAGCACAGGACCGCAATAATTGGAGATTAATGGGAGACGTCTTTGCCCTGCGCTGGGCGTAGATGGTATGATGATGATTTAATAAAAAGCCCTAGAGCCTCTGTACAGCCTCCGTACAGCCCCCCCCCCCCCCCCCCCACCCCAAGAAATGTATTCCCAGCAACGAATGTGTGAGCGCGAGTAAAGGCGACTTTAAAGGTATCCCGTGCATAGCAGTCAAACCAACCATGCAGTGACACAGCACTTGCGAAACTGATTTCTCATATTTCTGTGAAGTGTCAACAGAATCAAGCGGCCGAGAAAGCCTAGCAGGACTACGCGAAAATGGGACGCATGCGGCCAGGTCGCTTATCGCTGACGCGGTGTCGGAAAAATCTTCACAGGAGCTTGCTCGAGGTTCCTTCCTCGAAGTATTAAGAAAAGGCCAGGCGGAGAGAGGCGCAAAACTTTCGCGTCCACATGAGTGAGAAGGCGAGGAAACGAGGGGACGTTCGCAGTCCGTGTTCCTGATCTATCCGTGGATTGCCGTTTGCCGTCAACCCCCTTCCGGGAACGCGTCCTGTAGATGAATCCGGTCCAGCAGTCTTTGATTTGAACAGCCCGCTGGCCGAGCAGCCAGAAATGTGAGAATATTTCTGGCTGATTTCTCATATATTTCTTATATTTCTCATATTTTTTTCTCATATTTCTGAAACATTTCTCATATTTCTGGCTGAGCTGGCTGAAATATGAGAACAGCCAGCTGGTAGAACAGCCGGCTGGCCCAATGCGACCACGTTCGCAGAGGTTACTCCACCACCTGAATCTTAAATGTTCTCCCCGAACGAAATTGTGACAAAGTTGTAATTGTACCCGCTCCGAAAGCAGACAGCAGACTGAGGATCCCCAGTGCAAAAAAAAAAAAAAAGAATTTATATTCCCACATCTCTGCTAAGTGCACCGCGCAAAAACACACCAAGATGAGTTGGGCATTGCTTGTGGCGTCCCGTGCCTTAGTTAACATGTGACGATAACGAGACCTGCAGAGGCAGCACAAGTACAGAAAAGATTTGCAACCAAGTTAAGCAGCATTTCTTGCTGGGCTAGCTGGCGAGTTGGTGAGAGCCCATGGTTTGACGAGCAACAAAAAATACGAACTGCGTAGACAACAGGCGTTGTAGCGCCTGGTCTCGTCTACTTTGCGTTTCTGATTGATTGATTGATTGATTGATTGATTGATTGATTGATTGATTGATTGATTGATTGATTGTGGAGTTTAACGCGCTGAAACTACAATTCGCCTGTAAGGCGTGCCGTAGTGGAGGTCTCCGAACTAATTTTGAACATGCGTGCGCCAGAAATCTCGACGCACAGGCGTTTATGCTTCTTGCCTCTATCAGAAGAGCAGCCGCCGCGGCCGGGATTGAACCCGCGTCCTTGGACTCAGCCCCACAACGCCTTGACCATGCACTGAGCCACCGCGGCGGGTCCTGTGTTTGCTGCCCGTGTTTTTCGCTGCCCCCTCGAAACAGGAAGGATTGCACTGCTTCCGACCGCGGCCATTCAACATTCCTTAAAGGGGCCATGCAGACAAAACACAAGTTTGGTTCACTCGAAAGAGCGATAGAGCGCTAGAACATATTGACACTACTTGTACCGCACACAATTCACTCAAATAAGCTATATAATTAGGAAAAAAGGGAATGGTCATGCGACCCACTAGCTCGTTTCCCGCAACAGTCATAGGTATAGGCGCCGTGAACAGAGGGCGACACTGAGCCGCGACACCCATCGCCGCCATCGGGGAGAAAGAAAAATACTGAGTCGGCCGCCGCTCGCCAGCGTGCTCGTGTTTCGGTTGCGCTCCTGATTGGCGGCACCGGATGAAATGTAGAATACGCAATTTTTAACTTTTATATTAACTAAAACATACGGCAGTAATTCTACCGCACCGGGCTAGGAATAGACTGAAGGACTGAACTGTTGACTACGCGTACGGAGGAAGGGGTCAAGCGATATTGTCTTCCCAGCATAGCCAGAACCAGGTGGAGCATTTCGTGCGCACGTTTTCACGTTTCCATTGTTTTTTTTTTTTTTTGAGTGAATTTGTGTTTCAGCTAGAAAGCACAAATTAATTAGCTGTTCACAGCATTGGAGAGAAGCCTTTTTGTTTGTATTCTTGAAATCGGACCAACGTGGTTTTGCGAGTACGGGCTCCGTCTCACAGGATCGATTGTTTGGGTGTAGTGCGGTCTGTACGCTGCGCTACGTGCTAGAGCATTGACTTCAAAGCAAGTATAATTACCTTAAATACGCGGGCTCCAATGTGTATCAGGCGGGTGCGAAGCATCGAGAACTGCGAACGAACTGGCGGTGATTTTCGATTGATTTATTGTGCGGTTCAACCCGCCGACGCCCGACAGGCTATGAGGCGCGCCGTAGTGGAGGGATCGGGATTAATTTTGACTACCTGGGGATCTTTCAGGTTTCCGGAATCTCGAACACACGGGTGTTTTCGCTTTTCGCCTTTATCGGAAAAGCGGCCGCTGTGGCAGGGAAACGAACCTGACGACGATTTTCAATTTCATGGCTTGAATTATCGCCAAACATTCCCAGAATGCGTTCTGCTTCTCGCCCATGACAGTTCGTTTCCGCTGGTGCCAGTTCGTCCCACCCCGATCTCACGGAGCGAGCATGTTTTCTTGCTCCGCGTACGAGGTCAAGCAGTATCGCCTCATGAGCGAAAGGAAGACTCAACCTCTCTGCCTTCCGTCTCCTTTTCCGTGGATACATTCACAACGTACACGGGTTTCGCTGCAAGCCCGCCAGGAAATGCCCGTGAACGATTTAAGACTACCTCTTTGTTTTTACGGGGTACGCAGGGCCTCCAAATATTAGAATAATCATAAACTTCGTTTATTTTTTATTGTTCTCTGATGTTGCTGTTGTGAGCCCTGTTAAAACGACTTTGTTTTATTGAACAGCATTTATATGCAGTGCAAAAATCCCACATGCATTGCTTTTATATCTTGTACTGACGTAGGTATTTCGACTTTTTGACAGCTTATTTTCGAACAAATGGCGCTACTTTCTTTAAAGAGAGAGAGAGAGAGAAACAACTTTCGCTGAGCCCATTTCAGGTGACGCTCGCAGGCGTCAGACGGGGTGGAACCCTAGTCACGAGTCCCATATGAGTCCAATAGCTCCTGGCCCCTGGACGCGAGCTCTTGCTGCGTCGACAGGTCGGGGCTGGACATCAAGATCTCCCATCGCTCGGGTAGGGGCGGAAGGGGAAGGGGGAGGGAAGGTAGAGGATTCTTGAGCTCAGTACACTCCGCCAGTATGTGCGGCAGGGTGCCTTCCGTCTTTTTGCAGAACGGGCAGATGGGGTCGTGTTCTGCCGGGAACATCTCGTTCAATAAAGCTAGGTGCGCCAGTGACCCCAATCACCTTTTTTCCAAAAAAGGGGTGAGATATTGCAGCCATCAATTAGTTCTCTTACAATTAAAATACGGCTGAGTGTTACGTGCCGCGTGAATTTTCATTATAAACGCCGCGGAAGACGCATGCACGATGAAGAGAAACCAACCAATTTATTGTAAGCTTGCGACTATTAACAGCTGGCAAACCGATATACTTTACTTTGACAGCAGCATGTAATCTGCTTGGTAGTCATCACCGTTGTGTTTTCTAAAAAATTCACGGAGACATGTGCCGCCTGTGAGGCTGTGACCATCCTTCCCAACTCGGACGATTCAGGGCAGCGAAGGCGGTAGCTTTCCTTCTGGGCTTTGTTTCTTTTAACGCCTCTCAGTCGATAACACTCCATCCTGTCGCCATTGCAGCGTATCCCGCAAACTTAAGCCACTTATAGCGCACCTAACCACTTAGACGCCTTTGCAAGGGCGCGGGCACAGTGTGTCAAGCAGGCGGCTGGCCAGGACGGTGAGGCTCGGCCTACCCAGTGTTGCGTGGAGGCGCGGTAGATGGCGCTGCGCTCGCTCGGCAAACTTGAGTGCACGGAGCCTATTCTGCTGCGCCCACCTGCGCGATTGTCTGGGGCCGGCAAAAGCAAACGCAAATTGGGCGGACTTATAAGCTTGCCGAACGAGCTTTTGGCGCTTAAATGTAATGCATGTTCATTTTACAGCAGTAAGAGTGGGGCAGTAAACAATGAAAGTTACGAAGATACACCAAAGCATTGAAGTACCGATGCGCACTGCTGTTGGTACTGGGCGCACTATGCTTGTTTTAGCTGCGTAGCAGTTTGCCGCTTTGAAGGCAGACTGGCGTAAGCGACGTTGCCTTACGTGACCCTGTTCGTAGAGGATATATGTTGCACAAAATAATTACTTTCTACAGTAACAAAAACAAGCCAAGGGCGAATACGGTCAAAAACAAAGCAACGGCAGACAACGGTTGGCGGCTAAGTATGGTAGCGCCATCTAGGAGGACTGACGGAAAGCAAGGCTGCAGAGCCAAATGGCGCATTGGTAGTTCATTTGAATACGCGCGCTTATGACTTCATTGAAGACGTCATGAAAACACACGATTCAGCGGGATAATCAAAATTTTAACCTCAATTCATTAATTTCCAATTGTCAGGGGCTACGAAGAATTCGCTGGGGGCCGACGAACGAAAGAAAATAGAAGAACGAACGGAAAGCGGAGAAGACGGCCCTGCAGCGTATACGACACCGCCACAGCTTACGCCGCCAACGCCTCCCCGAGTCGCCGCCAGTGTTTATACATACCATCACGCGGCCCCGAGCGGCGCCCGCGTTCATACGTGCTGTGTACGAGTGGTTCGGATTTCGGACCCTCGCTTGCGAGGGTAAACTGAACTTCGTGCGCAGAGAGTCGCCCCACCGCCGCGCATCCCGACGGACGTTCTCCGTGCCAATTCCCCGATCCTACAATCAGTTTTCCTGTAATTAAACAGTTTAATCTCTTTCCAAGACAAGTCCTTACTAAAACCGGCCACTCTGACACAATTGAATACGACATCCTTTGCTTCCGGACAAGCAGGGGGGGCGCTATAAAACGTGAAATCTTTCTAATAAAACAAACTTGTGTTTTGTCTGCATGGCCCCTTTAAAATTAAGAAATTGAGGAGGATGAAAGGATGCTTTGTGCATCATGCGTTGGTCGCATTTGTCGGCTTGGTTCATTTAACGCGGTACTGGAATACAAAACGTCGGCCCCAAGGCGGCACCGAGATGCCATTGGCCGTCGCCCCTGATCCGAAAGGTAGAGAAGGACCTTCACTCCACCGCGTGCGGGTAAACAGTCGTTCGGTCGTGCGCGTCAAGGACGCCAAGTGCTCCGTCTTCTCCGGACTCTCAGTACCACCGTGACAGCGCAGCGCACTTCGCGTGCGCCGCCGTGAAGTTCGGATGTGCTCCTGCGACTGCAGCGCCGCGAGCGCTGGTGACGACCCGGAAGGCACCCGAAAGGCCAGCGCGCTGTGTGTCTGCCGGGCCCGTTAAGCTTGTCCCTCGGTTCCTTTTGATGACCGTACGTTCAAGCGGGCTCAGGCGCGGTGACAATGCAGTTTCCGTTGACCCAGTGGTTTGCCGTCGTGGGCACGCTCATAGCAGCTAGCAACATTCCTCTCCCAGTTGGCGTGGCTAGCCACGCGGATTTTTCTCTGCGAAGGAAAATCTCACATCCACCTGAAACGCGGCTGCCAAGAGGAACTTGCTCAGTATCCTCGCAGTTGAAGAAAAAATTGCCCTTGTACAGGATTTGAACACTGGCAGGTGCTCTACCAGGTGGGCTAACGAGAAGGACAGCCATTTGTAGCGCGAAAGGGAATTGATCAACAACGCGATCGACTTTCGGTATTTCCCCTAAATCTGGCCAATGGCTTCTTTTCGCTTTCGACCGCAAAGTCAACGAAAAAGCGTCCATCTAGCTTAATTCTAAGTATTCCTCGACAATTAAATTTTCTGGACAAATAAATCTTTTCTAAATAGTAGGACAACTTTGGATAACACTTTAACAATTATGTTTTTGCAGCCAGATGCAACTTTTGAGCGTCTTGGCGAGCCATGATGGGGCGTCTCTCCGCGGTACACGACGGAACGCTCGCAGCTAGAAGCGAGGCTCGCCTAGACTCTAGCGCCAGGTTTCCCTCTACTATGTCCTGGCATGAAACTCCATGGTGGCCACTGAGTGCCGCGGTTCGCGCGTGTCGTTCGCCACACTCCAGGTGGCGGGCATCGTAGAAGCAGATAACTCGCACTTATTCGGGACTTATCGCCAGTTCGTCCATCCGGCCTGTTCTTCTGCAGGGATCGTGATTCCGTGCCGCTTGAAGCCACCAAGATAAGTAAGCCAGCCTGTGCTGGCGGTCTTCCCTGTTCAAGGCGGGCGCCTGAGGGCCTATTTCCAGTCTCGATTGGAAGGAAGGCACCATTGTGATTTGGGCCAGTTTGGATGCCCATTCTGTTCTACCCCTTTGCCTTCCGTGCTCCGCCTGCAGTCGCATGTGTGTTGGAGCGGCGTGAATGGAGAATATACCTGCCGCTGTGGTAAGGATTGAACGGGTGTGGACGTACTGCACCCCAAAGTCCACGTCCTCGCTGTTATACTGCCTGACCCAGAAAGCAGTCGATACCGACGCTAGGAGAACCTAGCCATTCGAACATGATGTTGATAGAATTACAACGGGAACATTAGCGCTGGTGCGAAATTAAAAGCTTGTTTCGAAGCAACTGTAATTGGAACACAAAATGCTAACAAGAGCGCACATATGTTACCCAAATAAATAAATTAAAACACCCATATTCGTGCTCGCCGCTCCTTCATTACCCTGAGAACTCGAGAGCCCTTCGATGTTAGGCTAGCTCTTGACATCCAGTATTATGCACTTCTGAATACCGCTTCTGTCGAAATATCCTCCAGGCCTCTCAGGGCCGAACTCATAGTGTGCTCACGGCCCAGGCGATGCTCCTTGACATCCGTGCCCGAAGGGAAAGGCTGCTCACGGGGATGGCGACACGGCCTCTTCCCCCGTCGCGGCCCACTCACCCCTGTTGGAGGCGGCGAACATGTCCTGCGTCACGTGTCTGGAGACGAAGTTGTCCACCTTCTGCGCGTGCTGCATCAGCGCCCCCGCGGCGATCTGCTGCAGCCGCGAGTACAGCTCCTGGGGCCGGAACGCCGTCTCCGGAAGGCTGCCCAGCCGCCGGAACCGGCCCGGGTCGAAAAGCTCCACCTGCATGCCCGCACCAGGACGCTCGTCTCCCCAGTGTGCGCTTCGCTGCTATGCCGCGAACCAGCCTCCCTCGAGGCACATCTAGCGCCAATAATGTCGAGCTGAACTGAAGTGCTTTTCTAAGCTTCCTTGGTTGAACTGTTTCGTGCGCTTCGCTAGGCATTTTCGCTATCTGCACCAGTGTTCATAGATTCTGTCCTCCCGCTCCTGACCTTACACGCCGCGAATACACCGTACATTCGCCAGGCGCGGACTCTCTCCCTCCCCTGTGACCTCACTCTTCATCATATCCTGGCCTGAAACGCACCTACTAGACTTGTGCTCGTGCCAGGCCCCACTTTCTTGATTTACACTTTTCACCATCGCACATTCCATGCTCATGGGAAAGCTGGGCCGCTGCTCCATCGAAACTCCTCCCGATCCCCTGCGCACTGCCTACGCGCGGGGCACTGATTCTTGCGGAGTACCCGTTTAGGCGCCTTCTCGGCCCACTAAAGCCCCCTTATCTCCCTCTCTCCTCCTCTCTCTCCTTCCTCTCTAGCATGGCTCCTTAGATTGGAAGAACAGCGGCCATAGAACGCCTCGCTGCACTTCCCAGGGCAATATATGAACTACAAGAACATAAAACGTGGTGGCTTGTGCACGGGGGCACTAGTGATCGGAGTTGATGTTTATTCTTATAAATTTTCTGTATCGCAAAGTACGTTTGAAATCAGCTACAAATAATGTCTGGAGGAGTGACAAACTGTACCCGAGAATGCTTTAGCTTATCCTCCGTAAATGCTGCGCTGGCGAAAAGAACCCATTCTCATCGGCACAAAGTGTGAGCAAAGAAAGCATGGAATCTACAACTGGCATATTTATTGAAAGACGCATCTATATATAACGCGGAACAATTACAAAGAAAAACACCTGTGCCATGCTTGATGTGTGGAGTTGTTTTGCGCCTGTGTCTCGCTGAAAACACTCGCTTGGAGTACAAGCTTACGCCCTGTACAACGAGGGCGCGTGCGAGTTTCGCGCACGCTCCGCGAGGTGGGCCCTGCGGCGTATACCTGCGCGGGCGACGCGGAGGCCAGGGCCCAGGCTCCGGCGGCGGCCATCACGTTGGTGACGCCCGGCAGGCGGCGCTTGTCGTACCCGCGGAAGTAGCCCTGGTTCTCGAGGCGCAGGCCGAAGCGCTCCACCACTTCCGGTCCCAGCAGCGCCGGCAGGAACTCGTTGTACGTGATGTACTGCAGCTCGGCGCCCACGATGCGCCGAGCTTCCTGCGGGACAAAGGCGCGCTCTCGCAGATGCGCCAAGCACGGGCACAATGCGTGAACAAATGGCTGCGAAGCTGTAAACGACGCCCACAACGATTACCCATGCGGCGTCACTTGGATTCCCACACACGACTCTATATACAAAGAGTGAAACGGGAGACTCTGCCAGCCGTTACCTGGCTTTCTCGGGGGCGTGTTCCCGAACACAGCGGCGACGACAGAAAGAAAACGGAGGGGAGCGTCTGGCGAAGGGTGAGGACACTGCCTCCCCCTTACTCTTGTTTGATGCGTCGCCTCCAAAAAGTGCCCTCCGCCTCCCCAGACGCTGAATTCAAGCACCCGTCTGTCTCCCCGTATCCACGTGTGAGCGTAGCATAGTCGGCAAGACGACGGAATCTCGTCCCGCTTCTCTTTGGGTCCAGGTTCGATCCCTGGTGGTGCCAGTAGTTTGTGTATCCTGGGTGCAGCCAGTATCCGTAGTAGCCTGGCATGTTTGCTTGTGTAGCCAGTAGCAGCCTGGGAGTTTTCTGCTGACGCGGTCACGAACGTTGGCTGGTTGCTGCTTCGCAGTAAAAATCAAAGCCCCTTTCTTGATAAGAGAAAGAGGCTTAAGACGCCAAGCTTTCTCCCAGCCAACCTGAGTCAAAGTCGAATATCCATGCTGTTTCGACCGTTGCGGGATGACGCGTCGGCTTCATAACACGAGTGACCCAGGTGTGATTCCGACCCCGGGAAGCGTTTTTCTCTTGAGGACTTCACGTGCCGTCACTTGTAATCATCATCGTTTTGTGAAACCCACTGTGTAGGGTTGGCTTTGCTGCAGTGCGTTTCTACGCGGACGACCCACGCCTTCCGTGAAGCATAGAAAACTTCGCTGCAGTATAGTGCCAGAGCTTTACGTGCTCGACGAAGCGCTAAAGTGAGCAGCGGGTGGCCCCCGAATTCCGTGCGCCTTCCATTGTTCGCAGCGGCTACAAGCGCTACCTGAATGGCATTAACCAAACTTAAGTGCTCTATCTCTCCCCTGAAAAAAGAAAAAGTCGCAGTAACTAACCCACGGACGCGCGGTGACAGGCAAGCGTCTTTAGCACTGCTTACATTATAGGGCAGACGGAACACGGCTTTCGTCCTACACTTAGGTTTGCTTACGTGGTCTGAATGCGACAACATCATGGCCATTCAGAATTAGTGGAAGGCGAAAAATCTATCTCACCTTTTCTTTTTAGTAAACCATACCGTACGAGACGAGATTTTGTGAAACCTTATATTATGGCGATTTATTACTGCCACATCGCGCATGCGCGATGCTAGTTCATGGAACCAGCTACCGCGACACTGTCTCGTAGTTTCGAACAGTCTTCGAACTGCAAACCAATGAAAGACGTAGCGGAAGGTATGAGACGGCTCGACGCCAGGCCAAATTTACACCTTCGTGGCTTAGGTAAGTTGTCAAGCGATTCATGCAGCTTGACGTGCAGATTGACCTGCATATCGGCGCTGCTGGGCACGTGGTCAGACTCAACGCTGACGTGACCTAAAGATAGGGCTGAATGCAGACATAACCATGTACTCAAACACCCGCTGAAGGGGACTGGGCAGCGACGATGACAGGCTGTGACCGCTGTCACCGATTGCCTAGCGGATGCGACGCCTACGTACCCATTCACAATACTCCAATTCCCTCTACAGGGAATTGGCCAATGATAATGGCAGCCTGCGCCTGAGGCTCGCGGCCTATTTACAAAAACAAGGTCCCAGAATATCTTCGCATTTAAAGGGCCTAAATAGACTTATGTGTACAAGGAATGTTTTGTCGAGTGGTTTATAGAAAGGTTTCAGCGCCCCCCTTAATTACGCATTTTTTTAATCATAATCATCACCAGCTATCTACGCCCACTGCAGGGCGAAGGCCTCTCCCATTAATCTCCAAATATCCCGGCCCTGTGCTAACTGCGACCAAATTATCAATGCAAACTTCATGATCTCATCAGCCCATCTAACTTTCTGCCGCCCCCTGCCACGCTTGCATTTTCTAGGGATCCACTCTGTTACCCTTAATGACCAACGGTTATCTTGCCTTCGCGTTACATGCCCTGCCAACGTCCATTTCTTCTTCTTAATTTCTACTAATATACCAGGACTGCCAGACTGACTGCCTTTACGGGCCCCATAGTTTGTAGTACCTCCCGTGGGGACGAAGCGAAAAAAAAATCCCCGGGCTCGAGCCCGAGCCCGCGGCGCGAGCGCACAGGGGTTTGTAACAAGAGCGGACTGACAGATCCGCGGCCTTTACGGATGATGCGAGCTAATCAACACAGGACAGTTCTGGTCTGGCAACGATGGTAGCCCCGCGGAAAAATGGCGGGAAAATTTGCGGGTACGCCAGCCGAAATGCTACCCATGTGAATGTGCTGATTCGATCAGCTCAGCGTTGTCGTTGATTCCCATTGGTTAAGTCTGTGACTCCATCTGTGGAACGGTAACAGAATGCTTTGGTCATCGTAAAATGCATTCGCCTAACACAAAGGGACCCGTTATGAATGTAAATACGTCACATAGGTTTACATGTGGTGTGTAAACCTACGTGCCCTTTGCGGCTCTCGTGCAGCACGCTTTTTCCTGTACCGCCGCAAGTGGGCACAGATAAAGCTTCGCTTTGACAAATGACCGAGGGAAGGTAGAGGATAAAACAGAGGTAACTGAGTGCTCCGAATAGAGCCACATTTCTCACGGAACCTAACTAAGTCACTGGATTCATTCATGGCACACCAACTCACCCAAAGTGAACTCTGCGCTGGGTGGGATGGGATTCTAACCTGGCTTCTCCGGTATGTTGGACGAGTACGGAGGTCCTGTTCATTGCTCTCTGCCCATGTCACCGCTCGGCCCACTATGCGCACCTTACTCCGGGCCCTCGGCATCAACCATCTGGCGTCCTTTGAAAATTGCCTTTCAATTATGGCTCCGACCACCTGCGGCCGTTGCCAAAGGCCCCTTTGGCGCGACACCACAGAGGCCGCCTTTTATCAGCCGGAAAAAGGTATGAAGGCAGTCGTCTAGCGCGCCACAGAGAACGCCATATATAAAATCCCGGGCCATGCGCACTAACCTGAAACCTTGGGAGGGGCGAAGCATGCAGTGTATAAGTGTATTCAAAGATTGTCAGTCTCTCTTTCCACACGGCGCGCGCTGATTGGGCGCTGGAGAAGCGTCTGTGGGAGGAGCAATCGCACGCTTGCTGAGGCCGTAACGCCCTCCCTTGCGTTGAACCGGATTGAAGCGATTAAATGCCAGACAGACTGGCCGTAACTTGTCTTGGTGTCATACGCCGCAGAAAGCTAAGAAGTATGCTACTAGTAGCGCGAAGCGTTGGGAAATGAGCGGCTTTGTTTTTTCCCACGGATATTAAACATTCTATAACGAGGGGTTGCAAAAGGAGTGCCCCGATGTGTTCTTATAGTACGCGTTACGTTTGATCTCGAGGCGTTGGAAAATGATTATCCCAGTATTTTAGTAACGTGACTACATGAGACAACAGTAGACGCTGACAGACCGAGCCCCTAAGGTGCTGCGCCCCTGAACCAAGCCGGCGTGCATCTGTCCCCAGAGTCAGCGGGGAACGCCCTTTTCCGCACTGCTCGTACTCTCGGAAAGGGCCTCCGTTGCGCGTACCTGGAAGGTCCTCTCGTCGTCCCACTGCGGGTTGAGCGCCTGCAGGGACCGGGCCACGCGGTTGTGCTCCCTGAGCCACACGCTGTGCATCAGGCCCAGGCCGAGGTCGGCGTTGACGCGCGGGTCGCCGCTCGAGAAGCACGGCGGGTCCTGGGCCCCGCGGCGGCAGTCCAGCGTGGCCAGGTCGGCCGGCGGGAGCTCCTCGCCCGCCGCCGTCCGCTGGCTCAGCAGCTGGCCGCCCTCGAAAGCGCGCAAAAACTTGGCCTCGGCCTCCGAAGAACCGTAGATGGTCGAGCCGTCGATGAACGACGTCACCTGCGTGCGTGGGGGTGGCAAGCAGCAAGGCGGCTCGGTATCCATGAAAAACTGGTCTTCTTAATCACACACTGCGTAGCAAGGTTATGCCTTCGTGACGCATGCAGTGCTTCTTTTCTTCTATCTTTACCGATACATCCACCAGTCGGCCCGTCAGTCTGCCTGTCCTTCCGCTCATGCCTCTTGATGTTTTTCCCAGTCTGGGGCAATTCATTTGTAAACTTGGAAGAAGAAATGTTAGCTCTAGCACTCTAAACCCAGTTATGACGAGCAAAGTCAAAGACTGCACACAGTGTTCCCTGGAAGTTTGCCTTAACTTGAGATATGGCAGTCTGCCGCCTAGCTGTAGTGCACGCACAGATAACAGCCGGCGCGCCATGGCTGGCGAGACCAAGGAGCTCTTATGCAACCTTCCTGGGCGAGACCGACGGACAAGGGGCGGCGAGGAAACCGTTAAACCCTCGGCTAGTCACGTGGTTCGCTTGCACTTAAGCGCACGCTCAAATGGCCCAGCCGGTGTTGCAAGCATTCAAGCGCAGGCGAAGCAGCCGTTTCACCTTCGCCTAGTCACGTGGTTCCGCAGGGGCGAGGCTCCGCTCAAAAAGTTTCAAACGACCGCCCCTGGAGCTCTTCAGGCAGCAACCATCGAAGAAGCGCACGGTGGTTTGACGCTGCCTAATTCGTTCATTTTAACGTTATTTCGTGGTTATTGTTCAGGTGCAATTCACACGCGATGTAGGTGCGCGGAGTAGCCTGCACACCCCCCGGGTGTGCCGTCCAAGCGGACATCCCCAAATACCAGAAGGATGGTGGAACGCCACTTCTTAACACGTTTTGGCCGCCTCCGAAATGGGCTATAATTAAGGAGAGACGGCTACAACTTTGGTGAGCGAGTGCTATTTCCAACGCCGTTCTAGAATTGGGCGTGCCACTAGGCACTTCTGGATCGAGGCGACCGTGTTTCACAAAAATATGCGAAATTTCCTCCTTGCAAACTGCAGCCCGCCTGATTTTGTCGGAAATTTTATGCCTCATTTTACTGCTTGAAACTGAGTCGGACTAAAAGTATTTTATGTCGGTGTCGAGAAACCTGGCCCTTGTTACTGGAGCTTCGCGAAGATCGAGAAGGGCAAGACAAAAAATCTTGCACAGCCAGTACCTCAGAATGATAAGGGTCGCAGTGACCTCTCGAATTGTGCTGCTATGCTTTACGCCTTCTGTTTTCTTCTGCCGGGTGGGGCATTTTTGTCGGAAGCGATAATAAAGGCAATGCCTGTACGCACAACATGTCAACGCTTGTCAAACCAGCCGAACCCGCTCGAGAATCAGGAAGGTCTGATCCCCCGGACTTGAGCAGCAGCGGTCACTCGCGGCTTTCTGAACTGAGAATAAACCACACAATTTCACCTTATCTTATTGTTGCCGGCTTAAACAAAGGTTTCTGCAAGAACATCCTGCCTTATTTGATTCGTAACCCTCCGCTATCGCTGATACTCGTCTAGCAGACACATTGCGGCTGCAGCGCACAAAATCCACACCTTACACATTACTTTCTACGTCTGCTCACTCATTGATCCCGTTATTTTTGTTGGGAACAGCCAGCTTGCAGTAGACACTTTGAAATCCTTCACAAAACGAGACGGTGCATCGCGCTGCAGCGGAGCAGACTGCTTTGCGGATATCCAAGCCGAGTGCACTAATGTTAACCACAAGCTCACTGTCAGTGCCAACGGGTCGCAATTTTGCCCCTTTTTAGGTCTTTCTTGGGCAAGGTAGCTGGACAACCGTTCGTCCGTCAATGCAGCTGCGTTCGTCCTCTTCTTCTAGCATCATCATCAACGCCGTCTTGAAGATGCCCAATTGGTCTGTCTGCCTCACCCGAATCAGGCGGAACCGTAACTGGTTGTTCCACTGGCAATTTGTGGGTCGATGGCCCGCGGTTAGCCGCCAGCGGCGAGCAATGAGGGACCACGTGGCCGACGGGTGGGGCACCGACCCACAACTTAGCAGGTGGGGCCGATACCGTGATGGATCACGTGACCCTGGCTTGGGGGAGTCGGGAGAGGGAGAAAGTGGGAGAGCGCGTCTCGTCAACCTGAACCGTGACGGAGATAACCCGTGTGCAGAGCGAGATTATCTAGTGGACAGCGGGAAGCAACCGACCGTGGTGGGGGCTCGAGACGCAGCGCGCGGATGTGTGCCAGTAACAACCCTGCACGCGCACGCGCAGTGTAGTGGACGCCGGCATCGTAGCGGTACCTGGTTGTTCTGCTCGCGGGGTCCGAGTCCGCAGGTCTCCCTAGGGGCGGCGGAGGAGCGCACGTACTCGAGGCAGCGCTGTCCGAAACGGCCGTAGTACGGGTCCTGGGCGGCCACGTCGATCTGCAGGCACTCCGGGTGCGAGAAGCCCTCGGCCACGTTGCAGCACTTGATGCGAGACCCTTCGAAGCCTGCGCCGGTCAATCGTGGACAAGTCACTCACGCTGCCTTTCGGGGCGCTTGTCGCGCACGTCCACCCTTCTTCCGTCTGCGGATTTATTCAGCGGAGAAGGAAGTCGGCAGGCGTGCTCACCGCTCGAAACGCTATTTTGGTGAGCAAACTGCACTGGCACTTGGACATTGATCAATCGAAATAAACCGATGCACTCAGGGCCAGGCGAAGTTGATGCTTTTAAACTGATTTTTTACTCTTCAAAGTGATAAATTAAACTCCTTTCTGCAACTTAAGTGTGAGCCGCGATGTCGAGGGGAAATGTTTAATCATCCCTTTCGGGAATTTCTTCTGCCATCGGCTATTTGTGAATGAGGCAGGTAAGCGAGCGACCAGGTGAGTGAGTGAGTGAGTGAATGATTGAGTAAGTGAGTGAGTAAATGAATGAATCACTGAGTGAGTGAGCGAGCGAGAGAGACAGCCGGCAAGCTGTCAATGGCTTTTACCGAATTTTTCAAACATTTGGAGTGTTCGTTTTGTTTGGGTGGAATTAAATGAAGAATAGAGTGAGTTTCTAATGAGAGTGCGGCGCACTAGAGGGCTCGGAACAGCGAGCGAGATGGTGAGCGGTGATAAGTCGGTCGAGTGAGCTCTCACCAGATCCTATCACGGAAGACAAGAGGGAGGTCATTCGCTACGCAGTGAAAACAATTGCCATCGCTAGCTACATATTGTGCAAGGATCTCTGAAAGCAGCTGCTGGTGTAGATACATAAATGCCCATCCGCAACATGGTACAAAATGTGCTCCTTTTTCAATGGCAGCGTTACAGGGACCTTTCGAGATCGTCGGCGAGCACAGGAATCGTGCATGCGCAAAGCGACCCCAAGTGGGTCCCTGCGAGTTCCTGACCCGGCCGGCCACTGACTATGCAATTATTGAACAACTGACCTTAAGCAGCGCGCGATAAGGTGGCGTAGGCATCCCCATTCATTTGATTAGTCTTGAGGTTCGCCAGAGAGAAAGTCGTCGCTTTAAAGGAGAGACAAAATAGTACGCAGCATTTCATTTCGGGAAGGACCAGACCCCCAAAAGGAAAGGGAACGCATGAAATGTGGCAAAAGTAAGGAACCAACCACACACACACAAAAAAGAAAAACAAGAAAGCGGAAACAAAGAAAGTACACTAATACGCAGACTTCAAGATGACGTCGTGCTCTACATAACTCGATTCGAATCGATTCGATTTATTTGTTTGCATCCTTAAGATGTGGTAGGCCCGGGCCCAAAAGTGATTTGCTTCAGTTGAGGGAAGGCGTCGGCAAACGGTACTTCTTAAATACTCCGCTTGTTATAGTAATTTTTCCCCACTGAAGTCGCAAAATGACCAATCTTGCTGGTGAGAACATGGTCGAAGCCGCGTGTCAGCTTGTGCAAGCAAAAGCAATAACCGGTGGTCCGTATTTGTTCCCATCTTCGTCTTTTGTTGTCATGGCCCCCTAGCCTCCCCCTCCCTCCCCAGCTCGGAACCCCGGCTATCATCGCGGTGTCCGGACGTACCTGCACTCTGGGCGGTGTGGGCCATGTCGTGGAAGACGAACTTTCCCCAGGCCACGGTCATCATCGAGGCGTGGTCATGTGGCCGGTCCTCGTCGACGAACATGGACGCGCTGACGGTGCGGGCGCTCGGCAGGGATCGGCCTCGCGAGTCCTGTCGCACCGAGCTGATGCCTGGGGGATGGAAAGAAAGGAGGGAATTGAAAAAAGGATGGCCTGGAGAGGGTGAGGATAATGTCCTGGCATAGCCCACAAAAAGGTCAATCTGGGCTTCATGACGTTCATGAAGCATCGTAAGCTTGTGCTCCATCCAGTTCTCGTTGCTCCCCCACCCATCGTGTTGCGTGCAAGCATCGCTCCTTACGTCAACAAACGAATTCAGCGGAGGCGAGCTTCACAAACCGTCTCTTATTTGTTCTCTGCGGTACAAGCGGTTTGGGAAACCTTATTCGACTAACGCCGTGCTTCGGCAAAGAAACACGTAAAGCTGTGTGCACGGCCAAATAGTAGAGCGGGGACTGTGCAACTGAACTCTGAACCGCTTGTTTTGTACATTGTGGGTTCATTTCTTGTCAGTGTACTCTTCAAGCTGTAAAACTTTATTTCCGTTAAAAAAATTGCACATAAACTGACTTCCCGATCGCTATTACACTCCAGGGGCCTGCTTTCAAACACTTCGCAATTAAGCGCTAGTCGCTCGTGCCACATTCGGTCTGCCTCCAGGCCGTTCTGTCGCATTCTTCCACAAAGGTTCCCTCGACGGCCGGAATGCGAATGTTCCTGTCAAAATAATAAATGTCTTCAGTACTGCGTAATAAGCACATTGATCGCAGTGTTGCATGTTTGTTGGGTTCAGTGGGGCGTGCTATGGGGCACGAATTTTTCCCCACAGCCACCGTATGATATGCTAACACGTGCACGTTGGAGCGGAAGAAATAAGGCCTTTCCAGCGCCCAATCCTCGATTTGAATTTCGCCACCCATTTTGGTTGTGTAAAGTCCTCGCTGGCATTCGAACCGGACACAAGCCTCCTGGCACCGCATCTGTGCAGGATTGGCGATAACCCTAAATGTCGTTCTGCCTGGGGTTGAAGAGGTCGGCAGTATGAGGTGAACTTCGACAACCCATCGACGGTTTTCCCAACATGACAGAGTGACATCATTGGCCAATGCATTTATCCGTTCATTATCTCCAGTTCGAACACGACGGCAGCAAACAAAGGTGATGGATAAATGAAGATGTAGGGCGCGCACACTTCCTGAGACAGTAGCAAATATTGGAAAATATGTTTCTGTATGAATGTCCCGAATGAACTTTTAAACTGAATAAAAACAAGGGGGGGGGGGAGCTGAATGATTTTGAACTCTTTTAAACCAAATCGAATCGATAATTAACGATGGCATAGCCATTAAAAATCAGTTAAGCATCAGTTTTTCTCTCCTAGATGGCCACTGGTAGATGACCGCTGTAGGTGCTTAGATGGCCACTGGCTCCCATAGTGCGCACGAGTCAGAGTGTGTAGTGAGATGTAGGAAACCCGAGGGTGCAGAGGAAAGCCTAAGTGTACACGACGCTGTGACCTGGCCCCTCATCCTTGGCGAAGAGACAGCCTTCCGGCAAGATGGCGCCCATTGAGTAAAGCCCACAGAGTCATCACTGCGGCCTTCCTGCATCCGAGACGGGCCAAACAGCGCTGATTATGCGGAAGACGACGAGAGAAACAAGCGGGAGCATTTCATGCGCTCACGGGCCCGTAACGCCACCTTGGCCGCCTAACCCCGTATCGCAAATAGCTTCGTCGGCGCATGCGTTACGGAGTCGCCTGCCCGCGCACGCAGCCCTCTCACGGAGGCCCGTCCAACGACGACCCGATTTCAATCGAGCTGCCGCGATTTGGAAAGTCCGATCAAGTTATCGCGGGCTCGTTCGCGCCGCTGCTCGATCTTACGTTCCCTTTGCATGTGAGCGAGTCTGACCTGTTCTCTGGGTGCGCACGATGTCACTTCGCGCTTTCTTTATTTCCTTTTACCCGCAAGTTTGTTTTAATTCCCGCCTCGTATTTTCTGTTGCCCTACATAGATAAGCGCGTGTACGGTAAGCAGATGCGCATTGGGGTGATCCGACACACGTGTCTTCAGTGGGTTTAAGTTAGTTCTCAAGACGAGATCCCTGCATTGCCAAAGTTGATTCCTTCTAAATTTGCATTACAAGCGCCCAGGGATCACGTGCGCGCGAGGATGCAGTTCACATGCCATCATAAAATAGCGGTTTTGGCTGCTTTCATTCCCGCTTCTTGTTCCCTCGCCTTAAGACTGGATATTAGCAATCAGCGGAAAGGGATTAGGCGTGCATACCAGAGCGTCAACGGCGCGTGGACACGTCCGCTGCTGGCCCGCGCAGGCATCGCTAGTGAACCGGGCGCCATACTCTGAGTGAAGCTTGAACGCCTCAATGATGCGCCCGGCTGCTGACAAGCGACACTTCCTCATACGTTTCTACCAAAAGCTACTTGGGCAGCCCTTTGAAGGCGCACTATCATCTGTGTGCGTGACCACACTTCATTGGCGTGACCACACGCAGCGTGATTCCAGGGCGGTTTGACGCGAGAGATACAAAACTTCCAGCCCGGCGTTTGCATGGATGGGACAGTCGCAGTAGCGCACTCTTAGAACACCGCATTCATGTAGATAGGACCAATGCGCTAGAAAGGTGCATCCCGCAAAGGCGTTCCCAGACGTTCTCAGGTTGAGACGGCCGGTGCATCGCGTCAGCCAGATGCGCTGGGAAATGCGATGTGATGCTATCGCATCCATGTAATCGACCTTCCAGATGTGCTGCGTAGTAGTAGTAGTAGTAAGTATTGTTGAATAAGGCGGACTTATCCTTGCATAGCTGCCGGCAATTGCTCCGCCTAGTCGTCCCCAATACCATATCAAATCTCTCAAAGTCATAACACATCACCTAGTCCTAAAATAACAGACGCGCAATGTCACCACACCTCACTTAGTCCTGTGGACTGCAAGAATCCGAGTAGGAGATGAGACACATCTCTTCGCACAATCCAGTGGTCCCTAGGAAAAATAATGTCCTCCGATGTAGCATGGGGCACTCCTAACTTCTGGAGATCACGAAAAAAGTTCGTCCGCTCAGGGTTGGTTTTGGAGCAGTTCATAATGAAGTGATCAATGTCACCAGTCACACTGCACGAGGGGCACAAAGGGGATGAAACAATGTTGATTTTATGTAGCCAAGCTGGTGTACGGGCTGAGTCTGTTCTTACGCAGTGGAGCAGACAGGCTTCGGCTCTTTTCAGGCCCTTCGTCACGACTAGTTGATGTACTGCTCGCCACAGCTGCCTAAAGTGCTCGCGAACGGTCTGTTTCTGTATGCGTTGGAAATCGCACCGCGTTTGCACCGTCCTTAGAAAAGATAAGGCGTCCTTGGCAAAGCTGTCAGCATGTTCGTTTCCCGCTACACCGACGTGCGACGGGATCCACTGGAATTGCACGGTGAAGCCTTCATGCTTAAGCCGCTTTAGTAGAAGTAGGGATCGCTGACAGGTCTTTTCAACAGGTATACCCCGCTGCAATAGGTGAAGGGCTGATTTTGAATCGCTGAATATTGTGACTTTTTGCCTTTCAAACGATGACAGTTGGCGCAACGCAGCTTCTATGGCAACACACTCACTCGCTAGCGGTATTACGCTAATGGGCCTTGCTATTTGCGAGGATAATCCGGCCCCAGTTATTTCGCTTGCCGTGCGTTTTGGCAAGATTCTTTGGTTACTGTAGGTGGCAGCGTGGTCTATACCTCTCCGGAGTCACTTTTGTGGGCAGTCCGCAAGATAAACCGCTGTGCAAACGTCGATCCCGGGCCGTGAGCGGTTTCAGACACTGGAGAGTCATTTTCCGGCCCAGTTCCGGCGAGGTTAATAGTGGCTATGCTACGGAGTTGGGGTGCATATTTGTTTGGGAATACGCCACGACACCGAGTACCTTTTGTTTAGATGTGGGTGAACGGGGGCGTACTGGGCCCGTTCTAGTTTGTAATGACATCCCTGCAAGAGACCACACATGCGGTCTCTTCCGACCTCAGCGGGGTCTGGCCGGAGGAACAGCGGGGGAATCGGCGGCCCGTGTCCCCAGCACTCTTGTTACGCCGGCGGGAAAAGTCTGCAGGAGACCTCTGGTGCCGGCAAGTGAGTGGCTTGCGTCGCGCCAGCGGCGAGACGAGGTCGATAAAATTCCGAGCTGCTGTTCCGGAGTCGCTCATCTCGCTGCCGTAGAGGCGATCGTGACTACAATGGCCGACCTATCAGCTGTCTGAAATGTTCAGGATTCGAACGCCCTGTTGATTAACCTGCTGTACGCACATGACATGATGCGTGTCGTGTTCCGTTGCTTCGACGCAAGTGACGCTTCGAGAATTTTTAAATATTTTCCGCATGGCTTCTGTCTCTTCGTATTCTCGGTGCATGTTTGTGGCCAACGAAACTATTTCGGGACGCGTATTTCCCGGGGAACGTCGACATTAAGTGGGCCTTGGTCTGACGCGTCATTAGTGCGTCCACGGGGCTGCGTGCAAGTCTTTCGCACTGCTTGAGGGTATAAGAGGCTCGCATGCAGGGCCACTTGTGGAAGACCGGCTTTTGAAGCGAAGCTCTCTTCAGCTCTTCAGCCAGGACTGCTGCTGCATGCTGGCGTCGGGCTCCCCTGGGCCCTGCAGCACTAGCTGGCCTTCGCTAATCGCGCCCGTGGGGCCCGGGAAGGAGGTGGGCGGGGAGGGGGAGAGTGCAAGTCACGCGAGATAACGCTCGGACGTTAACGAGATAACGCACCTGGAAACTGTTCCTACGCGCATCACGCTCTCTGTGTTCGAGTCGGTGGTGTCTTCGCCAGGGCGATCGAAACTCTGAACGTTTCTCCTTACGTCTCGTATTTCTCAACGCACTCGCCACTGCTGGCCGTTCTGAAAAGTCCGCAACTACGCTCAGCAAAGACAACTAAAAAAAAATGCCACAAGCAAGTTCATTCCCAGCGCAGGTACGCCAAGGTGAAAGGTTAGCGCTACGTCGATGCCCACCTCTGCGTGGGGTCCGCCAATTCTTTTTTCTCCATCGGTATGCCACATCGCAAGGTGCAAGGGGCGCGTGGTGGTCGCTGAAGCACCGAGCGCGCATGCTCGCGAACGTCTGCTGTTGTTTTACCTGCGGCGCTGTATGTGAGGCCTTTTGAATGGCGTCCTTGGTGTCGTGACCTTTCCCAGGATGAAGTCCTCCGCCCCGTCGGTTTGGGAAAGCGTCAGCGCGCGTGTTGCCCTTCTCGTCACGGCGGCGGCGGCGGCTTCGCGTGCGCTGAACTCTGACCCGCTCGCTATTGTTACACCACAAGTTGAAGGATAGCGCCCTGCTTCAGGCAATCTGCTCTTACCGCCTTCCCGAGGGCGCAAGCGCCTTGCTCTCAGCGCGGTTGACAGCCGAGAAAAATGAGACGCAACTGTGGTGACCGGAAGAGCGCAAATGGCGCCCTCCGTGCATTGAGTCTGGGGGGCATTGTTTTTGCGGGGGACGGTGCCCACCAAGTCTCATCTTCGAGTTTCTGCGAGGGGGAACGTGAAGTTATCCGTATTAGCGGAATGGTTCCCTGCTCCACGTGCACCTGTGGGCCAGCCGTACTCTGCTCTCGCTCGAGTGCTTAGCACCAAGCGGACCGAAAAAATGGGCAGAGCTCGAATAAAGACGAACACAAAGGCACGACTCACTTGTGTGCAGTGAAACTTGACTGCCCACAAAGCCCGGAACCTCCTGCGCGCGCCCAATTACCACTGGCCCCAACGCTTCCCACGGCACCAGGATGAATAAAAGGCAAAGTTCTCGGCAGAGCTCTCGGCCGCAGTGTCGGTTGGCCTTCAGCTCCTGTGTTGCCGCAGCAGCAGAGATGGGGATTCTGTGCGAGGTTTCGGCCAGTTAAAACAAGCGCTTTCCCGCTCTTCCCTCCAAAGCATGCTTAACACGGTCATGTGCAACTTTTTTTCTCCAGCCGACCATGCCCGATGTCCTTCTGTCACGCTCCTGTTGAGCAGGCGATGGCAGACCACTCGGGCTGGAGCTGCCCTGGCCTGCGAAGCCTCCGCCTCGTGCACTTCGCGTCCCGCGCCCCGCACTCCTGCCGTCCAACGTGGACGCAGGGCCGACATTACGGCCCCTTAGATTCTATCTCTTTGGGAATCCAGAGTGCTTCTGTATATGTATAGTATTTTAACGAGTGTTTTATGGCAGGGTACACAAGCCTTACCGACATCATACCCGTCACGGAACTGACATCACCAGAGATTTTTTCCACTCGAGCGGCGCTGCTAGGACTCGAGCACACGATCAGTCGGCCTCGACGGGAGGTGTACAACGCTCTGCCAACTCAGCCACGCAGTCATGCCCGGAGAGCTGTACGAACGCGCCCTATGTCCTTCCCTCTAACATCTTCATTCAGATGGTGCTGCCGTCTAGGAGAGGTGAAGTGCGTCATGACGCGAATGAGCACCCATAGTTGGCGCCTCGATGGGGCAGCGGAAGCTGTGACAAGTGTGTGGCGCCCCCCATCCCTGATATTCGTTGACCGCTAAGTTCAGTGGCCCCACCAGGCTCGGTGGGCAACATTGTGTGTGGCCGGGCAATAAACACCGCCGAGCACGGCTGCTCGGGGGTCAGTCACCGTCACCGCCAGCACGCTGCATGTCGTCTCTCGGCTGGAGGGTACCCCTACCCTCCCAGGTTCACGAACGCGGGACTAAATCGTGACACTGGCGACGAGGATGGGATTCGTCGCCACTCGTCGCCACTGACACTGGGCCGGCTTCACATCTACCAGGCGCTGCCCGCGGCCGCGGGGCCCTGGCCGGACCTGCGGCTGATGCTGTGCATGGTGGGCAGGGACCCGTACGCGCCCGAGCAGGCGCTGGCGCAGCCGGGCTGCCTGGCCACGGGCCCGCTGCACTGCCTCAGCCTGGACTCCTTCAAGGGGAGCCAGCTTCACCGACCGCTGCCAGCACAGCACCAGGGGCTGGTGCTACTCGCGCCACTGTGGCGCCACGCGCAAGTCCTTCGACACCGGGAAGGCTGACAGTTGGTGCGAGTGACACAGGCAGCATAATGCTGCCACAACGGCCTCGACACCTGTGCTCCGGCGGAGTGAGAGACTGCGGAGACCTCCGGACCGGTACTCGCCGGGAGGACAGGTGTTGTTTTGTGTTTGTGTAGGACAAACAAACTTGAGGGTGAGGGGTGTGACAAGTGTGTGGCGCCCCCCATCCCTGATATTCGTTGACCGCTAAGTTCAGTGGCCCCACCAGGCTCGGTGGGCAACATTGTGTGTGGCCGGGCAATAAACACCGCCGAGCACGGCTGCTCGGGGGTCAGTCACCGTCACCGCCAGCACGCTGCATGTCGTCTCTCGGCTGGAGGGTACCCCTACCCTCCCAGGTTCACGAACGCGGGACTAAATCGTGACACTGGCGACGAGGATGGGATTCGTCGCCACTCGTCGCCACTGACACTGGGCCGGCTTCACATCTACCAGGCGCTGCCCGCGGCCGCGGGGCCCTGGCCGGACCTGCGGCTGATGCTGTGCATGGTGGGCAGGGACCCGTACGCGCCCGAGCAGGCGCTGGCGCAGCCGGGCTGCCTGGCCACGGGCCCGCTGCACTGCCTCAGCCTGGACTCCTTCAAGGGGAGCCAGCTTCACCGACCGCTGCCAGCACAGCACCAGGGGCTGGTGCTACTCGCGCCACTGTGGCGCCACGCGCAAGTCCTTCGACACCGGGAAGGCTGACAGTTGGTGCGAGTGACACAGGCAGCATAATGCTGCCACAACGGCCTCGACACCTGTGCTCCGGCGGAGTGAGAGACTGCGGAGACCTCCGGACCGGTACTCGCCGGGAGGACAGGTGTTGTTTTGTGTTTGTGTAGGACAAACAAACTTGAGGGTGAGGGGTGTGACAAGTGTGTGGCGCCCCCCATCCCTGATATTCGTTGACCGCTAAGTTCAGTGGCCCCACCAGGCTCGGTGGGCAACATTGTGTGTGGCCGGGCAATAAACACCGCCGAGCACGGCTGCTCGGGGGTCAGTCACCGTCACCGCCAGCACGCTGCATGTCGTCTCTCGGCTGGAGGGTACCCCTACCCTCCCAGGTTCACGAACGCGGGACTAAATCGTGACACTGGCGACGAGGATGGGATTCGTCGCCACTCGTCGCCACTGACACTGGGCCGGCTTCACATCTACCAGGCGCTGCCCGCGGCCGCGGGGCCCTGGCCGGACCTGCGGCTGATGCTGTGCATGGTGGGCAGGGACCCGTACGCGCCCGAGCAGGCGCTGGCGCAGCCGGGCTGCCTGGCCACGGGCCCGCTGCACTGCCTCAGCCTGGACTCCTTCAAGGGGAGCCAGCTTCACCGACCGCTGCCAGCACAGCACCAGGGGCTGGTGCTACTCGCGCCACTGTGGCGCCACGCGCAAGTCCTTCGACACCGGGAAGGCTGACAGTTGGTGCGAGTGACACAGGCAGCATAATGCTGCCACAACGGCCTCGACACCTGTGCTCCGGCGGAGTGAGAGACTGCGGAGACCTCCGGACCGGTACTCGCCGGGAGGACAGGTGTTGTTTTGTGTTTGTGTAGGACAAACAAACTTGAGGGTGAGGGGTGTGACAAGTGTGTGGCGCCCCCCATCCCTGATATTCGTTGACCGCTAAGTTCAGTGGCCCCACCAGGCTCGGTGGGCAACATTGTGTGTGGCCGGGCAATAAACACCGCCGAGCACGGCTGCTCGGGGGTCAGTCACCGTCACCGCCAGCACGCTGCATGTCGTCTCTCGGCTGGAGGGTACCCCTACCCTCCCAGGTTCACGAACGCGGGACTAAATCGTGACACTGGCGACGAGGATGGGATTCGTCGCCACTCGTCGCCACTGACACTGGGCCGGCTTCACATCTACCAGGCGCTGCCCGCGGCCGCGGGGCCCTGGCCGGACCTGCGGCTGATGCTGTGCATGGTGGGCAGGGACCCGTACGCGCCCGAGCAGGCGCTGGCGCAGCCGGGCTGCCTGGCCACGGGCCCGCTGCACTGCCTCAGCCTGGACTCCTTCAAGGGGAGCCAGCTTCACCGACCGCTGCCAGCACAGCACCAGGGGCTGGTGCTACTCGCGCCACTGTGGCGCCACGCGCAAGTCCTTCGACACCGGGAAGGCTGACAGTTGGTGCGAGTGACACAGGCAGCATAATGCTGCCACAACGGCCTCGACACCTGTGCTCCGGCGGAGTGAGAGACTGCGGAGACCTCCGGACCGGTACTCGCCGGGAGGACAGGTGTTGTTTTGTGTTTGTGTAGGACAAACAAACTTGAGGGTGAGGGGTGTGACAAGTGTGTGGCGCCCCCCATCCCTGATATTCGTTGACCGCTAAGTTCAGTGGCCCCACCAGGCTCGGTGGGCAACATTGTGTGTGGCCGGGCAATAAACACCGCCGAGCACGGCTGCTCGGGGGTCAGTCACCGTCACCGCCAGCACGCTGCATGTCGTCTCTCGGCTGGAGGGTACCCCTACCCTCCCAGGTTCACGAACGCGGGACTAAATCGTGACACTGGCGACGAGGATGGGATTCGTCGCCACTCGTCGCCACTGACACTGGGCCGGCTTCACATCTACCAGGCGCTGCCCGCGGCCGCGGGGCCCTGGCCGGACCTGCGGCTGATGCTGTGCATGGTGGGCAGGGACCCGTACGCGCCCGAGCAGGCGCTGGCGCAGCCGGGCTGCCTGGCCACGGGCCCGCTGCACTGCCTCAGCCTGGACTCCTTCAAGGGGAGCCAGCTTCACCGACCGCTGCCAGCACAGCACCAGGGGCTGGTGCTACTCGCGCCACTGTGGCGCCACGCGCAAGTCCTTCGACACCGGGAAGGCTGACAGTTGGTGCGAGTGACACAGGCAGCATAATGCTGCCACAACGGCCTCGACACCTGTGCTCCGGCGGAGTGAGAGACTGCGGAGACCTCCGGACCGGTACTCGCCGGGAGGACAGGTGTTGTTTTGTGTTTGTGTAGGACAAACAAACTTGAGGGTGAGGGGTGTGACAAGTGTGTGGCGCCCCCCATCCCTGATATTCGTTGACCGCTAAGTTCAGTGGCCCCACCAGGCTCGGTGGGCAACATTGTGTGTGGCCGGGCAATAAACACCGCCGAGCACGGCTGCTCGGGGGTCAGTCACCGTCACCACCAGCACGCTGCATGTCGTCTCTCGGCTGGAGGGTACCCCTACCCTCCCAGGTTCACGAACGCGGGACTAAATCGTGACAGAAGCTGCAGTGTTTTTCCGGCCGCCGCCTACGTGGAACGCGTTCCAGCACGACGTCGCTTGCCAAGCACACCCACAAGACCGCTGCCGACCAGCAAATCATGCTCCTTTCTCTCAGCGGACCCGGACTTCACCAAGCGATTCGCTGACAACCCGTTCGGTTTAGCGCCTGGGGTTTCAATAGGATTTACGCAATGCTCCGGCGCTTGTAATCCAGTGTCTAATGCTGACGCGTCGAACGGTGCCATACCGACGAAATATAAATAGCGACGTGCAAGTTCATATTGATGTACAATAAACATTCAAATGCTCCTGTGAAGGCCCATTTCAGTTTCGTGTTTTACCGATTCCTATTCAAAAAGGATCAGCCATATTTTTTTGCTCTCTTAACAAACTTTCGGAAAAATAAAAGTCGCACAGCGTGCGTTGAGCAGAGCCGCCCATAGTTCGGGCGTTTGATTTTGATTCCATAAGTGAAAGTTTCTCTCCGCCACGGCTCTTGGCATTTTCCTTTCACGTCGCAGAACGGCTGCGGGAAAGCTCGTTTCGGCCCGGCGGCGGCGTCTCGCTGCTGCGCCGTTTATCCCAATTCCTGGCAAGCGAGCAGTCCGCCGCGTTTCTCACGTATTGCGACGGGCCCTATAACGCAGCACGTCGGCGCATCTGTCACGCCAACCGCGCTCCGCTGTTCCCGCGCCTTTCGAAACGGCGGCCAGGCGCTCTCACGCTCTGCCCTGGAGATCGACAAAAGAAAGACGTCTCGCTCGCCTGACCCGGTTTCGCGGGCAGCATCGGCGTCACGGCGCTTGTTGTTGCGACGATCAGCGCCGCTGTCCGTGCGGAGCGGTTGCAGATCCCGCTTTGACAGCTGCTCGTCATTTTGCGGCGGACTGCAGCCGTTAATCGCCGCTACCGGACTTTCCCACTTAAACGCCATATTACGAACTATTTGCTGTGCTATGGGACGCGTTAAGAATGACAACGGACGCGGCCCCTGGGGCCTCATCACCGATGCCGGTTAGCTGTTCTTCCGCGGGGCGCAAAGAGTGCGTTACTGAGAGTGTTCTGAAGGTGACACAAGTCGTTTCCGTAATTTTATTTTAGTAATCTGCTTATAACCACTGCATCGACGAACAAACTACTGGAGAATAGGCAGACGATGTCATGCAGTCACCCAATTGTCCTTTTAAAACGCGTGCGCATGTGCGTTGGCATCCGGGTCTGTCGCATCGGCCGAGGTGGTACACTACATGAGCCATTGCCCTTCTTAACTAATATTGCCCGAGTATAGTAATGAAACTACATAGTACGCTTTGAGTAATGTGTACTGGCACTCCGAGACAGCGCTCTATAGACTTAATATCAGTAATAGGCCTTCACGGCTCGTATGCCAAGGTGGCAACGAGACCACGCTTTGATCGCGATGTTTGCTGTCCAAGGATACCTAGTCATATTGGTGGAGCACATCGACTGGCGAAAGCGCTTCATTGACCTTCATTAGAGCACTGAAAAGACTGAGGATGTCCCCTGTGACATTTTCAGTCTCTTCGGTGCTTTCAGCAGCACCAGCTCTATGACATCAGTGACGCTGTCTGTGACTGAAGGGCTCACACTGACGGCAAAGTCGTCTTTGACACTCAGGAAACCCTCAAAGGACACTCCTTTCGGCACAGCATCTGGAACGTTGGCGAGCTCTTCGCGCAGTTCTCCGATGATGCCGTCTTGGTCCGGACTCGCTGACTGGATGTGCTCCGTCGTGAATCCCGTGCGTCGGAAACAGTTAGGCAAAGTGTCAGGCGTCACATTGCTCCATGCGAGGCTTAACATCTCAATCGCGGCCAATCAGCATCTCAATCGCCGCTCCGAGACCATGCATTTCGGTGGCAATTGTAGGCGCGCCGAGTTCGATATATCCGATGCGAACTTCGTTATAAGGAATATGCTTCGCATGCGTTTTCGTAACAGATTCGCTTTCGTTCGATATATAGCATAATTCGCTCTATCCGGGTTCCTCATAGGCGGGTTTGACTGTATTGGCTTACCACGCTTTGTTGATTAGGCTTCAGTGGAGCTGTAAGCTGGATTTGCCGTTCAAATGGTACGCTAGTGGAAATCTAAGGCCAATAAAACGTGGGAGAAGATTCAGCGAATTTAATGTAGGTAATAAGCAGAAAAAAATCAACCAATAATTTTTTTGTAAAGAGTAAAACCAAGGTACGGGAAACAATTTTTGCGCAGGATGACCTAGCACAGGGGTCATCAGCACAACCTCACATTTCCGATCCCTTTTTTCCTGCAGTCACTAGTGATAAGATATTTGCGGGGATTGGGGGGACGCAAAAACGCTTTTCTTTAAGCTGCTTGTTACAATGTTAGCACAAGTGCAGCGCCCCCACGCGGCGCTGTTAGTTTTATGTTCAGCCAGGCAAGCCTGGCACAGCGGCGAGTGGCCGTTTCGGGAAAATAAAGACAGTTCGTTCTGGGCAAACGGCTCGGCATGTGCTCCTGTCTTTCGCGGTAGTCACTCCTACCGCTCGGCCATCCGTAATTCCACACATCTAGCACTGCCTTCTTTAAGATAACTCCCAGTGAAAACATGCTTGCACGAAAAAGGAGTGTCGATCTTTTGGTCGGACAATTGTCGCTTATATCCACTAGAAACCATTAATCATTGCTTGGTTTTATGCCGGGATGCAGCGTTTTTCTGGGATGTTTTGCAACAAACTGTCAAAGGGGGCATGGACATTACCGTTTACACAATGTGCTTCTTGCCTTCTCGAGATACTATCTGCATAGAGTTTCATCTATCTGCATAGAGTTTCATACTAATATATACTAGAGGGAAACCTGTCGCTGCAGTCGCGGGCCGCCGTGGGCGGCGCCATTGCCGCTAGCGATTTTCCTCGCCTAGTTGGCTTAACTAGCCATATGGGTTCTTTTTTGTCTCGAAGCCACAATCAACAAAAAGGGTAACATTTTTTTCTTGTTAATCGTGCAGGAAGCTTCTAAATAATCACTGACAAATTATTCTTTTTGGAGGTTAAATTTTATAATAACACAACAAATTTGATGACCCTTATACAGTACTCGGAACATTGCTGGCGCTAGGCGGGACAAGGACGACTAATTACACACAAATGTCGTCGTCCTTGTCCCGCCTAGCGCCAGCAATGTTCCGAGTAAAAAACCAACTAGCCCCATTTCAAGCTCTGGTTAGCTTATACAGTAATATTGTTGCTTTTTTGCAGCCAGAGCCAACTTTTCAGCCTGTTCATGAGCCATGCCCAGGGCAAGTGGAACGTGTCTGCCCGGCACATGACGGAACGCTCGCCGAAGCGCGGCTCCCTTACAGTGGCGCCAGATTTCCCTGTAGTATATATTATAGTATGAAACTCTATGACTAGGGGAGTGCCGTATGATATATTTTTAAAGACGATGGTCTTTCTTGGGCTACTTAAACCCAGAAATTTTGGTCTGTCTGTATGTATCTCTGTCCGTCTGTCTGTTACTCGATTCAGCCACCCGGCCAAAGGAAAATGGATATTGCGCAATAATCTTATATACTCACAACCAAATGTAAACGTCTAAGCCCGGTTTATATGTTCATACTTGTCAACTTTGCTGAACAAGAAGAAGACGTTACGCAAATATAAGACAGGAAATTAGTACACGTACAAGGGATATTTACAGTGTTCCTTTATTAAAAAAATCATGGATGCTTGGTTTTTCGGTAGCAAATGATATTCCCCATCAATTGCAGAAAACCGCCGCCTGCTGTTGCCCGTGCCACCTCCTGGCGGCATATGAAAAATCACGCGGCGACAGCAACGAAAGTTTCCACTAGCTAGGTTCCACGTTCTGCTTGGAACGCACGTGGAGCACGGCCACGCGGTACTATAAACCTTGAAGTCGGCCGCCTCGAATCACGCACGCCTCCGCCGTACTGCAGCGCTGGCATCGAGGAACCCGGCCTGTAGCAGTGGAACGCGGTAAAATTCAAATCTCCTTGAGCAAACCTTTAGTATGTTTACCTTGGGATGAGCGCGACGGTACAGGGACAGCATGAGAGGTGAGCGGAAAATCAAAGGGGGGCATGTCCTTGGCAAATTTCTACAAAGACTATCGTCTTTTGACGACATTTTGAACGAAAGGAGCAGATACGCGGCCATTTTTTTTTTGTGATGGGACTGTATAGCTTGTAGAAAGAAGTGCCGCATGACTGATCGGCATGCGGAGCCCCCCCCCCCCCCCCCCCCCCCCCCCCGACCGACGAAGCCCGTTTTTTGAGTGCAGGCTACGTTGGTGCAGAACATCACTGCAGCGGGAAATGACCCCCCACCAGAGTGGCTGCACCTGTTGGACGCACGTGTCTGCGTCCTTAAGTTTTGACGGGTGCCTGATTGTAGCTGCTGTGGTGTTATTCTTCTGGGATAACTGCTAACTTTTGTATTGTACAAGAACTGCACGTTTTCCATGCAGTAAAGAAAAAAATGTGGCATGTACGAGTGGTTTGAAGCAATAGATGCAGTGCATCGTAAGAGCAGGTTCGAATATGAGGTTGAATTTTTTTTGGCAGTTGACTTCTTTTTGTATAGGTAATGTTTCCTCTACTGCATTCACCATTTCGCGCTGCAATCACCATTGCATTATGAGCGAGATTGGAGACTGCATGCAGACAGACAACTACGCGCTGGCGAGCTCCCGTTGGCTTGGTGTTGACATATCGCGCACAGCTTGCAGGCACAGTGCCGAATCCACCGACTGTCGGCCTCGTGCGACCGTGCCTCTTAGTACGACCCGGAGACGAGCCAGGCAAGCTCCAAAGTTGAGGGAGAAGCGCCTCGCAGTTGAGCGTCTCCGATGGCGGGGAGGGCGTGCAGCCACTGCGTACGCCTCAGCCAGTGAACGTCACCATTCCAAGCGGAGCTTGCAGCCGTATCTGTGTTATCATGGAGCCGGCAATGACAGCCAACCAGCGATATCGTTGGACGCCTAGCATGTTGTTGTGGGGAACCAAAACCGAACCTGATTCGAACAACTCTCCCAAAATAAGCGACAACTACATTCCGATACATGTGCTTGTTGCCAATAGTACTAAAAAAATTAAAAAAAAAACATGGAAACAGATTAGACTGTACATAAAGCTTAAAATCTTGGGCATCGTTCAATCACATTGCAGAACGTGTCGTCGTCAGTGCTGTAGTGGTTACGGCCGCCGCCAATGCCACGTGACCATTATTCTTCTTTTGAGGTAACTAAACTTTATTGTTTGTTTTAGTGACAAACGATATTGCTGAAATTGACCTGAACATCCCGGACAGTGCGCTCACGAGCAACGGGTTACATAGACGCGAAACTGAGTCCTGCATGAATAGGACCAGCGAAATTGTCGAAACGGTCAATGACGTTTGATGAGGTAAACTTTTACACAACTGATGAGCCCACTAAACCTGTCTTATTGTTGGACCTTCCGTCTCGGTGGACATTCAGGCTCGATTGGACCTTCCGTCTCGATGGATCTTTCGTCTCGTTGGCCATTCAGGCCACAAGCGATGAAATCTGGTCTAGCCGCTTTAATATGTTGATGCTTTGTCCCCGGCCCGCGCAAGGACACAAGTTGCACTTTTTGCGCCTGACGAGACGCATATGGCGTTAATAAAACAGCGCTCTTATGGGCGCCCTGTATACTGAGCATCGTTACGCGAAAGGGGCGCGTGTTGCCACAGCGCTAGAGCAACGTCGTCCCCCCGGCCCGCGACGCATAACGCAGAGGCAGCGACTGACCGTCGGCGTAGCTCGGCGGCAGGAACCTGAGGTAGCGGATGTTGGCGCTCCCCCAGTACGGGTTGTCCAGGTTGTTGCAGTATCCGTCGTAGCTGCGGAAGCGCTCGGGGCGACAGGGGGGCGCCTGCCTGCCGGCCTTGTAGGGGCACAGCGCCTGCGCCAGCGTGCCGCGGACGTCCACCTTGGTGAGGCCGAAGGTGACGTCACGCGCGCTCAGGCCCAGCTGGCGCGCCAGGTTGCGGCTCGCCTCCTCGGTGATGAGCGCCAGCGCCGAGATGTTCTTGGAGACCACCTTGGTCTTGCCCATGGCTCCCAGGAACCAGGGCGCCTGGCCCGGACGCATGGCCACGCCGTTCGCGAACAGCGTCGGCTCCGTGATGTTCCAGATGTGCCGCTGCCTGCGAAGAGAATGGCTCGCTTTGAACACTCCTTGTCCCGCGGGAAAGCGAAGACGGTGCTTCGTGACCGTCTGCCCCTCGCTTGAGCTATATCTGTTGGATTATTGGACCTGCGCCGAAGAGCACGCCGCCCAGCCGGCACGCCATCGACACCAAGGGACCAAGTGGAGGCGATGCAGCTGTTAACCGTGGCTCGCTTGCGCTGAAGCGATCAAGCGCAGGCGAAGCAGCCGCTTCCCCCTGGCCTAGTCACGAGGCTCCGAACGGGCGAAGCATCATCATCATCACCAGCCTATCTACGCCCACTGCAGGGCAAAGGCCTCTCCCATTATTCTCCAATCACCCCGGTCCTGTGCTAACTGCGACCAATTTATCCCCGCAAACGTCTTAATCTCATTCCGCTCTGTTACCCTTAATGACCAACGGTTATCTTGCCTTCGCATTACATGCCCTGCCCACGTCCATTTCTTCTTCTTATTTTGTACTAATATGTCCTGAACACGCGTTTGTTCCCTGACCCACTCCGCTCTCTTCTTGTCCCTTAATGCTACACTTACAATCTTCCGATCCATTGCACGCTGAGTCGTCCTCAATTTAAGTTAAACCTTCTTAGTGAGCCTCCAAGTTTCTGCCCCGTAGGTGAGTACCGGTAAGATGCAGCTGTCATACACTTTCTTTTTATGGGACAATGGTAGGCGGGCGAAGCGCTAAGAAAGAAAGGCGTAGATTGCGCGGCGTCCATTGCGAAACGATGAATGACCTTGAAAGATGTAGCGTAGTGGACCTTTCACTCCAAAAGAGTGCTTTTCGTGACACTCCTTCCAGACCGGTTTCTCCGTTCGGTTCCCTCTGTCGGACATGTACGCGGTTGAACTCTCGGTTGAACAAGAAGCTCTCCTAAACGCCTCCGAAAACAGTCTGGAGATTGATGGGGCCTTTGGGAACAAAAAAAATTGAAATTATTTGGTAATGCACTGCTTCCTGTTATTAGTTGCCGTTATGGTAGTTATTTTAGGCAGTTATTCCGGCCAGTTTTGGTCACGGTAGGGGAAATTATACGAACCACGATCCCCGTGGACGTTTAGCGACCGACGGCGTAAAAAATGAGCCATCACTGATCAGCAGAGGCCGCCTCGGAAGGGCTCGTGCAAATACGCTTCACCGTGTCACTCCACGAGCACGCACAAAACGAACTAATGAAAAACGCTGAGGACGGACGAGCACTGCTCCAGGCATTTTATGCCCCAACATTTCGGTTAAACTGTCACAGTTCGGGCTTGCCATCTATCTAATGTGCTAAAGAAGGTCACTAATTACAGGTTACTAAACGAATCCGGGCAAAGGACATTTTCACTTTTTTTGAGTTACGCATGGTTATCGCAGGATGCAAGATGGAACGTCGGTGCAGTCCTAAAAGTCCTTGGACGGATATGCTGCAGCCCTGCCTCGTTTGGGAAGGCCACAGAAGTGCAGGTTCAAATCGCTTCGTCCACGCACGTTGACATTGCTTGCCGCGTGCTAGCGAGTAAAGTAGATCTTTATGTCAATTGAGCACGCCAAGAAACGCCTCCTCCGCCGAGCGCGAGTGGAAACACTTAGCGACCGGACTCGCCTTGTTCGCTTCTTCAGCCTGAAGTCGTCAGTGCCAAGATCTTGGGGGCACCGAGGTCACGGTCGCCTCACCTCACGCAACGCCTCGGAGAGGACAAGGCACGGCTCTTTCCTGTTCGGCCTGAATGCACCAGAAGGGACGGCGATGCCTGGGCGGTGTTCCGCGAACGGAACCAGCTGCCGGAATCCCAAACGGCCCGGGCTGTGCATCCGCGAATCGATTCCGAGAGCCCATTGTCCGTGAAATTAATCGCTGGGTCATGAGCGAGTAGGATCTGGCAATCAAGGGAGAACAGGACTTCGATCCTTTAACGTCTGGCGGTAAGCTGGATGCCTGCAAAGAGCGGAGGGTGGCCGCACGCAAAAAGGGTGTCTTACGACCGACGTCGTTTGTATTTATCTTCTGTGTTTTCCGCGTTAGGCTTGATAAATACGCTGTCTTAAAACCGTCGAGGGGCCATAATACGACCGGGAAAATGCCCGACCTTCTGTTTCTACCGCTCTGCAGCTTCGACTGTTGGACTTTCTTGCTAAATGTGTTATGGCCTTTTATACAGGATGCGGAACTGACTTTAAACGCAAAGAAATGTGACGCGTGTTGACCCGGATGTGCAGGGAATATGTTCCTATCGGGCATAGCAACACCGGGGAAATTTTATAGCGCGAAATGCATACTCATATGGGCTAAGAAGCGATCTTGTAACTTTCATTAACCGCCAAGAGACGGAGCGGTTGGACGCCAACCATTTACTGACATTTTACGTTAAGATGAAGGATGCGCTAATCACGCAAGCCTTGCTAGGGCTGCTGTATTTACTTTTGCCATTCCCAGAGCGATCAACATGTCGCCAAATATTATTAAGAAGCGTTCCGCAAAAATGATGATGATGGATGGTGTTTAATTGTGCAAGGCCAACGAGCCGCAAAAATACTTTTACTCAAGCACTAAAAAGTATATTAGCATCCTCCGAAAAATAAACTGACTATGTATGTATGTATAAATATTTATAAAACACCCGGACACGCCGTACACTATTACGGGAAATTCGCTCCAAATGTTCGGGGCTTGCTTCTACATATCTAAACATCGGAGCATAAAGAACAACGATTTTACTGCGTGAGGCACTGATTACATCCACGGAAGAAGGCACAGGTCACGTAAGAATACCAGTGCTCTAAATTAAGAAGTTTTCTCTCTATCTTTCTCGCCGGTTGCACCTTTCGCGCTATTTCTATAGAATCAGGAACTTGGATGCCCACGGCCATTGCAAGGGGCTCTCCTAATCGTCACTCGCACCTCCAACGCCGAAACAGTGTGAACGGATGCGCGCTGTCATTGCCTGGACCGCGCTAGACGGCTCTTTAGTCCTAGCCACGTGAACACAGATTTAAGCACAAAAGACGCACACCGAGATCAGGTGCACTGCACGTAAGGGGTCGTCATGCGTAGATATCGCCAGCATTTATTTGCAATCTTAATATAACGAGTCCGATGTTCTACCAGTCGAATTAGAGGGCGGCTGTGTTCCCGCGTCCATTGTGTGGTATATTTGTCAGCATATGCAAGTGTATCCTGCGCTTATGCGTAGCAGCCATCGCACATGTATACAAGCTGCGTTGAAGGGACCCTCTTTTTAACCGGAGGACGGGACTCGAGCATCTAGAAACTTTTAGCAGCAGACTCGCTGCACAAAGGTTCTGGGTTAAATAAATTTCGAAGGCAAATAATGTATTTAAACATAACGTGTTTGGGGCTGTTGTATATTGGAGAGATGCCTTTGTCCGGCAAAATACGTAATCAGGGCCTTTTATGACGAATATAGAAGCTTAAAGGCGCAGTCACGCAGTTACCCCAAGTGTCCTGTGACGACGCTGCGAAGTGCAATTTTACGGCCAGTGGTGCACTACATTGCAGCTCGGCCTTGTCTTTTGCAGGTACGTGTGGCGCACTGTATACACGGCTATTCATCCATTCCAACAAGCACGGAGCGCACGGCAAGTATTGGACCTTGCTTCCAGCAGTGCATTCATCACAATATAACGATAAGTGCATACAAAAGAATGCAAGACTCATTGTGCCATGGGCGTGCTCACATTTTTGCATGCTATGTCCCGCGAACAGTCGTGCTGCTTTATTGCTTGCTACCGTTCTGCTAAGTCTATAAAATGATTTTGCACTGTGTAAGTAGAGCGGTGTTTACAAAGTGCATTTACAGCCCTTACGCGCAGGTTGCTATTTAGCGAAGATGCACGGTTAGTGGCAGAAAGCGTCACGGGAGCAAGGGCACGGACCACGCGCGTGTAACCGTCAGCGTCCTGTTCAGCTTGCCTACTTGACACAGCACACCGAGCGTCCGATTTTTTTTTCAACTCAAATTTTTACTTCCGCGTGTACATCTCGTAGTGCGAGTAGTGCGGCCAACAAGTCAACGCGTATACGGACGAACTGCCTTCTATACGCCAGCGTCGCGTGTTTTTCTTTTAGTGCACAGCACTTTGGCGCCAGGCACCGAGGTTTGGCTGCGGCGTCGGTGATGCCCACGTAAGCGACAGAGCGAACGAGACACAAAACATAGGAGCAGCTTTGGGCGAAAGTGTGAGGGGGAGGGCACCATGCGCTGCTAAGGAGTCATCTCCCAGCGCGTGGCCACGGCTCAGCATGTCTGACGGCTTCCTCCTCACACTTTCGCCATGCGTCGCCGCTGAGGAGCGCCTTGCCCCTCACACTTTCCGCCAGTAGCTCCTCCTTCGTTTGTGGCTCATCCGAACCGCGTTACATTTGCGCGGGAGGTTCAAACAATTTGCAACAGCATGCTCGGTGGCGGCGAAGTGCTGCGAGATAACGGTCGAGTAGTGCGCGCCGGCATTCGTTCGCTGTTCACGCGATCACTTCTTGAGACGCAGCAGATATGCGCCGAGGCCGAGAAGGCTGGAATTCGCGCTGGGCAGAAATTTCGCATTAGGGACTACGGTAATCATGGGTGCATTTTTTTACAATTAAGTGTCCGAACTATCTACGACGCCGTGAATGTGCAGTGAATTCTACGAAGTGGATAGAAATAATGCTGGGTTGGTTTACAAATTCTAACCTAATGGCTCTGTCGTGTGGAAAAGACGCAAAAATGGATGATTCAGGAAGGCAGTACTCGGGTTTAAAAAAAAGACAATTCGCCGTTTTCCAAACAAAGCGCGCATCGGCTGACTAGCGCCGTCGGTGGCATTCGCCTAGAACACCTCTTCCTTCCTCCTCGTTTGCATATGGCACGCCCGGTGACGCCACAATGGCCTGCGGTGTCGGTGTCGTCGCGCAAAAGCCTGCTCCGGCCGCGGGATTCCCCTCTCTCCCTGCTCGCCCGCTGCTGTCGCTGCGCGCTATGTGCGGCGGCGCATCACGCCGCATCGCAGGTGCACAGTTCCCCGTCGGCTGCAGCACGGATAGGCCGCGCTTGGATCGCTCAGCGAAAGGAAAGGCTTTTGTTGGGGTCGGTCAATGGTTTGGCGTGCTGATCTTTATGATTTTGCGCTTTGATTTTCGCAGTGGGGATTAGTTTTCCTTTTCCCTGAGGTCGAGCTTCGCGTGGACCCCCGTTTCCGGAGGGAAGGGGTTCGCTATTTTTCTCCCTGCGGTTCCTATGCACAGTTCTGAGAAGCCTGAGTGCCCGCGCTTGACGAGAGGCCTAAATTGAGAGCATGGCTCGTCACTTGTGGTACAATGGCGTCTGACGTCCAGTGCCTAGTAGGCGCGGAGTCCCAGGACGCGGGTTCGATCCCCGGCCGCTTTTCTGGTGGAGGCGAAAAGCAAAAACGCCCGTGTGTTCGAGATTTCGGCGCACGGTAAAGATCCCTCCAGGTGGTCAAAATTAATCCCAAGCCCTCCACTACGGCGCGCCTCATTGCCTGTGTAGCGTCGGCGCGTTAAACCTCAATCAATCAATCAATCAATCCAGTTATACGCACGAAAAATGATGATAATGATGTTTGAATGTTCATGGCGCAAGGCCAACTAGGGCAAAGAGCGCCAAGAAAGTGTTTCGATGAATAGGTGACAACTAAAATTGGTTCGAGTGAACACGGGTAAAATCAATGAAAGACGGCTGGTGTGCAGGGCCAGGGGCGAAGCAGCGGAGGCGGGAAGTCAGTGATTCCTGTCTTTCGCACCGTTGATCGTACACGGCCTGGTAAGACGAAGAAGGCGCACCCACGTACTTATTATAGCAGCGCTCGCTATTAGCGATTGAATTTGCGTCATTCTGCAGTTTGTCTCAGCAGCTAGAGACGGACACTGTATCAAAATGTCATCTATGCATTCCTATGCATTCCAGCTACTAAAGGTCAACGTACTGCGCGTTGGAAAATGTCTGGGCTCCATCCATTCCTCTAGGGAGCGAGTCTGATGACGACAAATAGGCAGCCACGCGAAATTTCATACGGTTTCTTGTAAGCGATAGTGCATGGAAGAGATGCATAGGCGGTGAAAGTAGCCGGCCCGTGCTCGCTCGTGCCTTGCGCAACGGTGGCGACAGATTCCATTCCCAATTCGCCGTGGGTTGAACGACCGGCAGTGGCAGGCACTCACCCACCGGACGACGACGCGCCCAGGTATGCGGCAGCGCTTTCTCTGTTGGCGGATGTGCTGCTGCTGGCGCGTCTCGCTGCCATTTAAGCGAATCGTATCGCGGATGATCGCGGATTTCGCAACGGCCCGCGGGCAGAGCAGGGGCTTCCTCACACTGCCGCCCCGTCCCACGCATTCCGACGGGGGCATTTCCCAAGTACGCGCTCTGCTGCGCCGGTCGCCGTTAACGCGACCTGTTTTGCCCCCACCCCTGGCTTCCTTCTTGCATCGGGCGCCTCCGTGTTGCGCAACGCTGGCTGCGCGATTACCCGGCGGCCGCGTTCGCCGACACTCCGGGAAATCCGCCATGTCGCGAGTTGGCTGCGGCGCCGTCCTAGCGTCCGCCCGTGCCTGTCAGGGGCGTCGCATACAAGCCTTTCGGTTCGCAGTTTTGCATCCCGATGACTTTTCCACTTCGACGCTTAATTTGGCTGTCCATAGCCGCGAGTAGGTGCTTCAAGGATCACGGGAAAAGGACTACCTTTTATTAAAAAAAAGATCCAAACAACTGCAGGCGATCCCGTCAACGTGATAGCTTTTGACGTGATCGGGGGCGTTTCTGGGATTCTCCGAGGACGTGCTGCGCACGAGGCGAAGTCGCCGCTTGGAAAGCCGATAAAGAAATTCGAGCATGCCACTCACTAGCGAGTCAAGGTGTCGATGTGGGCTAGTTAGTTACGGCTGTGAAACATTATTACGTGCAGAACACTTTATGGACTCGCCGTGTCGTCTTTGCTCGCTAACGGTCCATGCGACTGCCGGAATCAGGCGGCGCAGCGAGATAACGGACCCTTCTGTACCGGCGTCAGAGTCGCGATGAGGCTTCGAAAACAACGCCGTCTAAATAGTCATAATCGCTCAAAACTGTGTGAACCGCTGGCGCTTTTCATACATGTTTCCGTTATTTAGGGAAAAGAAAACTGCGGATACAGTTCAGGCAAAGTCTGTGTATATAACCGGCAGCCCCCGCGTTCATTTCGTTAAAAACGCTCGTTGGGTTAGTTTTTACGATGGTAAGCGAAAAGAGCGACCGCGCAAGAAAGAAATGGCGCCTTCGAAAAGCCGTAGAAGGGCTCCAGCCACGCAAGAAAAAAATGGCGCGTTCGAAATGTCGCAGAAGGGCTCCAGCCACGCAAGAAAAAAATTACGCGTTCGAAATGACGCAAAACAGCTCCAGCATACAAAATTAAAGCAAGCGGAAAAAGTACAGAACTCCTGCTGGCGCAGTTTCAGGCAGGGGGCGCGCGAGCACTGCGAAGGCGGGAAATTTGGAATGCATTGGGTGGGTAACAGCGCTGCAGCCCATTATGGCGAATCACTGCTCTGCACTTCCGACAGATTTCCCACTGAGTGGAACAGCTTTAATTTTTATTTAGCGCAGGACAGTACGGGACCCGAAGAGAACACTGGACACAAACCCTTGTCGTATTTTCTTCTTGCGTCCTGTTCTCTCGTGCGCTGAATAAAAATGTTTCACTAGCCAATTTTACTATTAGCCAACTGATCTTCTGACGGGTGTAACTGCCCTGCGTCTGTGCACGGCGTATATCTGGCCATCGCCTCGGCGATGATCTGGCGCGGCACAGGGGCGGAATGAATTTTGATGGTTGCCATTTTGAGTTCCAGTAGACTATGAATTTTCCCCGGACTCGCGCCTTTAAAATGTTCACATAGCTTGAACATGAAACCCGCGCTTGTCGTAGAGCAGGCTCGTGGCCGAGTGGCTATGATTCGCTCTTTTCACTATCAAAGGGTTCTGAGTTGGACCGCCAACTTCCGAAGTGGCAAAGGCATTTTGTTTTTCCGATATGAAGTGTTTCGCGCATGCGCCGTGATGCGGTCGACGGACACACGGCAATAGACACACGACGAAAAAAAAGCGCCGGATCGCATGCTATGGGCACCCAAAAGGGCCATTTTTGATCGCCAGTAAGAAGCGATGGGAGAGCGCGCTGTTACAAAGCGAACACTTTGACACCCACCAGTGGAACGCGCCGCCAGGAGCCAAGGCATTCTCGCACTCGTCTCGCAGGCGCCACAGGCCAGAAGACCCAAGAAAGTTATTTCCTCCTCCTCCGTCATCAAATATAATTCACAGGCATCGCAGTAGAAAGAATTCGACTACTTGACTGGAAGCAAGTTAGTGGAGTGTGCGCTTGGGCTAGTTGGTGTCGCTTACACGCGGCATCGTGTAGCGCAAAAAGCAGACGAACAGGAGAGATGCGAGATAGATACAGGATAGAAGGAAATACCGACAGGTTTTTTTTGTTATGTTTTTTTTCGCTCGCCTGTTTCCAGTTCGTTCCAGTTCCAGTTCCATTCGCGCTAGACGAAGCCACGGAAGGAGGTGTTATGGCAGGAGCGAGCGTGGCTTTTGTTTCGGCTATTTTGCAGCGGGATCTGAATGCGCTGTCCGTTCCTGCCGGTCCGCACGCTCGGCGCAGCTGCACATAACTCGGGCGACGCTGCATTCTGCAAGCAAGCTTGGCAAGAGGCGGCGGAAAGGGCGCCAGGCTCCGTGGTTCTTCCCAGGAGGAAGCGCAAGGCTCACGGACGGAATTGTCTGCTGCGCCGGGCGCCGTAACTGCGCACCGCATTGCCATCGCTCTAATTCAGTCCGATGGGGTGACGGAACACGGCGCTATGCGTATCAAGTCAGCCTCGCTGCTTCTGCATGTGCTGCATACTGGCCGCCGCATTCGCTTTGACGCTGTTGCGCAACGCACGCGTTTCTCGCTCCTTCGTACCCACACGCGTCAATCTTCGGGCGCGCCAATGGCGAAAAGATTGGCCAACACCGGACCGCGCACGCCGCGCAATTGAGCCAGTTTCTGGCAGTACCTTCCCAAGATATGCCGCACCAATGATTCGGCATGTTTACGAAAGCCGGAGATCGGGCCCTCCCGATGGCGTCAGGACGGTTGTCGAGGGCTCTGCAGGGTCACACTTTGGCCGCAACCTTCCTTCCCATACACAGGGAGGAGGGTGGGGGTTGCATTTTTTTTGCAAGAGCACCCATATTACAGTTTCACGCGCGCTTTGAGACTTCCTTCGTGAGTATCTCACGGTGAATTACCAGCGTGCCCCTTTCCAAAACGGTTTCATCATCCGCCTCTCGTAGCTGACGGTCCCGACGTAGCGGCTACGATGCCGATGACACCGAGCCGTTGTTTGCGTGTCCGGTGAATACTGTGGCGTGTCCAAAGGATGTGTGCCACGTGCAGCATTCCAATCACTTCAGGAACGCGAGCGGAGGCACAAAAGTTGAGGGGGCACAACCAGACGAAATTTGCGGTGCGAGCAGACGACATCACTTGGCGCCCGACCGGTAACGTCGCCCAAAGGTGGCGCATCCGCCCAACTTCACTCCGATTGCTACAGTGCTAACTTGTTTTGTGCAATTAATGTGGCAAGAATTGTAAGCTAAAAAAAAAGGCTACGAGGGGGGCGGGGGGACTGCAACTATTGCCAACGGCTTGTTTGTGGTGTATAGCAGATGTCCCCTTTCAATCAAACCAAATTACGCTCAATTTTGTTTCACGGCCGTGTTTGAACCGGAGAAGTAGCCATATGTAGATTCTGGTGTTAATCTCGACTGCGCTAAATAAGTCGTTCCGTCGATCGCACGAGGAATGAATCGCTCGAATGCGACGCAGACATATTTTTTAATTGTTCTCCTTCGGCTCGAACAAACGGTCTTCCCACTGGGCTGGGTGGTGCCGAATCGACGCATCGATCTGCCAGCGATTGTCAGCGGTGTGTGGGTCGGCGTTTGTCACCTACGCTCCTGCGGGTTTCACCACGTCGAGCGATCTGTCGTCATTATAACGCCAGCACAGGGCGGGGGCGCACGATGTGGACGCGGTCGCGTGGGTGGGCCTGCAGCGGCCACTCGGTCATTCTCCGCCTGCACTGTTCCAACGCGGTCCACTTTCAGAGCCTTGTTTGGGAGCGCAGCCATGCACGCTTTTAAGGCGAGCATAAAGTGGACGAGAAGCCGACGTTGTCGTCGTCTCGTAAGAAATTGACCGCCGCTGTAAGGAGTAAATAAAAAAATTCTCGGGGCACGGAAAGGGACAGGGACAGTTTTTCAGGAGACCATGTCCTCGAGCTCATGTCAAAGGCAGCGTTTTACATAGTGAGGTAACCGCGACGAATTTCCAAGTGGATTTGCAGAAATAATTTTGATTTGCAATAAATTTTCGCACGCACGCCTCCGCTCTATCCCGCACCTGCGTATGCAAACAGCTTCGACGGTTTCGATGCACGTTTAAAATACCGCATACAGAAAGAGGAAGAGTGCATTTTATTACTCATTTAGATGGGGGCAAGTTCTTGAACAGCGTTTCTCACGCACAGTTAAAAGTGTGCTGCCGCCTGGCTCACGTTCATGCTTGCCAGCATTCGTTTTGGCAGCATCTAAGAGATTCGTTTTCAACCATTCCAGGTTCCCATCAGGAAAAATGTTCCATTTGCAGGAGTTTCAAGTGATTCCCTTTCATCTGGGATAGAGAGCGTATCCTCCGCAAAAATCCGCGCCCGTCCTGGGCTATGAGTGGATGGCTCCGGATTAATTTGGGCCACTTGGGGATGCGCACAGCAAATGTAGACACCGCACTGTAAAGCAGCCACCTCGGTCGGGATCGAATCCGCTTCCTTGGGCTCATCGCACAGCAACGCCCACGGCGGGTGAGGCCTGGCGGGGATTTATAACCAATTTGTTTACTGCGACACAGCATCTGCATCACTTTATTTGTTTTTGTATCTTTGCGTTTTGGTCCCACTTACTTATTTTCGGTTACGCCGTGTTGGCGTCTCCTCCTTCGTTTTTTCCTTTTTTTTTTGTTGCTGTTTTGTTTCTTCGCCTTACGGCGCAAATCGCCCAGTCTTCAGCTAGCAGCAAAATGGACAGATTCCCTTGTGTGCCGTGACTGGTGTGCGCGAGCTCATCTCACGTTCAATCACGTTCAGGTTTCCACGTTGCACGCACTACCCTACAATGTATGCGTTTCCAATTTATGACTGAGTTACGAACAGCGCAGGAACAGGGCGATAGGAGGATCACGGCGCCGTGAGTAAACACGGCGCCGTGTTTGTGTGGTCCTCTTATCGTCCTGTTCCTGCGCTGTTCGTACCTCAGCTGTGTACCAGCTGGCCCGCCTACAATGCGTGTTCCCATTCATGGTCTTGCGAAGCCGGCCCGCCAAAGCGCCACGAAGAAAGGAGCAATCACGGGAAGCGCTGTTGCTCCACTGCTGGTAACGTGTGCCGGAGATGGAACAGTGGTAGTGCACCGGCCTGTGCAGACCTGGGTTGAAATCGCGGCACCGGATCACTCGCATGTTCTACGCGCTTCAGGGGCCCGGCTTGTCGGCGTGGCTCGTCCGTGCACATGTCGCGCGTTGTCAAGCGGCGTCGTGGACCCAAACGTTCGCGTCGAACAGACGCCCGCCATTCCCTCAATTCAGCCTCCCGGCGAGAAGTTGAGGGTACTTGAACAAGGAGCTTATGTCGGCAGAGCCATTCCAACCGCTGTGACTGGCCATACATGTCCACTTTATTTAACGCCGAGAAACCTTCAGGTGTATTTGAGGCAAAATAGGTGGCAACCACCGGCAGTCCCCGCGTCCATTTAGTTAGAAATTAATGATCATTGGGTTGGTTTTTGCAATAGTACGAGAAAACAAAAAGGTGGCCCGCCGAAGAAAAACTGGCCACGTAGCTGCTCCTTTCGTTGCAAATGTAGACAAAAGACGATAGTCTTTATCGAGTTTTGCCAAGTAAATGCCTCCTTTTGCTTTCCCCCTCAGCTCTCATGTTGTTCCTCTTGCGTCGCGCTCCTCCCAAGCTAAATAAAGACGCCTAAGGGTTGCTTATATCATTTTAAATTTACCGCGTTCCACTGCTCCAGGCGCGGTGTCTGGATGCCAACGCTGCCGTACGGCGGAGACGCGCGTGAATCGAGGCGCCCTACTTTAACGTTGATAGATCCGCGTTGCCCTACTCCACGTGTCTTCCAAGCAGAATGTGGGACCTAGCTAGTGGAACCTTTCGTAACTGTTGCCGGTTGATTTCTTAAAGTGGCGCCAGATGCTATGGTGGCGCGGGCGATAGCAGGCGACGGCGGAGTGAATTTTTTTCTGCAGTTGATGAAGTATTTAATTTCGCAAAAATCAAGCATGTGTGATTTTTTATAAAGGAACACTGCAAATATCACTTCTGTGTTAATTTGTTGTCTTATATTTGCGTAAGGTATTGTTCTTCTTCAACAATGTTGACAAGTATGAACATTACACCGGACGTGAACGGCTAGATTAAGATGTGACTATATAAGACTATTGCGCAGGCATTGTTTTGCTTTGGCCGGGCGGCTGAATCGAGGCACAGACAGACAGACGAACAGACCAAAATTTCTGGGTTTAAGTAGCCCAAGAAAGACTGTCGTCTTTAAGACAAGAAAACTCCGTTCGAGGCAGAACAAGCAACGAAAGATGCGAGCTGTCTCGGGAGAAGGCGGAAAGAGTGGATTGCACCGTTCGATTCACCAAGAGAGGGGAAGGGCGTGGTAGCAAGGAGCGGAGAACGGCGCCACAGCCCATTATGGCGAATAACTTCTCCGCACGTGACAGCTTTCCCGCTGAGAGGAACTGCTGTGACTTTTTAAATGTATTTACTCGCTACTGCGGCTACAATTTTCTTGACGGGACAGCAACAGGAGCAACAAAAACAGTGATGGCTGCAGTTCTTCGCAGAATGGCTCACATAAGCTTCCGCCATAAAACAAAGTGGAGTTCGTTTTGGAATCGCACCCGGATCTTCAGAGTAGAAGCCGAGTGCGTCACTAACGCCCTACCTCAGTACGTTACGAGCGACGGAACAAGAGTTAGCCTAAGGCAGTGCGTGCTTTGCTGACCTCGCATTGCGTGACTGATTGTCGTCACGCCACGCAAGGGGAGCAGCTGCGGACAACGCTTACTCTGCGGGTGTGCGTGTCATGAAACGCAATGAATACGTAATAGACCCGAGTGAGGCCACGAAGGGCTTGCCTTGGAAGCACGTAAGCACACTTCTGCCATCGGTGTCAAAACTGGGGGCACTGCGCATGCGTGTCCAAGCTGTTAAGCGCAACGGCAATCTTGACCATATTTGAGTAAAGGCAACGGTACACAGCTGAAGGTAGCAGTGCTTATCCTTTCACAGCTATACGAAATATTAGCTCTTGTGGAAACTCTGTACAAGAACCCATGCATGGTTAAAATGCTTCAACAGAGGTTACCTCGCACTGTGTGCACGCGAGCGTCGCCTTGACGGGTGTCGTCGCATGATGTGATCGGCCTGCGTGGGGTCAGCCGGAAGGACGCCGGTTCGTCTTCGGGGACATGAAATATTCATGGACACGCGTCCGATTTCTTCCGCGAAAGGCTGTCCCGGCGTTTGTCGCCCGTGCTTCGCTCACACGCGCGCGGCGGAAAAGAGAAATCGAGAGAAAACCCGCGGCCGCGGAAATAAGCCTGGCGAGTTTTGCATGCAAAGGTCGTCGTCGCCGCCGCCGCTTGCGCGCATCCTCGCGGGCACCTGTTGTCGGCGTTCCTTCGCTGCCTGGTCGCCGGGGCCACTCGTGTGCGCGGCGGTCACTGGCCGCTCACGGAATCCACTGGGCCCCGGCTGTGGCCGGGAGCGCCAGTGACGACTGGTCGATGTCTAGTCCTTCGAAGTATTTTGACGCGGAAGTGTTACCAGGCTCGCTGAGCGATTTTCCGTGAAGAGTTCGCAGCTGCCGCGCTTATCAGCCGTGCATATGAGGCGTCTGCTGAAAGTCGAAACACGTCATCACCGAAAACCAGAGACGACAACGGCGGCACCGAGAAGCGTGTGCCCGCCTCCAGCTGGAAGCGAGCGCTAAAAGAGGAGTTGCGAAAAACTACCACGCGACACTCGAAAACCAATTACACTACTTGATTATCAACAGAAATGTGCTGAAATATGTCCTGATGAGAAATTAAACCCAGTGCATAACGTCAAATCACCCTGATTTTGAAGTTTCTTTTCGAATCTCCCGCGCCCAGTCGCTGTCCGAGGGTCGGTATGAAAAATGACGGTTGGCAACACGCGACCAAGCGCCGCCTATCTACAAGGTTCACAGAATAAACACACTGAAAAGGCTAATTTTTTCCCCAGAACGCATCCCGACCTTAGTGACGATGGCGACGACTGCCAGCAGGATGAGGGTGAAAATTTGGACTAGTCGGCATACGTTCGTCTCACACAGCGCAGTAAGAACGGCACACAGCCATTGACAATTGTCGCCTTTTTTTACACCGTGAAAGATGAACTGCCACCAAAAGTCAAGGTTTCCCGCAATAAGACGCCTTCCACACGGGCAGAGAGAGCCGTAACAACGGGGCCTTGCTCGTCTGAGTAAAGATTTACTATGACAGTGAAGCTTTGGCGTTCTCGTCTGTAACGCCACAACGCGTCCCTGCTGGAAGGCCAACTTTCCCTGACGATGATGGTGAGTGATCGTGGGTGGAGTGAAAGAGAGAAAAATGTGCCTGATCCCTCTTTCATAGGCATTGGCAAAACACGAAAGTGAAATGTGCCGCCGCAGGAGCCGTTGAATGTTTATTCTGCATCGATATCAACTGGTACATCGCTCTTTATACTTTGTCGGTACGACACCGTCAGACGCATCAACATTACACACTGGATTGCACGGGCCGGAGCACTGCGTAAACCCAAATGAAACCGCACGCGCTCGCAGACCGTGAGAACGAAACCGAACGGGTTGGCAGCGGATCGTTTGGTGAACTCACGGCACGGTCCGCAGCAGCGAAATCACGATGCTAATGAGCGCAGACAGTTAGCGCCAGCTGAGCTCGTTGCAACGCAACCGTCTGCCGTACACTCCACGGAGCGGGAACCCAGTGGTCGCACATTTGCCAAAGCGACGCGCCAGCCATCACTCGCCAAACACGCCCACAAGACAGCCCCGCAAATCATGCTCTGCTGCATGGTCCGCAGCAGAGCATGATTTGCGGGGCTGTCTTGTGGGCGTGCTTGGCGAGTGATGGCTGGCGCGTCGCTTTGGCAAATGTGCGACCACTGGGTTCCCGCTCCGTGGAGTGTACGGCAGACGGTTGCGTTGCAACGAGCTCAGCTGGCGCTAACTGTCTGCGCTCATTAACATCGTGATGCACTACTTCGCTTCACCTCTCGTAGACGGCAGCACCATCTAAATGGAGGAAGGATATATGGCGCGTTCGCACAGCTGTCTGCGCTTAAGCTCATATGGCAGTCGGTAAAGTCCCTGGCACCTCCCGATGCGGCGACGGAGTTCCCGGCTCGAATCCCGGCGCAGCCGCGTCAATGGGACTTTTTCTGGCGATGTCATTTCCGTGACGGATATGACGTCAGTCAGATATTGGTGGATCCCGGCATAAAAAAAGATGCTGCAGTGGCCGCAATCGAACCTGGGTACTTCGCGTTATGGCCGGCGTCTATCCGGTTGCTCCATTTCCACATGTTCGGAACTCATTCCAAACTCAAGATCCGCCACGAGAAGGCTTCGCGCTCCACCATCGTCGTCGTTAGAACAGCCACTAACTCAACAACGCCCTGCAGGCGCATGCCCACATCTTGGACCGGACAAGCGTGCACGTCCTCAGTGCACAGCGCTAAGGCGCCCGCTGCTGTGGCTTCACGGCGTCGCCGCGCCTCGTAACTGAGCGAATGAACGAGACACCGAGGACAAAAGCAAAACGGAGCAGGAAAGTGCGGCGAAAGCGTGAGGGGGAGGTCAGTATGCAGATGCCACGCCACAAAATCCCAGCACGCGGTGCGTGTGGTACATACATGGGTCCATCCTCGTCCTCCCGGTTACGTGGCTCATCCGAACAAGGAAAAATTTGCGCGGGAAGTCCAGACACGATTTACAACAACATGCTCGGCGGCGGCGACGCGCTGCGAGATATATCGGCAGAGTAGCGCGCGCCACCGTGCCTTCGCTGACCACGCCATCACTTCTTGAGAGCAGCAGCCGTGGCCGAGAAGACTGCAGTTCGCGCTGCGCACGTAATCGTCAGCTTTTTTGTTTGTATGTTTGTTTTATCTACGCAGCATGCATGGAACCACTTGGATTCCGGTGCTCACCATTAATGCGGAATTTTCTTGCCGTTATTTCTCCCATTGTTTGTCCACAAACTGTCTTATTTCGTCCCTCCATCGGGTTGCGATGATGATACCTCCCATGTACGTAATATAACATTTTTAGTCATCTTTGCAGCACGCCAAAGAGAATTTGTTTTCGGCCTGAATCAATCCGCGCAGGGCCGATATTGCTCCTCGAGCAGTCCTTGAAGGTAGTTTGCACCTATTTATTCGAACGTGGCAGCACATTTCGGAGAAATCTCCTTCGACCAAGTCCTACCGTGAATCCCAACTTTTGAGTTCACTGCGGACTTTCATTTATATCTTGACTCGTTCCAAAACCGGTGTCATTGTTTCATTTTCTCCGAGGCATTTGATCGTGTTTCTCATCAACGACACATTCTTAGACTTCCTTGGCTTAACCTCAATTCGCTCTTCTTGTCATGGACATTGCTTTTCACGAGAAGTTCGCAGCATCCGCCGCAGTGGCTTAGTGGCTATGGCATTGTGCTGCTGAGCCCAAGGACGCGGGTTTGATTCCCGGCCGCTGCGGCCGCTTCTCTGCTGAAGGCGAAAAGCGAAAACACCCACTTATTCGAAATTTTTCCGCACGTTAAAGATCCACAGGTGGTCAAAATTAATCCGAAACCCTCCACTACGGCGCGCCTCATCAATCAATCAATCAATCAATCAATCAATCAATCAATCAATCAATCAATCAATCAATCAATCAATCAATCAATCAATCAATCAATCAATCAATCAATCAATCAATCAATAAATCAAAAGTAGACCGCACACGGTTATCGGACGCTATTGTTCGTCTACTTGAAACGACTTGTCTGGCGTGCCTGAAGGTCCCATGGTTGGCCCTCTCCTTTTTGTTATTATAAGTAAGTTTTACTCGTGCGTTAGATCATCTACACGCCTTTTTGCTACTGATTGTGTTCCTTACCACTGGATCCGTGCATATGACTATGATGACCAACTCGCCCGTGGAAATATTTTAAATTTAATTGAAATGTTGTGTTCAGCATGGACGATGCAGATAAATATTGCTAAATGTAAATTTGGTCTTGCGCCATTAAAAGCCAACCATGATCATGATCAAGATCTGAATATATGGTAGTCTACTGTAGCATAGTTGGGAGTATCAAATCGCAGTCACTGACCAAGTCAAAACGTTTCGGGAGGAATTATCCGTTATTCCTTACCGTCGAAAAAGGATCGCCAAAGAACTTGGCCAAACTTGCGGGAGATATTCGCTCAAAACTGAGGGGTCAAAGCACCCTTTGCGAGAGTACAAGTCCACTTCGTCCTCGACGCAAAGAAGCAAGGCAGTGCATGCCCACCCATCAGTGTGCGTACATATCTCATCATCATTTCTGTTGGCCTTCGTGAGCTCGGCGCCTTGGGGTTCGCCTGTAATCGTGCGTAATTACAGTACTGGCGCCACCTCTCCAGAGCACCTCTGAGGGGGAGAAGAATTGCGCTTCAAGCAGCCGATTTCTTTTTTTTCTATTGCTACACCCGAGCAGTCCGCTACATTGGTTTGTTTCGCAATGAGGATAATAAGGTAATCAAGCTGTTGTTTATCGGCGTGCACACGAAGAGTATAGAAAGACATTGGAGCGGGCGCACGTTATAAGAAGGAATTAAAAGGACGAAGTTTCTAACATGGAGCAACCAAAACAGAAAAAAAAAAGGTTGAGTACCCGAAATGGTGTAGTTTGTTGTTGAGCTTGAATGTTTAGTCCACGCGTGAAAGACGACACACAGCGAGGAAAAGTGCAAAACTGGAAGAACATGTAGAGCGGCAAATATACACAGCGCAAAAGAGGGAAACCATTTGCACACATCCTGCTGTACACTGAAATTATTACAGAGGTCAGGTTGACAAGAATTTTCGGTGATTAGTTACAGTCACGGTACTTTTGAAAGGAGGATGGTGAATTGTGAAGCATGTTAATGTGTAACGGGGGAAAAATGTGCATATATTGGCGCTCTTTGCCCCTGTCCGCCTTGCGCCATTAAAATCCAACCATGAATATCGTCAAGATTTGAATATATCGTATTCTACTGCAGCATAGTTGGGAGTGTCAAATCGCAGTCACTGACCGAGTCAAACGGAAATGTTTGACGTTTCCAAGCCCATACGGTTTCCTTGTTCGCATGAAGCTGGCAAGAGGCCGCCGTCAATTTATTTGCAAGATACGGCGCAATGACTTCGAGTAGATGGCAGGCAAGTTGCCGTCAGTCCGGTCGACAGTATGGGAGGTGGTTTCAATGACTCCACGGGAAAAGTCGACTCGGATGCGAAATTTCTTCATTTTGCAGCGTCGTTCCAGCTGATGCGGTGATTATGCTGGCAGGCGGGCTACACTAGCGCATTCGTTGTTCGATTTTCTTTTGCTATGTCGCCTCGATGCTCCTGCACTCTTCGCGGAAATTGGCCTGTTTCGCCGATATAGGCGCATTTGCAGTCAGCACAAGGGATACTGTATACGACTCCCGGGAACTTTCCAGCTTGTCCTAAACGTTGGCGATGTTGTTGCGCAGCTTGCTTGCAGGCACGTGCGCTGCACGCATATCGTATTTCGAAAATACGCGGCAAAGTGCCTCGCTGACTCTTTGGACGTGAGGAATGGCGGCCCGCAAGGCGTCCGTCTTGCTGGCGATGCCGTTAGGTGGTAGGGTCTGTTTTTCCATTCCCGCCACAAAATGCCCAGGGTATCCATTCGCCGACAGCTCGTGGTGCACAGTCGTCAATTCTTCCTTCAATCTCTGTCGATCGGAGCATAGGCGTTTGGCTCAGGTAATCAGTGCCGAGACGACAGACCTCTTGTAGGCAATTGGGTGACATGAGCTGCACGTACTTCATCGTCTTCTTGCCGTAAACGCTGAAGTCTCCTTCAGCGTTTACGGCAAGAAGAGCTGTTCGAGCGACGAATGCAGACATCGAGGAACGGAAGACGCTCCCCAGTCTCCGGTTCACACGTAAACTGTATGTGAGACTCAAACGAATTTAGGGCTTCCAAGAACCTCGCTCGTCTATAGGGAGGACGCAAAAACAGTCGTCAACATACCAGTGAGTGTGACTGCGAACTTACACTCACAAATATGAACCCTGGCAAGACGACGTTTTGTCGAACACTTGACTATCACTATTGCGTAGTGTAGCAGTATGATCATAAAAATGATCAATGGTTCGATAGGGCCTCGCACTGGCGCGAATCAAAATTGGACATGTAAAGTGAAGTGCAATGTTAGACGACTTTCAATAAAACATGAGAAAAAAACGGTGTTAATGCGGGTTTGTTGGTACACACTCAAAGTTCGATAACAGCGCTAACACGGCCGAGAGAAAAGGCAAAGAGACTGGGCGCCCAGTCTCGCCTTTTCTTTGTCCCGTCTTATCGCTGTTATTGAACTCAAACTCTCACACAATGGGCACAGAAACTTCGTCCACCGAAATAATGGGAATAGTATGCCAGGTTGTTTCTGCAAGTGCCTGAACTCAACAGACGGAGTGAACAGTTCCAAATTTCGACATCTTCAGAGTGGAAGAGCCTCCAGCACGGAAGCGCGAAAAGGGGAGCATTTTGTAAGCGAAGCTCTGCGTGGCTAGGCCAAAGGAAAATTCCGCAGGCTGCGTGCGCAGAAAACCTCTGTGGCACAACCCTACGCGCATGCGTGAGAAATCTAGGTTGGAGAGCAGTTGGAAGCAAGGGGAGAGAGTCTCGCTGGGTTCATAGCAGCAGAGCGCGCGCGAAGCCAGCTACTGCGTCAATTACAGTTCAAGAGGCGGTGCGGCAGGCGGTGCGGACGGAGCAGCATCAACGTGGCAAGGGCCGCACGTCGCAGCTTCCATGTGTGCTTACGGAGTGCGTATGGTTAAGGGGGACTCTTAGCTGGACCTGAGTAAGGAGTTGACTGAGCTTCACCGCGTCTAGCCTTTAGCGAAGGCAGCACTCGTGAGTGAACTGGTTTCAGGGTCTACAGGGTGCGCCTGTTCATTTTGGTGCAGTTGCAGCGATAAACGATGGTCGCCTCAAGCCACCCGTAGAGCGCGTTGTTGTTTAACCCTTTACTCGGGAAGGAAGGCCGGATGCAAAAAGAGGTACACAGGATGCGTGAATCAGGGGGGCTTCGTAGGGTTCCAGTGCACAGAGGCGGCGGGGGTTGCCCATTCGGGCTGTTCGACGCTGAATTCACTGATGTAGGCCATGGCTATTAGGACCCCTGCTAGACCGTTCGCAATGGCAAACCGTACAATCAGCATGATAGTGCGTTCGCTTAATGTGGACACATCGTTTGGGAAAGAGAGTTCTGGGTGCGGGGAAGTGAAATTGTGGAATTGGGAGGATTTCGGGCAAAACCAGGTAAAATGTACCTATCAGCTTCGATGGTTTGTTTGACATCCCGGTTCCGGCGGCGGTAGCACCATTTTCGGGGAGTCTTCAGTGAGAATTACGCCACTGCATAAATGTGGTAATGAGAGGTCGGTGGGAACTTCTCGTGAGCAATGGTTCGCACGAAATGTGATCAATCGGCATCAATTGCCGGAGTGGGAGTTTCTTGGGGCGTTTTTACCAGTGTATGCATTTTGGATGGAGGTAATGCGGGGTTATCGGTCATGACGAAGCCCCCGTGAAGAACCTTGGCAAGGATATGTATGGGATCAACAGAGGAAACGATAAGATCAGACCTCCTTTCATCTAAAGAGAAATATCCATGATTGAAACGCCAAGCTATCTCTTGGCGAAATTGAGTAAGTTTGCGTTCGACTTTGAATTCGATTTATTTAGAAGTTCGAGTCGTTCGAACTTGTAAATTATTTTCAACCCCTGAATCCGACGACATCGCGTGCAAGGTGTACACGGGCATACATCCGTGAACATCGCCGTGTGGGCAGAGCACCGCGGGCGAAAACTTGCACCACCCGCTCTGTGATTGCGGCTATTGACTCCGCGCTCAGGGCGTCTTTAGCACTGCTCGCCACTTTCTGCGGGCATTGAACCGACGGACGTGTTAGGTCGCAAACGTGCTTCATGTACGACGAACGCTCCGATCGCGCACCTGCGAAACACAAGACACTATCAATGATTGAAGGCTCATCAACTGTAAAAGAGCGGTGAGCTGGGCTAGTCTTGTGTAATTGTTTGCTTGTTCTCCTACGAGCATGCGATCGTTCCAGAGCCAGTCTTCTTCTCCTCTGGAAACCCACGCGGGAATAGCTGTCCTCGCTTCCCCTCTGCCCGAGAGTTTCGCTAAGCGCCGAAAAATTCCCCGCACGCAGCCGAGCACGCTCCTTCCGAAAGGAACTCGATTCGTGCTCCTCCCCCGAAACGCGCCTGCGAGTCAAATCACGTCCCATGTTTGTCCAACACGCTGGCCGTAACGGATCGCGCGGGGTTCCGTCAACGGTTTTGCGACCAGGCTACGCTCTCAGAATGGCTCGCCCTTGGCGCCCACTCTCCTCCTCGGTGCTTGTAAGGCAAAGCCGCATCGAAGCCGGCGGTCGCCTGGGGTAACAGTTGACAAGTGGCGCGCAGGCGTACGTGAGCGGGTATACGTGCGCCAACAGACGTCGCCGATGGGACTCTCAGCGAGAGAACCAACCACGTCGCGCCCGTCCACTCGGGCCACGTACTCGACCGTGCCGCCGGTTCTGTGTGCGCATATATGTGCAGGGGCTAGCGGTCACTGCGCTGTGCGTGCTTTCATGTACGTATGGCGGTAACTGATTTTGTAATGGAGCCGTCGAGTGTTGTTAGAGCCGCGGGGGCAATTGAAGCACCTGTTTCCGAACTCAAAAGCTCTGCAGCGGAATCAACGAGCAGATTCCGCAACAGAGTAGTAACTTTCGCACTCGGCAGGAGGTGTGGACTAAACTCAACCGTTCGGCGAAAGACGGCGCTGCTGCTGGTCAAAAAAAAATTAAGGGTTATTTTGTATCGCTGAACTCCAAAAAGTGCACTCGTCTGCTCCCTGGCAGCTTTGCAGCGCTTCAAAGCACACGCGTGTTCCGGTGTCTAGTCAAACATTCCCGTGACATCACGTCCTCAGGTATGTTCAGCTGTGACGCCGACAAAGCGACTCAAAGCAGATTCAGCGCTCGCTTTTCGTACACCTGTGAAGGTGGCGAAACAGCTCGCCCACTCGCATCCGCCCCATCGCGTGGCCTACGGGCGACATCCTGCGCCATATCATCGCCTTTGCTGCGACAGTGCAGGCAAGGAGTTTCCACGCGCTTGCACAACCCATGCAGGGGGGCAGTTCCGCGGTTGCCGAATGACGGCGCCAGTTTCATACGCGTTCCTGTAATTGGAAGGAAGGGATAAAGGAACCGCATTTCGGGACCAACACCAAGTATGCGATTCGTACGTGTTCCCGCACAGGTGCTTCGCGTTCCGCAGGCCATAATCGAGCTGCTGCTTCTGGTGTTTGACCGAGTAGGTGCCTTTGTGTAAGTGCGCTATGATCATCGTGAGCGCGCCAAACCTTTGCGCTCTGAAGGCACCGCACGGTGCGCACCGAAAACGCCCGAGAGTCCAACACCTTCTCTTGTCCTGCGTTCTGCTCACTGGTTCCCCCTTTTCTGAACACTATGAACCGACTAGCCCAGCAATTCACCCTCTTGTCCAACACACCCAGCGGGCGTTTTTGACGAAATCGCGTCCACAGTACCGCGCCATCTTCCCCGCACCATCTGCTCACTTTGCGGTGCAGGGAGGCAGGGGTCGACTTGACACAACTTGCGACTGAGCCCCAGTAATCGTAAAATTGGTTTCGTCAGCATTGAACTTGAGAGGCACAGATAGAATCGAAAAGTAGTGCAAACTTGCGTGACGTCTTTGACTGCTTTCTGAAACAGCCTGAAGTGTTCTATTCTTTAGGGCCTTGAAATTAAATTGGGCCGCTAGATTTACACCCCGAACCAGATCGCCGATGTCTGAGCCTCTAATGCAGCCGAAAATAACAGTCTCACTAATATTTTTCAGTGTCCATTTATAGGGTACGTATAGCGAGCTCAATTTCAGCTATAACAAAGATGCGCTTACTTCCTTCTCTTGGAACCAAAACAGCGCTCAGGGCGGGACTCAGAAAACGCTTAGACACGCACAGCGCTCGCTACTAACAAGAGTGTTCATTGGCGCACGGCAGAATAACCGAAAAGGCGGCTCCGCGCTAAGAGCAGATTGCCGACAGACGCACTAATCGATATTTCTTTCGGAGGCGTGCGGCGCTGCAGTGCCGTTCAGGTGTACTGAGCAGGCTCCCAGCAACTCACGCGCGCTGATATGCGTGATCGCTTGACTCCGCTCACATTGCCGACAACACTGCGGTGACTCGTGCACAGCGAGCCAGTGTTCCTTTAGTCGAATGTTCCTTTATATAGCCGAATGCTCAAGCAGATTGGCTCCCATACAGCCGGCCACAAGACAGAGGGATAGGGTAAACGATGTCGCTCTTGCACTGATTAGGAAAAGGTCGCCCGTGGCTTTTGCCGCGTTTACGAGGCTCATCCTGATTTACCCACGCACCTCATTTACCCACCTGAGTTGATGGGGAGCTGAGAACAAAAACCGGAACAGATATTTAGTTGTGAGTAGTGTCTGTTTGTTAACCTGTTAACGGACGGGGGTTGCCTGCGAACTATGATAGCCGGGAACACGCACATATAGAATAACGAATTGATTATGCGGATTAACGCGCCGACGCACCGCAGGCGCGCCGTAGTGGAGGGCTCCGGATTAATTTCGACCACCTGGGGATCTTTAACATGCACAGAAATCTCGAGCACACGGGCGTTCTCGCTATTCGCCTCCATCACAAAGCGGCCGCCACGGCCAGGAATCGAACCCGCGTCCTCGTGCTCGGCAGCACAACGCATAGCGACTGAGCCACCGCGGCGGGTACATATAGAATAAAACGAAACCTCGCCCTGGTTAGGTCATATGTGCCGTTCAGACTAGCCCGATGAAGGGCAGCACACAGGAATGCGATCCGCGAACATTGTATGCATTGGAGCCGAAACCAATCACTTGTCAAGCGACATTCTCGTCAGGTTCGGTACTGCCAATGCTTTCTTCCCAATGCTCGAGCGTCCTGCAGATGCAGCACTGCACCCTTGCTGCGGGGAAAGCGCTCTCTCCGGACAGCAGGAGTCGAAATACGCGACACAGAGGGGAAGAAAAAGCTTCTTCCTTCCCACCGCGAGCCGCGAGCACAACCGTTGGACGGGACGTCACACACGCGACGACTGTCGTGGCCAGCAATGGCCAGCCGTCATCCAGGAAATGAGCGGAAGCCGCGTCAGAGACACAGTGAAGTGCCAACTTGCGCTCGGCTTGCAGGAGTGGCAGAGGCAGCAACAGTGCCTTCGCGAGCCGTTCACGAGTGCAGCGTGTCTTGTTAGGTGGTTGGGGTGCTTTCTGTGGCGCCCCTCTGGAGTGTTTATTCTAAAATGCCGCCACGGCTGCAGTCCCTAGAAACACGACGGCGAAATAACGAGGGTGGTGCTTGCTGGTGCTCCAGATGTACGTAACCTGGCTCTCCGCAGCAGCGGCTCCCTACATCAGGAGGCGGCTTTCTGCACAAGCGGAAGAAATGCCATCTTTTCCGCGGCCCACTTTGTGTCAAGCGACTGTCAGGCGTACCCGAGCGGGCGCTTCCTGAAGGAAGTCAATATCGCTGGCGGATCGGTTCTCCTTCCCATCAATCATTTCCCCGTCACTCTGCCCTTGTCTGCACGGAGTCCGTTTCACGCCTGTCGTCCGCCCTCAAATATTACATCGGACGCATTTCCTGCTTCCCCCCTTTCCTCCACTCTTCGCTTTCCGCTGTACTGGATCGTCCGCCACATCTCGGGATCAGTGCGCCCTCACATATTTTCATTTACTTTCTCTCTCACCCGTGTGATGGGCGCGGGAACAGCGAAGAGACACCACGCGTAACTGTCAAAATGTTCGAAGCACGCATTTCAACGCTTGCACGCTAGATGCTTATTTTTGCTATTAACAATGAGAAGCCTCCGAGTGCTTAGCGCTGTGCAAAGATCGAGAAGGGTGTACCAAGTTGTGAAAAATGTCAGATTTGGTGGAATCGCACCGCGCATGTCTTAAGCATTTGGTCCCGGGAAAAAAAAGCGAACAAACAGTTTAGGCCTGTTTGTCGACCCTTTCAAGCTTGTCGCGCATGCGTCGTTCACTGTAAACGCAAACTAGCCGGAAATGGAGTTTTAATCAAATAATGTGCCCTGAAAAGTACTTATAGCAAAAAATGTACTCCCTAGGCATGGTCTAAACAAGTGGACGAACCTCCATGGTAGTACCGCTGCCCATCCGTGTAGCAAAAGGGAGGATTTAGAACGACATAACACCATTTGTGAGATGGCGTTCGGTCCCTTCTAAACAACCACGTCCACAATAAACTCCCCATCTGGGGTAATCATCTCAAGCGGGCGGTCGCCATGTTAGTCTTGTGTTGTTTCCGTGTGTCAGCACTTCAACCGTGGACTAATGCTAATTAGAACGAGAAAGCAGGACGTGACAGTTGCATGCAGCTACAAAACCGATACCGTACGTATACCCGTATAGATGCTTCAGCCAGCGCGATCACAAGCAGACAGCGCGGCCGTGTTGTTTCAATCTGTTTATTTTGGCGGTAGGTGTTGTCAAACTCTGCTGCTAACAAAGAGACAGTTCTCGCCGTTGCAAACAATTGCAATGTTCATCTGCTTCGCTTGCTTGCGCATATATAGACAATTTAAATTCTCGTGCCAGCGCGCCAACGCACCCGACTGCAGCGACTCAACTTGCCCTGGCGGCACGACTTGCTGCCCGGATGTAAACAGCCTCCGTGCTTATCAATGCAGCGCGGCCGGTGACTTGGTGCGGCCGCGCCTCGCCTTGGGCCATCATTTTTTCTTATTTGAGAAGGACTAGTAGTGCCATTTGGTGGAAAGATTTTTATGTGCTCCTGTCACACGACGAACGGCCGCTAACAACATTTGGATACGGCGACAGCTGTGGACAGCTCGCTGGTAAGTGCTCTTTCATCAGTCGATGCGTTTGTCAAACGTTTGGATAGGGTTAACTGCGAAGTACCCGTGCCGCACACAGCACGTACACGCACGGGCAAAGAAAAAAGCGCACACTCGTTTTATTGTACTTGTTTGTGGCTTTTGGGGTATGCATTCGCATTATTTTGTAGGCCGGTTTGTAACAGGGCATTCGATATGAAATCGTTTGTCGCGCGCGGCGTCGTTTCAAAGCAACGTGACGGTTACTCAGGTAGCCGAATCGCCTCCGACAGCGGTGCATCGTCGGGCCCGGTCGGTGAATATTGTGGGACTCTGTCTCTCATATGCATCGAACTGCTCGTGTTCTTTTTAGTTAACTGCTCTACTTTGTAATATCTATTTGTTAACGCTGCTGATGGCTTGCCTGTCCAAATATAAGTCTTTGTGTTGTTTTCGTTCAAGGCTCTGACTCATTCTTAGCGCTCAGGTCGGCGAAAGCCGCAGATCAGACGGCCACCCCCTTCGAAAACAGTGCCCTGTAGATTCGGTGGGGTTGTTTGCTCGCTTGAGTCGACTCTTCACATCTAACAGCGTACCCTTATTAAGGAAACGGTGACATGCGTAAAAGATGCTATGAGCCTATCGAACGATTGAATGCATATAGTGTGGACCACGACGGCGACGTGGTTCGAAACCGAAATGTTTTTATTCCCTTTCGGATGATAATGAGGGGTCTGTATACAATCGGGGCCCGTCAGTCGCCAGCTAAGGCCACGTAATTAAAAACACAAATTCATGCCCTTATGGAAGAGAACAGAGTTTGCCGTAGCATGACACAAGTCTGCCGGGTATAAAAAAGGATATCATTTGTTTACAAGAACAATGCACACACTCTTCTTTTGTTGGTAATAAATTTGTCATAATCAATAGTAAGACCATACACAAAAATTACTCGATTCATCTGACACCCGATTTTGACACGGGGCTTGCAGCTCCAAAAAGTGCACTGTGGTTTTACGTGACGGAAACTTCTACAATCACGGTAAATTAACTAAGGCAGGTGTGTGTGGAATGCAGCGTTGGTAAGTTTGCGAGAATAGCGTTTCCATTTCAGCTGTTTTTTTTTTGTTGCCATGCAATCACAAGTAATTTGGTGCCATGAACGAGGTTTACGTTAGCTAACAAGGCTGTAGTAACGGTTGCGGCTACAAATGACCTTATGCACCAATCATGCTTGTCAGCTCGGTGACACGGAATATTAAGTTGTCAGAATACGGATGACTGAGTCGTCTAGTTTATCACTACTGTAAAAAAAGAAAGTGTTTTCTGACCCAGTGAAGGACTTTCCTGTATGACTAGCTGTGTTATGACAAATGACCATACTTGATGAGACAAGCCGTAACAAATTAGCTTTGGATGTAACACCAGGAGGGAAATAGGTGGAGGTATCTGCAAGTATAACAGAAACAGTGGGTGCCTGTCCGGCATGAATTCATTATTTGCTGACACGATTTTCTTCTGCAGATCCTGATACATGATCGAGTTGAATGACTTCATAGATCTTAAGGCAGGATAGGCTGTGCTGTACAAGGCAAGGCTGCATTCGGAAACCAAGTTGGCCCCTCCAGCAGAAGTGAGTATTGCCACTGCTTGCAACAGCCGTCCAGCTCGCAAAAGCTCCACTTTTTCTATGAAAGTGAGCCACCATGGTAGGGGAGAGGCAGTGTAAGGGTTTGCATCTTTAACTCTGTGCCCACTCACTTGAATAGATGCAAGCTGGCATCTTAAAGCAAGAAACAGCAGTTAACAAAATCATGCAATACCAAAGTGTTTTTCAGTCAAAAACAAAAACTAATCTATCAACCTACAGAGACTTGCATTTTATCTTCACTGTCATTTAAAGTTGTGCTCGAGTATATTGTGCGGAAGTAATATCTTTTTTATTGCTGCAAAAGCCACGACGGTTAATGTACTGGCACTTGGTTTTATGAAGCCTTTGCATTCCTAATTTAGGTACTGGAATTCGCAGGGAACCTGGCCTTACAATTTTATTACTGTACCGAATTAAGTTCATTTACCCATAGTGTCTGTTTTGAATTTTACGTGTGGGGCATTTTTTTTTCTTTTTTGCTTTTTCAGGCAGATGTTCCTCTGACTCCCTGCCTGCATTCCGTGAACGGGGAAGTTAGCCTCCACATCGATGGCCAGCGTGTCTTGACTGCATCATCTTTACTGGGAGGACTGTGTAGTCTGTTTGCATCGTTCTGGATTTTCAACATTCAATATCCCAAGAAGGCACACAGAGCTCTAACGTTTGTGGAACATGGCTTTTTGGACCTTGCCTGCGCCAAACCACGTGTGAAGGATTTAGAACTAATTAACTTTTATCGCATCAATATCGCTCACTAATATTTGTTTTCAATCCTGTAATCATTGGATAGTAGTCAAAAAGAATTCCGTATTATATTTCTGACTTTTTCTTTTTTCTTTTTTTTACTGAAAACGGGATATTTGATGGGCCGTTCTGTATGCTCATAATACAGCTATCTTTCAGTGAGGCAATAATATTAACAAACTAATTTAACTTGAAACAATTATCTAAATAATATTGGCAACTGGTGCGAAATGAATCAACTAAAAATTATCCGAAAAACACGAATTTCATGGCTTTTTGTTCTCACTCTAAAGAAGCTGTCGCGATACCACCCATTCTGTTCTATATCATTGCAATTAACCCGTCAGACTCGGTCACTTTTCTTGGCGCATTTGTGTCTTTATCAAAACGCACTGGTATTTTCCGCAGCATATTTTTCGTTCTTTATATTACTCATTTACCCATAGCCATCTCACTGCAGTCTGTCTCCTACATCATTTATCTCTTGTGCCTTTACCACCTACAAAATGCTTGTTACCTTTCAATATCAAATCGTTGCACAGCTCTCGCTTATTTCACGACAAATTGAAAAATTGTTTTGTTGTTGTAAACCACTGCAACCATTTTTTCTTCACTTTGTGTACTTAGTACTGATAAGTTCTGATAAATACTGACGGGTTCTCGATCCTCTAGTATTATATAATGATTTCATTTACCATGCGGTTGTGTTTGTGCCTATCTGTTTTTCAAGTATTTCCAGTTCTTGTATTATTATTGTTTCTACAATTTGTTCAACTAGCAGACAGCTCTCGCTCATTTCACCACCTACTGAATTTTTTTTTTGTTGTTGTAAACCACTGCAGCCATTTTTTTCACTGTGTACTGAGCGCTGATGCGTACTGATAAGTTCTGATAAGTACTGACGCGTTCTCGATCCTCTAGTATTCTATAATGATTTCACTTACCATGCGGTTGTGTTTGTGCCTATCTTTGTTTTTCGCGTATTTCCAGTTCTTGTAGTAATATTGTTTCTACGTTTTGTTCAACTAGCATCGTATTGCTGTCTTCAATTCCTAACTGGCGTGTTATTTAGCAATGTACCATTTGTGATTTCTAATATGAGGTCGCCATAAGTATTTATTTCGGAACCTCCTTGTGTACACCATGTACCATGTAAACTTGTCTGCGATAGTTCGTTTGAAATAAACCTGAAATCGAGAAAAACCGTGTGAAATCAGTACTCCCGCAGGGAACTAGAAATTCTCCCTTGTGGCCTTGAACACCTCCTTTCGGAAGGCCTACAAAACTCCCCAAGCTTTCGTCAAACTCCATTCAAAAGAAGTAAATGCTTCCCTTGAACCTCCTAAAAACGCCCCTAAACTAACATAAGTACTTCCAAAGGGAGCCATAATAGGCTCCTATTCAACCGCTTAAAAATTCCATAAACATCACTTAAAAACGCCCTTCAGGAAGTAAAGAATACTCCATTTTGACCTCCTTAAATTCTCCCGAACATTTCTTAACACTCCCTAAATACCTCCTTTCTATAACCTAAAAACTCCCTGTTTTGAGGAGGTAAACAAAACCTCCCTGTTCCATGTAGTAAAAAAACTCCTACAAGGAGGACCACTAGAGGACAGGCGAAAAAGAACCTCTATGGAGTATATGGGAGGAAAAAAAGTTTAGAGTGTTTCTGTTCAGTTCCAGGATAGCACTTTAGCATTTGCTGTGGTTAGCGGGCGGGAGGGGCCAAGAAATTGCGAAACAATGTTGCTAGCACGCTAACTGTTAATACAGCGGCCATACAGGACACATGAGCCGATGATATCGATAATGGCTCCGCGAGAGCGAAGCACGACGAGGGGACGGCAGCGTTCATTCGGTGATATGGTGGACGTTATGCGGCTCTCCGTTCAAGCGTCCCGTTCGGCTAGCTCTCCGTATTTCAGCGCGGCACAGGGGGAACCGAAGCAGCCATTATGGCGGTTGTCGACGCGCGACGAGCTCTTGTCCGGCCTGCGTAGGTCGTCCGCACGGGACACCGTTACAGCGGGACTAAAACAAGCGAAAAGGAGAAAGGGACGCTCGACGGAGGCCTGCGCTCATTGTTCGAGCCGCACACGGCGCTGCGGCGGCACTCGCTTCCGGCGCTTCCTTCCTGATCCCCGGGCCCTTTTCTCGCCACTTTCGCCCTCTTCCTCGGTGGGAGGCTGTTCCGGAACGTCAGCGTGGCCCTGAGCGGAAGAAGCTTCTTCCGGCGATCTGGTGTGACGCCCGCGCAGCGACCCGGAAGGATTGTCTACGGGCCAAAATTATTGCCTCTGTAATCGTCGCCACCGTGGGAATGCCGTCGCCTCGGTTGTCGCCTATCGTCACTGCCGCAGAAAGGCGTGACCTGCAGCTCGCACGTCCACGCGGCGACAGGTCGCAATAATGAGAGGTTTAGCACCTCTACGAAATAGTGCTTTGAAGAAAGAGAAAGGACCGCGCTCCTTTCTTGCACTACAGTGGCCCTGCAGTCCGTTCTTTGAGTCCGAATTTTCCCACTTCATTTCTCTATCGAGTTAGCGGCATCCGTCCACTTCTAGTCCCGTCGGCCGGTATCTGTTCGGCTACCCTCGCGGTCCACCGGCTCCCAGCTCTCATAAATTGCTCTACGTCCACATCTTCCTCTCAGTTTGAGCCTTGATGTGTTCAGCCCGAGTTAATGCCCCTAAGCCTAACTAATCCCATCATCCTTCTCTTCTATTGTCCGTTGGGCTGACGAAAACTTTCCTCCCAGGCGCTTAGCAAGGCGCCAAGTATTTGTCCGATAAGTGACCACTGGCAGCACACGAGCAGTTGGGTGACAGAGGGAGGAAAATCGGCAGGGGGCAGGCCCTTGTCATGCAGTGGACGATGACGAGGACGACAACGATGACAATGACGGCGATGACAAGGATTATGACGACGATGATTATGACTATGATGGGGATTGGCAAAGGCGACGGTGCTACAGAAGGTGTCGCGCCTCGTCCGCGTCATGGGACGTCGCGATTTGTTTCGTACCTTTCTTTCGTGTACGAAAAGTGCGCAGTGCGTAGATTGCACCGTCGGAGCAGTGGCTCACCGTGCCTTCGGTCGTAACGGCGTGGTAACGCGTCGCGTGACGAGACAGCGCCGGCGTGTTCAACTTTACCGAGCCTAGCCAGGTACCGCGTTTTAGAGCTGCAGAGACCACACGGGAGGGCGAAGATCGCTTTTCTTTGTTGTTTTTTCTTTACAATGCTCAATATTTACATTACCACAACGACTACTGGCTTTGTAATCGCCAGTTACGCAGTTTTGTGTGCAGATGCATGACAGTGCACCGTTCGCGTTGGCGTATTCCCCGGCAAATGATGCTTACGCATTAAAAGTACTTGCTTTGGCAAACTTTTGACACCGCTGCTAATCCGAAGCAAACCTATACCTTGGATGGAAAGAAAGAAAGAAGAGAGAGATAGAGGAGGGGCGCTCTTAAATGTGAACTGGTGAGGTGAACCGTGCTCGTGACAGGGTTTGCCACGCCAGATGGGGGATGAGTGCAGTGATGAGTGGTGAATGTTGGACATAAAGGGTTGCAGCAGCGAGAACGCGAACAACAAGTGTTGAAAACTAGATGCAAGGAAATACCGCTAGCAAAGTTCGGAGGGAAATTAAAATTGAAAAGGAAATAGGTAAGATAAATTCTGAATCAATTTACGAAGTACACGGCGCGAAGAAAGCGAAGAACACCAACCAAGAAAAAAAGAACTAGATAAACGCCAGAGTGCGAAAGAGCACGTATCTTGAGGCACTTCTGCTGTTTACGATCAAAAGAGATTTGTCCAGTTCAGTGTCTCTTAGGAAGCGGAGCAGAGCTTAAGTTCTCAAGGTCCCAAGAAAATGACAAGATTTCGAGCCTGCCTCCATGTCGTGCACGGGGTGCTGCAGTTTAACACGTCATCAGATGGGCGGATCTCGTGGCGCAAGTGACTCGAAGTAAACCTAGACAGGGGCGAAGGATGGGCCGTCCAGGGAACGCGGATTCGATTCGACCTCGCGTGCGTGGTTTAAGCGTGCCGGCTGTCACCCGTGCGCACTTTAAAGGGACCCCGACAGGCGAGGCGTATAAAGGCACCGTCCGGCGAGACTTTTGACAACTCGTCGTCGTGCTTGCAACGAACGGCGAGGTGGGCGCGCGAAGGTCGCGCGCTGTTTGCGCGCCACCTCGAAGGCTCTCATCTACTATACGGCGCTGCCGGCGTCTCCGTGCCCGTGAGCCCGGTCGGGTTTACGAGCCTCGTTAGGGGAGAGGAATCGGTTTGGACCGAGGCGACGAAACCGAGGCCAACATCGCCGCTTCTTTGCCGCCGAGGTCGGCACCACCGCAGCTTGGAATGCTATCGCAGCCCGACTCCACGGTCCTCTTCATCGATGCGCGCTGGTGCAAAGCAGCGCTCTCGGGGGCCGAGGAGGATTGCGGAAGAAGACGACGCCGCAATCCTGAGTCGGCATCACTGAGCCCTGGCTCTCAGATTGACAGGAATTGACTAGCTCTCTTGCATCGATCTGCGTCGCTGATCTCGCGGGGGGAAATTCTGCCTCGATTATTTAAACATCTGCCGCTGCGAACTACTTTCCTTTTGCCTTTACTTCTGGAATATTTGATTTCACGATAACGGAAATTGCGATTGAACTTGAGAGCCGTTTTGCCAGCGATGATCTAGTTTCTTTAAACAGGCTTCTGCCAAGACCGAATCTTACCGCCCCTTCTTTCTAAAGTTCACCGGCTTCAGAAAAGTAAGCGCTAGATTTACATAGAACTTGCGCAGGCCTTCTTCCCTTACCGTCTAATTGAGCGCAATGGTCTCTATTCACCTTCTGTTATTCCGTTTGTGGCCACCCGAATCACTGCGGGAGACCACTTTCGCGCGTCTCCAGTCAAGCCTCGCCGAGCGCCAATCAGCTGTCGTTCGAGCAATTCAGAGCAGGCACGGTCAAGAATGGGGCCTTCGCTACGCCGCGGTCCACGAGGCCTGCGGCCCTTCTCGGCGCCTCCCCCAGCGAAAATGCATCGCACTGTGTGCGTGCGAGGCGAGAGCGCGCGCTCACGGCCGTGTAAGTGTGTTCACGATAGCCCCTCGGTCACGATGGGCCACTCGGGTCGGGGTGCGCTGATCGAGTTCATCCCTTTGTTTCGCCCTCCGGCGTGCGCATCTCGATGCATGCGCGGTAACCCTTTCCTCGGCCACGCAGCTGCCCCCTTTTGAGCGTATACCTGGCAGCGGGGAAGGCGAGACGGAATTATGCGTCCAAGCGCAACGTGATGCCTAACGACGAGCTGTTGCATAACCAATGAGGACCTCAGGCCGCAGCCTACGCGCTTTTGCAGCCACACGACGCGTGGCAGCCAATGGGGACGTCAGGCGGACGCATACCCCTTGTTCGCAGCCAATGGGATGGGGATTCTTTGTGGCTATTCTGATGTCTCAGTGAGTAGGTATGTTGACTTCTCGGCGTGCCTGCGCTGATGTCGATTTTCGGGGACGGGCAATGTAAGGTCTTCATGTGCACGGCAGAGGTTGTTGGCTCAGCCTATCGTATTTAACGATTTTCTCTCTCTTTCGCTGAAGCCGTGTGTGTTAATCCCCTGAGTTATTGCACTCGTGTGAAACGAAAACTCAGGGCAACGTGTTCAGCGTATGCAAAATGAAAAAAAGGTCTTGGAACCTCCATATTTAGGCCTCTTATATTATTCCCGTAAAATGTCTTCTTAGTGACACATCTGTGTTAAGAGGTGAAGCCGACTTTAAAAAAATCGGTGTATGCACGGTCTTTGTAAGCTGGTGTCATGATGACAGCGCCGATGAGCCCCGTCAGGACGATGACCCCCCTCCCTTCTTGTGGCCTTGCGGTGTCCCCCTCCTTGGGCGGCCTCCGCAGGCGCCAGCGAGTCGCAACCCTTTGTGTGGGCCTCGCCGGCGGCTTTTTACGCGGCGTCGGGGAAGGCTTTCCTGTCCTCCTGACCTTCGGGGACGCACAGGGGAGGTCAAAACCCTAATTGGCATGTGCGCTGCTGTGAGGAGGAGGCTTTGCTTGCGCCCTGCTCGCGCATGCTTCAATGAGTTTGTCGAGAGCTGCGACTGCGAGCGGTCGCACGAAGACTCGCTCCCGTGGTGGTTTCTGGGCGCCAGAACCCCACGCACCTTTCCAGCCAACCGCGCGGCGGTTTGGCACCTTTCTGGCCTCAGAGCCCCACTAGGGATCGTGCCGCGATACCCCCTGTGTGCTGCGGCGCCTTTTAATCGTAATCCAGTTTCTCTTTGTCTTATGTTACGCTTCATTGTCCGTGTAAATAGGTGTAAATAGACTTCTTTTTCTGCATCATCTACTTGCCTCGTCTCGTCATCGGGTCCTTCGCCACCCTCCACGACGACGCCAACCACCTTTGACAACGAACCTAACTTTACTGCTGGCCTTTCTAAATTGTGTGTTGTGCAGTGACGGAGGGAGTGTGGTTCCAGGCCCTCTCCACGGCCGCCGCCTCATAATCCTCATTCCTGAGTCGTGTGTACTGCTCGCTACGCGCGGCGTCAATCTCCCCCCTGCCACTTTCATGTGTGCATTGGGCTGGAGGTCGGCGGGGGTGACCTTCGTCTTGCACTACACTACAATAGGCTGCTGTTGCTGCTGCTGCTGCTGATGATGATGATGATAATGATGGGGGGGGGGGCGTGAGCGCAGCCACGTTTCACGCGCTCACCGTTGTCTGCTGTCGAGTGGAGATTTCGACGCGGACGTCTCACAGCCCGACGCGACCTGACTCCTGTCCTCCTCGGTCGAGCATTTTGGCTTGGTGTGTTACAGAGACGCGGGAGGGAAACGGACAGCCCCGTGTTTGTCCGCCAGAGTAAAACTGCACTCCTTCCAAGTTTCATTCAACTATTTAAAGCATGCTTAATCGCAAATTACTAACAAACCTGTTTTTGTTTCGTGCGCTCCTTGCCCTGCACCCGGATTCGCTGGTCATGCTTTCCCACGGAGTGGAAGGGCACTGGTTTTTTGTTCGAAGGCACGAGCAATGCACGATGCCGTAGCCGTATCAGCTTCGCTTCCAAAGAACCAGGTATCTAATTGGACAAAGACCGCAGGACTCCTCAACAGCAAGAAAAAAGGGCGAAGAGCGATATGTTTCCTTTCATAGAGGAGGAGACATTAAGAATTTGAAGCAATCGCAGGGGAAAACGGTATGTCGTAGTTTAAACTGGACATTATGGATTGCAAATTGGTCTAATCAAAACTAATCATAAAAAAGTACTGAGACGCGATAAAAATGATACCTGAGGAAATACCTGCGAAAAAATTGTATGAAAAAATGCATGAGTACGAGAAAATACAGTGAACAAAAAGTATGAATTTTTATTTTATTTATTTATTTATTTATTTATTTATTTATTTATCTATTTATTTATTTATTTATTTATTTATTTATTTATTTATCTTATAAAGGGGTTTATAGCTGGGGACCAGCAAGACATTTGTAAAGAGACGGAGACCAAAGCAATAGCTATCGCTCTATGTAAAGTACCGCAGCATGTATCAGAAGTCATCATACTATCCGATTTGATATCAGTTATATCAGCATTCACTTCCTCTTCGACTCTCCCTTGTACCGCACAATATTGTTTTATGTTCCAAGGCACGTGAAGGAGGTACGTTTGCCTTCGGTCCCTGGCCATACGGACATCAGGGGAGAACGAGATAGCGGATCATTTAGCTAATCTGGCTGTTACAGCTCCCTTTCAATTTAGCAAACCTAATCTGGCTCTTTTTGCATCTTCAAGATTAATACGTTATTGGCATTTAGACGCTACTCGTCCAGACGCACTCCTATCCTTTCAAGAGTATCAACATTTAAATTTCAGATGGAATGTTCATTTTTGTATTGCGGTTATTGGCAATGCGAAGTGACCTTCCCTGAGTTGCGCTGCAGGATTCCAAGACTAAATTTCTGTCTGTTTAGAACAGAGCTTTCACCTACGGAACTGTGTGTGCGGTGCCAGGTCCCGGAAACCATCGAACTTTTTTTTTTCTCGCCTGTTGCCGCTTCTCGGCAGCTAGACAGCTGCTTTTCAAGGACCCAAATGAGCGTTTGGGGTTGACTTCATCAGTTCCACTTATGTTATGCATTGGCGCATCAAATTTTGGGTATGCAGAAAGGGATATATTTGTGATATAATTAAAGGGATGTATATAAAGGGATATAATTCTGCTTCAGGTCGCTTGAATTGCTGAAGGGTAGGAATTAATGGGTAATTCGGGTTTTAATCGTAACAAAGTTTCATTTTACGACCTCGTTCTTTCCGGTAATAAATTAGTATTTTGAGGTCCTCGCGATATTCAGCAATTGAGTTAGCCCTGGCCAATTCCCCCTTGTGTTTTGAGGGCATCATCATCATCATCATCATCATCATCACGAGCAAGGCAGCGGAGGCAGATGTCGTTCTCTTAGAGCACGCTCTCGTGCCGAGCCACACGGTGCTGCTGACAGTGCCTCTTCTTCTCTCGCCCAGCACCTTGCATCCACCATCATCATCCGGCGCACAATAGTCCTCCCTCCACACATAACGCGTCGGTTGCACAGAAGAGGTTGACGCACACCAACCACATGGTATGTCGTCTTGTCGGGGACTACTATCTCCAATCACCCCCCGGTGAAAAGAGGAGCCATCCTGTGACTTAAGGGGACCGAACGACAAGGGGATCGCAGTACGGCTTTAAACGTTCGACGTGCACTATTTCACGACCTCGACGACGAAGGTCCGAGGTGGGAGTCACTGGCGCGATAAGCTAGTTCACGGGCGATGTTTGTTCGAGAATCCTGCATGGGCCATGGTATTTAGCGAGGAATTTCGCCGCTATAACAGGAGTGGGGCATTGCACACGGAGCCATGCAAAGGATCCGGATTCGAACGTGGGTGCAGCGGCGGAGCGGGCATGTCGAGACGAAGTTCAGTAAAGCTTGAAGTCGGGCTAGTTGGCGTAACATGATTTTGAAGGTACGTTGCGCTTGCTGTGAACAGAAAGACTTGCACGGGAAAAAAAACGCAGACTTTCACGAGAAGACGGTGCCCTCTTCTTCTTCTTGACATCAGAAGACTTCTGGCGTCCTTGATCTTCTGATGTCAAGGTTCGAGCGAGCTGTCGACATTCCTCGGCATATCTCGCCATCTCGGAAACCGGGGTACATTCAGATGCGTCGGGGCAAATAGTGTCCATTAGGCATGATGGCTCACGTTCATGCAGAAGAAAAAACGGTGAAAAGCTTGCGGTCGCTTGCGGGGCGGTGTTAAATGCGTACGTGACGAGAGGTAACATCATGTCCCAATTTGAGCGGTCGGACTATATGTACATGGAAAGAATATCTCCAAGGGTGCGGTTGAGCCTTTCAGTTAGCACATTTGTCTGTGGGTGGTAAGAGTGGTGGTTCTGTGGAGAATCTGACATTCCTTAAGCAGCGCTTCCACAACGTCGGAGAGAAATACCCGGACTCTGTCATTAAGCAGCTCTCTGGCCGCACCGCGGCGTAAGGCGAAACGGTGGAGTAGAAAATAGCGACGTCGCGTGCCTTAAAGGGGTCTTGCGACGCTGGCAGTCAGTGCGTGAGCGAATGTACTTTGCGACGAACGTGTACATTCCTCGCCAGGCGTAGGCGCTGATATGTTTTAGGGGCGAAGCTCCTAAAGCCATGGGTCTGTCCATCCCTTGTGTCTCGTGGTACGTGACCGCCGCATGCTTTCGGAGATGTCGCAAAGTGGGCCGCGTTGCACGCGCAAGAACCGGCTGCAACCGGCAGCGCAAACTCGGCACCGGGAGCGCGAGCTTATCTGTGTTCGCCAACGGAGGCGCGAGCGCACGTGCACTGCGAGGGGGAGATCACGCAAGAGATCACGCCACGAACGCAGGCAGTCGTTCTCGGAGATCGAACGAGACGCAAGGACCTTTGCTCGTTTCCTCTCGTCTTGTTCGGGCACAAGTTCGCCCTAAATAAAAGTTCTTTCTTCAAATACGCACTCAGATGTATCCATATGAACCCTACCACGATCCGAGGAACGTGTATAGACTTAGTGTTTGCAAACTTCCCATTGCAGCCAGTACAAGAACCTCTCTCGCTTCATTTCGCAGATCATAAAGCCGTCGTAATGAAGGGACCTCGCAATCCAGTCATGACAACGACGAAATGAAAAGAACAAACGAAGAAACGAAACAACAAACGAACAAGAACAAAATAAAAGAACAAAATAAAAGTTGATTTGTACAATGTACGCACACAGTCTTACGTCTTTCTTAATGATGTAATGGGCGAACTTTCACGGGAGAGTTACGGTTACCGATGAACTCCCCCTCTCGAGCTTCGCCCCACTTATCATCATTCATTCCGTGGATATGGCGTGATTTTTTTAGTGTTCCAGCATGGCCACACTGGGCGTCAGCATGAAACAATGCGCATATCTGCGAGCGCAGGTGACGCGGTATTACCAGCAACCACTTGCGGCCTTCTGCGGAATAGTTACGCCGCCGGTATAGCAGCTCGTCTCGAGTGACGAAATGCTCCGCTTGGCGCCGTAGTGTGCGAGATGCAGAATTCTTTGTAGGGTTTGCAAGGAAGTCTGAGGCAGTCCGCGGGTCTTGGCGCTTCTCGGTTGCCGTGTCGTCAATTTGTATTGATGAGACGTCGCTCTTCCACACCCAGCGCTGACGCTGTGGCTTCCGCTGGTAATGGCGAACTAGAGAGGCCGTCTGCGTCGGTGCGCCTTCTTCCTGCCCGGTAAACAACACGAACGTCGCACTCCTGGAGCCGAAGTGACCAGCGGGCCAGACGTCCGCACGGATCCTTCAATGACGCCAACCAGCATAAAGCGTGGTGGTCTGTGACTACTTCGAAAGGGCGGCCATACTCGCACGATCGAAATTTGTCAATCGCCCAAACGATTGCAAGGCACTCCTTTTCTGTTACGGAGTAGTTGTATTCCGCTTTTGTCAGAGCGCGACTTGCGTATGCCACGACATATTCGTCAAAACCAGCCTTGCGTTGAGCCAGGACAGCGCCCAGACCGGTACCACAGGCGTCCGTGTGAAGTTCAGTGGGCGCGGTAGGGTCAAAATGGCGCAATATCGGCGGCGACGTCAGAAGCCTTTGTCAGGTCTCGAAAGCTCTTTCGGAAGCCGTTGACCAGTTTAAAACTTCTTTGGTGTCACCGATAAGCTGCGTCAATGGTGCGATGATAGACGCGAAGTTCCGGACAAATCGCCGAAAGTAGGAGCAAAGCCCAATAAAGCTTCGAAGCTCCTTCATTGTGCTCGGTTTAGGGAACTCGCTGGACGCACGCAGCTTGGCTGGGTCTGATAGGATGCCGTCTTTAGATGCGACATGACCTAATATAGTAAGTCTGCGGGCAGCAAAACGGCCCTTCTTGAGTTTCATTTGCGGCCAGCCGAAGTAAGGTGTATTTGTCAAGTCGCTGGAGATGGGTCTTAAAGTCCGGCGGAAACACGGCAATGTCGTCCAGCATAAACAGATACGCGATTTCAGCTCACGCAGAACATTGTCCATCATTCACTTGAATGTTGCTGGCGTATTACACAGTCCAAATGACGTTAAAATCGCAGAGTCAGTCCGGTATCACAAACGCTGTTTTCTGCCTGTCAGCTTCAGCCATAGGTACTTGCCAGTATACCCCGAGCGCAAATATAATGAAGAAAAGAACTCGGCGCCTTGCAAGTAGTCCAGCACGTCATTTATTCGAGGTAGCGGATAGCCTTCCTTTCGTGTGATTTTATTGAGGCGGCGATAATCGACGCGAAGCCTAATAGACCCATCTTTCTTGGTAACGCGCACGACTGGAGAAGCCCAGGGACTCGTGGAGGGTCGAATAACGTCCCGGGACCGAATATCGGCTACATGCTCCTCGATTACCCGTCGTTCCTTGGAATTTTCCACTCGAGAGGGAACACGTTTCTTTGTAGACACTGGTTAAATATCACCGTCAAAACAGGTACAAAAATGCTGCCGTATGTTTTGAGAATAGCTGGAGGTATTCCGTCAGCTCCACACGACAATGACGGTTTCATGCGCTTTAGGCTCTCCAAAACCAACTGCTCGTCCAAGAGCACTAAGCTAGAGCCTTGTACGCGATTTAACAATATGTTCATTTCTGAGACGTCACGCTGGCCGCATGTGGCACTGAAGTGCTGAGCAAAGTGGTTGGAATCTACAAGAGGAATCTACAAGATTGATAAGATCATGTGAGTTGTTCTTACGGGACCGGATGTATCTCCAAAATGTTTCAGGCTGAGAATTCGCACTACTCTCTACAGAATCGAGATAGGAGCGCTGGTCCCGCTCATAAAGGTTTTTACATAATTTACGGTAAGAGCAGAAGTTCTGTTTCCATTCGTCACTCCCGGTTTTCTTATACTTTCTGTGGCAGCGGTCTTTTAATTTAAGAGTCGTACGAAGTTCTTTCGAAAACCAATGTGGGTGCTTGGAGTGGTTTGGTTTATACTTGGGAATAAATTGGTCCATACCGCTTCTGACAATTTCGGTGAACCGTTCGACCTGTGCATTGCAATCAGGGAGTTCTTGAATTTCCGACCAATCAAACGAAGAAAAAAAGCTATACAAGCCAACGTAATCCCCACGTGCATAACAGAAGGGAGAGAGTTCATTATACATTAGTGAGGTACCACAATGCCGAATCGAAACGGGAGCTGAAACTGAAAATGGAGGATGAAGCTTGTCGGGTTTGACAAGAGAGATATCCACCTTTGATACTCGCGCGTTCTGAATGTTTGAGAAGCAGAGGTCTAAGATATTTTCGGAGCAGTTTTTGATGTTATTCAGTTGTGCCATGGATGTGAAATCTAGGAAGTCTAAAACAATGCGAGATTTTTGCTGTACGTAATAATTGTAATGCTGGTTAGTTAGAGTGCCCCATTGTACACCAGGTGCATTGAAATCCCCCAGAATGATAAAATGGTGATCTTGGTGTGAAGCGCAAACTTCTTCTACAGAAGTAAGTAGCTCATTGAACGAAGAAATAGGAACATCGGGGGGAATATAAAACGCCCCTATTAAGAGCCTCTCGCCCCCAGTCAGTCAGTCAATAATAATAATAATAATAATAATTAATAACAATAAAATGTATGGATGCCCTCCACAGGGCGGGTGCCTCAACATGTCCACGTGGTGCTCGCAGACTAAGTAAGGATTTATCACTCCACCTGCGCTGGCCGTATGAAGACTCTCGGTGGGCATGCATGTACAATGTGGGTGCCTCGCTCGTCGGGGCGCGGATGGGTGCGCGCTCGCGCGTGTGTGTGCGCGTGTGCATGAGTCCATTAATTAGCGCGGCGGCCTGCACCGCTGCTATACATACGCCGTATCCGGCGACGCCCCAGGGACCCTGGCGACACTCTCTGGGAAGACGTAGAAACGAAGTGGAGAAAGGCGGGTAAAGGGAGGCGGAGTGGGAACCTGCGCCCAGCCGGCCTTCATCTTGGCCCACTCCTGCGAATACCAACTCGTACACAGCGCCCTCGCTGGCTATACGCGCCCACGCCGTGGGCCGCTAATTGTGGCAATGGCTGAGTAGCGTAAGGAAGTAATTTAGCGCAAAGCAAAGTAAGTGTTGTTTGCCGAGCCAGACTGAGCCTTGCTGAAGCATACCAAAGACACGATAAGTCGCCACTCATCACTAAGCGCCGTGGCCCGCGAAGGCTACAGCAGCAGAAGACGGTACACGGACCTTCGTACAATACACATGGTACCCTATAGGGGAAAAATGATTTCTGTTGCGGCATGGAACATTTCTACAGAACTACCCTCCGTAGCCTACTCGACACCATCCAGACTGAACATGTCTACCCCCAGATCTAACCCCAACCCGCATGTCCCAACTGCCAACAAGCGCGCCGCACCGTCTACCACGTGGCCCTTGCCTGCCCCGACCATCCGGTACCTCTCTCGAGTGCGAGAACACCCCGACCCCTGGGAGACGGCCATCGGGGCCTCGGACGCGGAGGGTCAGTGCCAGCTGACATCCCTGGCGGACGAGGCTTGCGCGACCAACGGGAGGCGGGCCACCCCAGGGTAAACACCCGAGTTCATCTTAGCAATACACTCCTTCCTGTAAAGGAAAGTTTGACATCCACCTAAATGCAGCCATACGGCTACAAAGGAAAGCTATACAGCTTTCTCTGAAACTTCGCAGTTGAAGAAAAATTCGTCCTGGTCCAGGATTCGAACCCGGGACCACTGCTACCCTCCGTAGCCTACTACCCTCCGTAGCCTAGTGGTCCCGGGTTCGTAGCAGTGGTCCCGGGTTCGAATCCTGCACCAGGACGAATTTTTCTTCAACTGCGAAGTTTCAGAGAAAGCTGTATAGCTTTCCTTTGTAGCCGTATGGCTGCATTTAGGTGGATGTCAAACTTTCCTTTACAGAAACTTACTCCACCTTGGGGGTTTCCCCTAAATCTGGTCGATTAACACTCCTTCCTCCTCCCTATAGTCTCTGGCGTTCGGCCGCTCCACGTTGTGGTCAATTGGAGCCGTTCACAACGAAGAGATTAGTGTCACCGGGCACCCATCGCACGAAGGGCACGAGGAAAGGCCGCGCGGCTGTTCTTACGCGGTGGACAGTTTCGGCACTGTGTTGTCGTGCGTGCTTCTTCTTGGGCCCTCGATTGTTCGCGCCGTAGTAACCATCAAGCAAGGTTTTGGCTCTTCGCAGGCCCTTGTTCACACCATGTTGATGCCGTGGGCGCCAGCCACAGCTGGTCGAAGTGGTGGCGTGCCTTATCTGCTGCTTGAGTGGCCGTTGTGGGTTGCACGGGACAAAGGTATTCCCCGAGCGGCTTCAAAACGAGGCAGTTCTCGCGTGCTCCCGAGGCATTTCCAGACAGGGCAAGAACTCCCGGCTGCCTCCAGCGACCAAAAGCGCGCAGTGGTGTGGCCTTCCGAATTGCGCCCGATTCGCGCAAGTGAAGACGTACATGTTAAGCATATTTCAAGGAACGCTATTTACATAAATCCCACTAGCACTGTTCTTTTATTTAGGAATAAACATGCGCGTAAATTTCTCGATAGCCAACAGAAGAAACAACGCGTGCAAACAATATTTTCACCGCGACGTACAAAAATGCTCGCGCTCAAGCCTGGAGTCCAACAGTAACAAAAGGTGCCAACAGAGATGGCGCCAGCAGTGCACGCACGCGGGAAAATCGAATTTAACTTAGCGAACCTTTCACTGCCCCTGTCGTGTGAGTACCGAGACAGGAGGGGAACAGGGGTCGACAGAAGACGCAGTCCGGTAGCAGAAGCCTCGCCTTTCGACGACATTTGCAGCGAAGGCAGCAGGTCGCTTCTTTTTTGTCTTTTCAATTTCTATTCTGCGCGCGTTGGTCGCACGCAGAGGCCGAGCTGCTGTGCCTGGGGCCATTGTGTACACGCGCGGCATCGCAGGCAGCAAGCTTAGACGACGACCATCCCCTCGTTGCGATTAATTGCGGCCTGCGCGGCCCACCCCCGCTGAATGTACGCGGCATTCAAAACGGGAGACGCTCCTTCCCCTCTCGAGGCCGTACGCTCGAAATGAGCCCCGTCGGAAGCGGACGTCCTTTCAGCCCAACTTCCATCCGTCTGCAGGCGTCGTTCTTGATTTCCTCGACAAGGTGGCGACACCCGCGAAGGACAGCGGAGCGGGCCTCATCGCGGCGGCACACGCTTTTCAATGCGGCGGCCGGAATTAAGGCTTCGCGGCGTCACTAAACATTTTGGCCAGCGCTCTTTCTTGCATGCGCCCGCAACGTGGCTTCGCGTTCGGTACGTGGACGTTGTGGGGGGGGGGAGGGCACGTTGCTGCGAGAGCCTGCAAGCGAAGAGACACCCACGTACATAGACGCTACGCCACGATGCGATGCTGCGCGCCGATTCTGCACCTGGATTTCTATGAGGTGCCGTTGTTTGCCTCCGCACTTTGCTGCCCGGGAAGGTGGAACGTCGGTTTTCGAGGCACATTTTTTAACGATTTGTGTAATCAGCACTCGGGCGTGGAAATGACGAGTATTTTCGCTAGGTGATAATTTCTGACGAACAGATGCGACGCTGCGTGCACGTGGCGGTTTTGGCAATTGATGCGGTGAAAACTCAACAAGACACACCGAAAACACTGCATTTTGAATCAGTCAAATGGGCTGTAATTTTGTGCACAGAGGAAGTTTTTTAGTATTACGCTGCGACTTTTTTTTTCAGTTACAAAGAAACGCGGATCACCACACTACTGCATTTGTTGCCGCCCACGCGGGGTCCTTACGTATTTTACGCGGAAGTTTTGTAAGTGCGAATGCACTTCTTAAGCGAGCCTGAATCGTCCGCCGCCGTAGTCCGCATAGCAACAGCTGCGGGTGCGCGCGCTCCTCGTCTTCCCTAGCAACGGGGGGAGATGGGCGCGCGCTGCCTGGCCGCTGACATGGCACATACCCACGTGGGGGATTGGCCAGGAATCGGGCGTGAGAAGGGCTAATGCACCCGCTTAAAGGAGTACTGACACGAAATTTCAAAGCTGAGATCCGCTCAAGCAATCAAGTACAACGACAACACAAATAGGTGTCTGTGAATAAATGCATCTTTCTTTCTTTGTAGTTGTGTGTGTGTGTGTGTGTGATCTCTCTTTCGCGAACATTACCGAACCGCGCAAATTCAACTCGTGCATTCGCACTTTCACATTCTTCCCCTCGGGGAAATGCGGGGAATTTTTGTTTCTGGTGAACGCAAATAGGTATACAAATGGTTTCTGTTCTCTGGCGTGTCTTTTACCCCAGTCACTCGACCAGGCGAAAAAAGAAAAGCTGATACAGTTCGGAACAGCTGTTGCAGTGGCCGATTTGATTGATTCATTGGTTGTCTGATTGATGGAAATTTATAGCAAACAGCAAACCTACACTGTAAAAACAATCAGTAATTTTACGGACAAATTGTGGCCGTAATAAAATAGAGCCGTGTTCCGTTTGATGCAGAACAAAGAAAACACCCGTAATTTAACGGAAGTGCGCTCCGTCCCTCAGTATACGGATGCTCTCTCCGTTACACGTCAAACGGAATCTTTTTCTGCTTTGCAAAATATGGGTGGTTCCTCTATATGCTGCAGAACAGACACAGATTAGTTTATTAATAACTGCAAGAAATATATTAAAGCAAAGCTTTTTACCTCTACCCCCCAAGGGTTCTTTCGCGACCGTTGGTGTCACCAGAAAACTCCAGCGAACAAATAAAAGAATTTACTGGCACCGCCGGGAATCGAACCTGGTTCTAATAGACTAACAAAGCGAGAGCCCGTTGTCTTACCGATTTAGCTACGAGACCACGCGAAAACGGGGAAGACAGGTGGTGTACTCACGAAGCACATCTACGGGTTTACCCCCTGCGTTCTCGCTGAATGCCACGTGAAAGCGTCACGCGACCACTCACGCCCGTCTAGCGGTCCTGTGCGCGCCTTGCTCATGTGATGAGAGTTACAAAAATTAAAGGAAGCTCACACCAATGCATGGCATCTCACTTCTAGTACGCCAATGTGCTAAACCCTGTGGCCTGTAGTGTTTACGTAAAAAATCAGAGCTCCTTGTCGTCCGCCCTCACGCCAAATCAAGGAATACATTCAAATACTCCTTGATGACCAGGCCATCACTCCAAGCCCCAGCATCAAGATCCTGGGCCTACATCTCGAGGCTAACACCAAGAGTGACGTCTCTTTGCAACGCCTCAAAAACAGCATTAATCAAATCATACACATGATCAGGCGAGTTGCCACCAAGAAGCGAGCCGTAAAGGAATCCGGTACATATCGATTAATTGAAGATTTTGTCCGTTCAAGAATCACTTACGTCAACCCCTGCCTTCTCGGAAAGGAGGACATCAAGATACTTTATATAATGATCACAAAGGCGGTCGAGCAGGCCATTGGTATTCTCAGGAGTGCGTCCACAAAGAATCTGCTTCGCACGGGGCTCCACAACGCGGTGGAAGAGCTGATAGAAGGCCACCTTTCTAACCAGAAGGTCCGACTCAGAACTGCGGTGGGTAACCGCATGCTTCACCAGATTGGCTGGGCAGCCCAGAATGTCACTCCGCTTGACGTACTCCCATTCTGTTGGCGACTAAAACTAAAGATGCGCCCTTTGGTTAGAAATATGAACCCCTCACATGACGAGGGTCACCGAAAAGCACGGGCTCAAGCGCTAAACACCACCCTCGGTGGGGGTCACGCAGTTATCTACACAGACGCCTCCAAACATCGAGGGCAGCAATACGCCATCATCGTGGCTACCTCCAGAACCAACCTCCTTGCGTGTACCTCGCTTAGGACCCAAGAAATGACGGCAGCAGAAGAGGCAGCCATCACCTTGGCTCTCGCGCAACCAGGGGTTCGGAGGGTAGTCACCGATTCCCAGCAGGCCTACTGGAATTACCAGTCGAGTTGGGTGTCCTGACCTGCACTGCGCGTGCTAAAAAACCACTCCCCAAACGGTTCCATTCAGCTCATCTGGACACCCCCTCACGCTTCAATGGAGGGCAACAAATACGCCCACCCAACAAGCCTGCGCTTTTACCTCCCGTGCTATGGAGCTGCACGAGGACAGTCACCCGCTTGTCACGTTCAGGGAGATAACCCAGCATTTTCGCCTTCTGAGACAGACCGTACCTTCGCCTTAGCCTGACCTTTCCAGAAAACAACAAACTACCCTACGACTCATACAATCCGGGCTCCTTCCCACAGCCTACGCGTATACACTTAATGCATCCGAATCGCTACGACGCTGAATGTGAATTTTGCTCCGAAGTAGGAACACTCCGCCCCGTAATAGGGGTGTGCGACTTTAGCCCCGATCACCCTCCTCTCTTTCCGTCAACCACCAAACGAGAGCAATGGGAGATGCTGCTGTCCAGGCCCTCTCTACCTACCCAGTTTCAGCGGGTGGACAGAACACAGGCCGCGCGGACTGCATACGGGCCCACAGAAGAAGGAATCACTCCCCAGGGCTGCACTCTGGGCCGTTCAGAAATCTGAACAGAAGTATTTCTTCCTCCTCCTGCTCCTTCTCTGCCGCCAATCTCGTCGCCTCCGTCCGCGGCGCAGAGACGGAGAAGTCAGATCGTCTGACACCGGTTGGAGCTTAATTTAATTTTATAAAAAAAGTTTCCACTCTTGTGCTACACCAATACAACTCAACGAAACACCGTTCATGCATCATGCATTGATTTAACTTTACCAAGAATATCTCTTTGAATTAATAAATGGTGTGTTTAAGTGCATTACATTTCTCTCTGGTTTTGCTATTTGTAGAGCGATGTGAGTGAATTTAAGTGACGTCGTATGGGTAATCGTTATGGGCGCCGTTTACAGCTTTGCTTTCCAACCACATTCACGGGGTGGATTGGCGCGATTTTTTGTCGTGTCGATCGTCGGGAATCGATCGAGAAGCGAAAACTGCGCCCCGACAACATTCGTGGCGTAATGAATGCGGTTCTGTTTCGTTAGTGTCTAAAGTGTAGTAAACTTAGTGAGGACCATGAGGCCCATACCGCTCAACACGAGCGCTGTATCTTGTCTTTACGACGCTCCGGCGACGTCGCTGCCCCGGATTTGCAAACTGCGCATGCGTGTGTGTCCGGCACACTTGTAGAAAATATAAGGTCATTTACGTGCAGAAGCAGAGTTGCGGAAGGTAATTTAGTTCTTAAGGAATCAATATCGGCCGAAGTATTTAGCCTAAAGCTTAAAACCAAAGCACAGCAAGCACTATTCATGCAGTGCGAAATCGCAGTCGCAGCCAGTCACACACATTTTTTCGAGCGCTTTCTCGAAACAGCGGAGTTGATGGCGATCAACTATTGTTGGGGCTTCGCGGAACCTTACTGCGAAAGCGCTATTCAAGAAATCGCCCTTTATCAGCCAGGAAATCTACAAGACAGCTAGTAAACACCGATGCACACGCAGGGTGGGCATCCATGTAGTATACAGGTTGTTCGGCACAAGTGCAGCGTTCGTGCGGAGGTGCAGTGGTCTCGAGAGTCATGCCCATTCGATCAACGTCACGTTCGATTCCTCGTCGAACTATTTTTTTTTTCTGAAGGTTCTAGCAATTACGGAAAGACGTGCTTTTTGAAACAGAGTGTTTGTTTTGTTACGGCCTTTCCGTACCACGGCATGTCCGTTCTTAAAATTCTTTCCGTTGTCTAAATTACGGAAATGTGTCGTGCAACATTTTACCAGCAGCTTTCTCCGTAAAATTGGCCATTTTTTTACAGTCCAGGGTGCCTCGAAGGTATAGCTGGCTCCGGCTGCCGTCTGACCAACATGCTTGAGTATAGGCGTGTATGCTTGAGTATGGGCTTGAGTATAGGCGTTTTCAGCTGGTCATTCAATAGGATTCGAGTCACTTCTATGAGAGGGCCTTGGGCTCCATATGAAGGTGCAATCCCTCAAATGTACATCGGTGCGTGAAGGGTTGTCGCATCCTGTACAAGGTCCTTAACGGAATGGTTGGTTCATCAGTCCTCTCGAACGGCCTCAATTCCCCGGATATACGTACACAAAACGCGAGCTATCCTGCTGAGATTGGCGCGCGTGCGTGCGTGCTTGAGTGTGAGTGAGTAAGTGTGGAAGAGAGAGCATGAGTGATCGACCTCGATCATTTCATTTCCCAGGTCATCGCAGTTATATGCGAGCTTCTAAACAAAACAAGTTTTCATGAGCAATGTATCTCTTCGTAGCAACATAAATATGAATAAATGGGCTGTCTAGCCCTACGATGAAAAGAGCTTGTTTGCGGTGATTGCAGTACTAGCTAATGGTGGTACGGCGCTAACTGCCGAGCTAAAAAGTTCGAAACGATCGACAAGTGTACTTTTGCGTCATCAGCCAACAGCCTGCAATTTAAACAAACGCCGTAGGTGCCGTAACTTTACTTGCCAAAAATTGATGGTCAGTGACGGCGGTCAGTGACGGCTTGCCAGAAATAGACGGTTTTGTGTTTACTTGGTATAATGTTTTCCAACCGTATCAAGTGATACTTTGGCGGTCTTCTTGCCCTATGCCGGTGACGTCGATTGCTCGGTCCTGTAGTTGTTTCGGCGAGTACTTGGTTACGTCTGCAGCTATGTCTAGCTGGATACACGGGTGATCTGTCGTCACTGGTGAACGCCGCAGCCGCGTTCCACGCGGTTTCCCGTGTTCCTCGTGCGAGACCCGGATAGAGCGGAGGCGGCGGAGCCCGATATGGAAAGGCGACCAGAACGCCCCCCTTTCTTCCGTGGCGGCGGCGGCGGCAGAGGTGACGTTTTCACTCGGTGTCATCACGCGACGTCACGCGACCTTCGCTGGCCGCCGTTGGTCTGGCCGTTTTTGCCGAACGTCGCGCACGGAGAGTGGCAGTAAAAGGAGGCCTTGCGTCCTCCTCCGTTTACGCACCGCTTCCGTGGCTCCACGGCGTCTCTAATCGCAGTCATTGAGAGTGGGAAGTACGCGCACCAAGAGCGGCCGGCCGGTGTGCATACTACTGCGGACGGCGTTGTTTGCACGACGTCGTCTGCTACGCTCGTCTGCGCAACATTAGCAGTGGCTCTTCCATCGCATCCATCTCGCGCCGCGGTTGGACGCGCAAGCAGCCCATTCAAGGCGTGCTGACGCCACGCCGCGTGTGTCGTTCACGGGGTTTGCCGAGTGCTGCCTCTCTCGTTCAAAATTGGTCGTCCGCTCGCTTATCTGGGGAATTCCTCGATTCATTTTGGTGTCGCGAAGCCGTCGTTTCATGGGTTGTTTTCCTAGTTTTAGAGAAAGTCGTATGTGGCTTGAGAGCGGCTTGTACAGAAGGCAGGCTGTTAAGTGCGAATGCCTGAGTTTGATGAAGACCGCTGGCAGCTAAATTATTGTTGCTATTTAGCTTGTTAGCTTTGTTTGTTTGTTAGTTTTCGGGCCGGCCAGGCTGATGCAGTGGGCGGGGCTGACGGGGGCAGACGAGAACAGACGGGGTAGACGCCAGGAGGCGTCCGGAGACTTTCGCCGGTCAGATGTTCCCCTCAGTGCCTTTGAGCATTTTAGGGCGCAGCTCCTTGGCTTCCGATACTTGGGGCTGGCGGCGGCGGCGGCGGCGGCGGCGGTACAGCGGCGGTACCAAGTTCACTGTAGCAGCGGCGGCGATCCCGTCGACGTCCTCGGAACCGAGTGAGCGAACGAAGCAGCGAAGGCAGACAGAAAACCGAGAGGAAATATTGGCGAAAGTGTGAGGGGGAGGGCGGCACGCGCTGTTATGGTTTCATCTCTCTCACTGCCTCCTTCTCACACTTTCGCTATGCATCGCCGCCAAGGAGGAACGCCACCTACAAGGAGCGCCCTCCCCCTACGCTGCTCCGTTTGTCACTCATCCGAACCACGTGACATTTGCGCGGGGGTTCAAACACGTTTTGCAGCAGCATGCTCGCCAGCGGTGGCGACGCGCTGGGAGACAACAGAATAGCGCGCGCCGCCGTGCGTTCGCTGGTCACGCGATCACTTCCTGAGATGAGACGCAGCAGATATGCACCGTTGCCGAGGAGGCTGCAGTTCGCACTGAGCACGCATTTCGCATTAGGGAGTGTAGTAATCGTCAGTGCATTTTTTCCTCTTTCGGTGTAACATGCGGAATCCTATGGCTCGAACACTCTTAGGCAAAAATGACTAAAATAGCGACTAAAACACAGCCGTTAGTCTTCGCGGGCGACCGTTCATGTTCCAGGGGAGTATCTGTAGAGTATGTGCCGCGTGCACAAATGCGGACTAACTGTTCGTCCCCGCCGATCTATAAGGAGTAACGGGAAGACGAAACGCATGCAGTTGGTCTCTTTGCTGCGTCGTTAATCCCCTATAATGGCGTCGTCGTTGCCCTTTCGCGCTTATGTCTGTGAACAGTTTTAGATTTCCAAAACACAAGTCATTGCAGTCAGTGGCTCCTTTAGGTGGTGCCACGGGAGAAAATATCGATGTAATTAAAAGGAAATCGCCTTGGGTTAATAGGGCGGCGGGTAATGGCGAGGAGCGGCGAAGCGCGATGGCCAGACGCTTCTGGGTGAGGTTATGTTGATACGCTGTGTTGCATACGATTCGTGCGAGGTGATAACGTCCAATGAAAGATTTCAAGCGCTTCAACAACACAAATATTAGTGACAATAGCAAACGTTGATTACTAAGCGTAATGAATATGTATATGTTAAACAGACGAGAAAAACGCATTAGTTGCTGATGAAAACTGCAAAATAAAAATGCTCCCTACAAGTAAGCGTCTCGAAGAAATTCACAGATATATAGCGCAGAAGACACACACATAATTGCATTGTGCACCAAAGCTATGACAATAGTGCAACTGCTCTAAAACCCGGTTGCATTTCCCAGTCGCAATCGTCTAGCGACGCGAACTTGAAGAATTCAAGCTAAGCAACGACGAATTTGTTTTCGCCGATGCAGGAAAATATGGTCTGTTTCTCAATTCTGACACTCACACACACTGCCCCTTTCACATACGTTGCATGGAGCACTTAACAGGTATTGAACAGTAAGAATACACTTAGTTTGCGCTAATTGGTGCGGAAACAAAAGAGTCGTCCGGTCACCCAGTTATCTATCTCAACTAGGCGACGAATTGATTGTTATTTACGAGAAAAAACTATGGTTGTGAGGCTGTACTTAGAATCGAACTGAGCAATAGTCCCGAAAGTTAGCAAAGCGCTAAGCCCAAAGTGCAAATCGCGGTCACGTTCGCTTGCACGGATAGAAATTCGGACACCAGTTGCACTGAATCTGTCGCGTTGTGCACAGAACTACACGCAGTACACAAATATTATCTGCTGATACTTCCATCGGGCGGTGTGGTCTAGGGTAGCTTATTTAGTAGCTGTAGTCTAGCGGTAGCGCGTCGGGTTCCTCGCGTATAATTGCGGGCGTTGGTGGTTCGATCCGTACTGGTACCAACGTTTTGTCTTTTTTCTGCGAGTATCGGAACGCACCATCCGGGTGGGGGACTAACCGTTCTTCCCCTCACATTTAGTCCCCAAAAGGGAGTAATGATTGTGGCAGAGGCCGTTAGTCCCCCAAAGGACGAACTGTTAGTCCTTTTTGCCTAAGAGTGAATGGAAGAGAATGATTTTAACTGTATTTTATACAAGTTAACCTCATAAAGTCTGGACTCAACATGCAGCGTTAGCGGGATTGGACTCAACCAGTCACTGCCGTACGCTCGCTTAATAAATAAATAAATAAATAAATAAATAAATAAATAAATAAATAAGTAAATAAATAAATAAATAAATAAATAAATAAATAAATAAATAAATAAATAAATAAACCGCTGCAAACCCACGCCAAGGCCCTGGTCTATGCTTTCTTGAAGCCTATCCGGATGCCGTCCGCCATTTCACCGAACAGCGGTGGTCTGTCGCTATTCCTCTGTACCAGTGCGAACGTGTTAGGACGGTACAAATACACGAAGTGTACCAAGCCTCGTGACAAGCAGGTCGTCAGATTATGACGCACATTCTGACTGTCGCTGGCACGTTGCCGAACGTCGAACGACACCCAAGCCACACACTGTCCTTTTTTTATCTACGTGGTTTCGCGTTTACTGGACCGTGCATTGCCGTTACCGACACCTAGCTGTAGCATTTACGGGCACCTCCAGCGAGAAGTTCAATTTTTTGATTCCCGGCCACGGCGGCCGATTTTCTGGTGGAGGCGAAAAGCAAGAGCACCCGTGTGTACGAGATTTGGGCCACATCAAAGATCCCCAGGTGGTCAAAATTAATCCAGAGCGCTCCACTACGGCGCGCCTCATCGCATGCGTTGCGACGGCGCGCTAAACCATGTTATCAATCAATCAATCAATCAATCAATCAATCAATCAATCAATCAATCAATCAATCAATCAATCAATCAATCAATCAATCAGTCAGTCAATCAATCAATCAATCAATCAATCAATCAATCAATCAATCAAAGTTGGACTTCCTTGGCGTAGCCAGGCAACAATGTGCGAAACAACAAAGATGGCTGCCGCAAGCTGCAGGTTTCAGGCGTAACGTCCCCACGGTGCAGATGTTTTACGCGCAGAGCACGTTGTGGGCTCGCCTTGTCGTCTTAGCTCACTAACGGCCGATGCGACTGCCGGAATCAGGCGGCGCAGCGAGATAACGGACCCAAGTAGAGCCTTTTGTACCGGGGCCAGGGAGTCACGCTCAGGCTTCGAAAACCACGCGGTTTAAATAGCCGTAACCGTTCAAACCTCGTGAACCACTGGCGCATCTGCCCGCTATTTAGCGCAAAGGAAACTGCGGCTACAGTTCAGGCTAAATGTGTGTATATAACCGGTAGCCCCCGCGTTCATTTAGTTAGAAACGCTCGTTGGGTTGGTTTTTACGATAGTAAGCGAAAAAAGCGGCTGCGCAAGAAACAAATGGCGCCTTCTAAATGACGCAGAAAGGCTCCAGCCGCGCAAGGAAAAGAATGGAGCGTCCGAAATGCCGCAGAAGGGCTCCAGCCGCGCAAGAAAAAAAAAAAATGACGCGTTCGAAATGACGCAAAACAGCTCCAGCATACGAAACTAAAGCAAGCGCAAAAAGAACAGAACTCCCGCTGGCGCAGTTTCAGGCAGGGGGCGCGCGAGCCCTGCGAAGGCGGGAAATTTGAAATGCAGCAGTGAGCGGATAACGGCGCTGCAGCCCAATACGGCGAATCGCTGCTCTGCACTTCTGTCAGGTTTCACATTAAGTGGAACGGCTTTAGTTTTTGTTGGAACGTCTGAAGGCGTAGTTGCAGCGAAGCAGAGTGCACAGTCGAATCACCTCAAGTGGCTTCCGGACCACGCCAATCGTAGAGCCGTAATGGTCCTTCCCGGGAAACCGCCGAACCAAATACGGTGTTTTGATCGAGGTGAAAGGCTTTTACAGTGAGCCTCGGCTTGTGTAAGGGACAGCACTTGCGCAATAGCGACGCTTGGGTGGTTCGACCACGCTTGTACAGCGCGCATGCGCTGTTACAGGTGAGTTTAGGTGCAGTTTCGTCAGCGCAGTAGGAATTAAAAAAAGGCTGCAACGACGCTTCCTTGGGGGAAAACGAATGACGACGCCATGAGAACACGAACTGGACAACGGGAGCAGTGTGAAGACGAAAAGGAAGCAAAGGAGGCGGGCGGTATTCCTGCCATGACTGTTCGCTCTGTGGAACTGCACTGAGTACTGAAGACTTGCGCGGCCCGCTGCCGTGGTTCAGTGCCTAATTAAAGGGGCCATGCAGTCAGAATACCACTTGGTTCAGTTTGAAAGAACCAGTCTCACTCAACGCCATTCAAGCCACGAACGATGTTTACTTCGTCGAAAGAACGGCACAAATATTGAGAAACTTTCACATTTCGCACTGCAGAGGAGCAATATACGCATGGCTAACGGGCCAGCACGAGAAACGTCGCTATCAGTGTGTTAGGCCGGGTTCAGACTACTGCCTCAACTGTCGCAATAACTTTAACGGGTGACGTCATTTCACGTCTCAGCCAAACGAAGTGCGCGGCACGCCTTTTTTTTTTATTTACGTCCATAGACCACGATATGGCTTTTGCGTCGGTTTTCTCTGAACATAGCCTCAACTGTGCGTTAGCATTCAAGGGATACACGATCGAACGGACGTGGAGGCCACACTGAAATCGCCCAGTGGCTTGGGCCAGCGCCCGTGGCCGCACAAAAAAGGTTCTGTGACGTCGTAGGGAAATCGCCGGGAAGTGACTGAGGAGCTGCCACTGCTTCATACGTTCTCGTTAGCGTCTCAAGTGTTTGTCTCAAGTTTGCGATAAAGTCGGTGTCATTGTTACCGAGACTTCATCCCCCCTTCGAGGTGTGCTGGTGCGCCCGAGGACGAGGCTTCGATCCTGGCAGCGGCCGTTGTTTCTCTCCCGGAGGCGAAAAACAAAGGAACAGAACATGCCGGAACGTAGAGGTTTCGGCGCACGTTGAAGATCCGCAGGTGCACGTGTGAATTGGCTAGCAGCCCCATAGCCAGTGTGCTGCTTCGGCGCGTAAAGCTCCCCAAATCTCACTTATATTTGGCGCTTGTCGCGGCAAGCCTTCTAAGTGTTCGCGACAGTGCAAGTACTTCTCTGCTTCTACTTCTCTCTACTTCTCTACGGTGAAGTACCAGCACTTAATTGGCACACTACCGCCATGAGGCTGTTGGACTCTTTGAAATGAAAAAACAAAAAAAAAAAGGTTTGTTTCGATATACTTTTTTGTAAAATACTTTTGTTCCTTATAATTGCATTTATGTTATTGACTCTGTTGTGTATACTACCTTGCATTTTTGTTGTCCACTATTGTTTTGTTATGCTTGTCCCCAATGTTTTGTTTCACTTTTGTTTTTGTTCTCTGGTGATAATGCCAGTGACCACTCCCTTCTGTAACGTCCTCTGGGCTTTGAAGGTATTGAAATAAATAAATAAATAAATGAATACTCTATCAATGCTCATACCGTTTTTTTTTTCGCAGACACTCATCCACTAACCGCGGCATCATTAACTGCGCAAATGTTTTGATAAAATATTTTTTTCGTGGTGGGACTGAGATCTGAGAAAGTTTCTGTTTTCTTTTTCGAAGCTTTTATAACGTGACAGTGTAAAATTCTCGATGGCAGGGATGTCCAAAAATGGCCGCATGTCTTAAGTGCAGCGCGTTTCTTGCATGAATTTGCTGCATCGAGCGTTGCGTTCTCTCATTCCTTTCTAGCGCCATGTTTCCTGCGGACCCTTTTCTGCGGGCACAGCTAAAATAAAGCTTCAGGGTTCTCGCTTTGAACTTTGTCTCTCTCGCACGTGCACAATGACCGGCCGCTCTTGTGCGGACGAACCAGGAACGAACTCCTTCAAAAGCATAAACCGTGACAGAGGTGTGATGCGAAACTCGGCAACATGAGGCGTGAAGAAGAAAAAGACTTCGTATGCAGCGTACGAGGTCGGTCATTAGTCGGCGGTGGGCCATTGCCAAAGGGGTCCTCTCTCGTGTCGGGGCCCCACCCCGAGTTGCACCACGTTTTCGGGCTTCCCCCCGTGTTCGCGACGAGACGATGCACGCCAACTGAGGCGCTGGCGACGCCCATGCTGTTCTTCGCTTATGCATGCGGTATAACGCGTTCGCGCCGAGCCTAACGACTGCGTCTCAGTCGACGTGCCTTATGGAATGGCGTAGTGGAAGTGGCGAAGGGTGAGAGATACGAGGAATAGCAGCGACTCGATTCTCATCCCTCGACGAGGAAATCTGCCCCCTTCGCTTACGTATGCTTTTAAAGCCAGCGCAGCGCTTGGACGCCTCTACACTGTGCACGTTTCCAAGCTGTGCGCATGTCACCAGGCCAGAGTGGAAACCGAACCCACGCCTAGCGATTACACCTGAAGATGTGGATCCGATCCCAACTCTGCACTCGTGTTTTTCTCCACTTTCTCCCCTAACAAAAAATATATAAGGCTACGTTCACTAATTATAACATAAAGAGAAAAACAGCCAAACTATTCCCCCGTACTTTCCGTGACATCGTAGACTGCTCCCTTTCCTTTCCGCATTCGGTCAACGAGTCCCCAATTTCTGACCACGTTAATCTGTGAGCATCGCAGGGGCATGAGCATCGCAAGAGGAAATACAACTTCGTTTAATTTGAAAGAACTGGGATTCAGTGTCTCACTCAGCTCCATTACAGCCACAAAAGATGTTTTTTTAACGAAAAAAAAAAGCAAGAAGTATTTAAAAACTTTCAAATTTTAGGCCACAGTGACGTGTTATGAACAAGAATGACGTCATACGGGCCAACAATAAAACATAATTTTCAGTGCGTTAACTGCACGTTAGCATTCAAGTGATGCGGTCAAAGGGAACTAGAGGCCCCATTACAGACGTCCAGTCATGTGTCGTCGCGACAGGTCAGTTAAAAGTTGCGGGAAATCAGCTAGGGGTCGCGACTGCTTCACACGTTTTCTTTAATAACTCCGTTATTTGTTCGAAGATGGCGATGATATTGGTATCATTGTTATCGGGACTAAGCAGTCTTTCTAATAAACCCAACTGGTATTTCGTCTTCATGGCTCTTTTAAGAGAGAGAGAGAGAGAGAGAGAGAGAGAGAGAGAGAGAGAGAGAGAGAGAGAGAGAGAGAGAGAGAGAGAGAAAACTTAATTTAACCAAGGGTAAGCGCAGCTTGGTGGCCGAAGACCGCAGAGCTTCGGCGACTGTGGCTGCCCGACCCGTGAGTGACTTCTGGAGATTCAGGCTTGAGCATCCCAGCGCTGCTTCCCACTGGTCGAGGGAGGCGATGAGAGGGAAGGGGTCGTACTTGCAGGCCCACATATGGTGATGTAATGTGGCCCGTTCTCCGCAGTGCTGGCAGAGTGTTGTGGGGTACAGTGAGGGGGGAATGTGATGAAGTACGGCTAAACAGGGGAGGGATTCAGTTTGAAGCTAACGCCAAAGGCGTTCCTCTTCCACTGATAGGGGTGGGTGGGCGGGAGGGTATTTGCGGCGGGAGAGGCGGTAATGTTCCGTGATTTCTTTGTACGTGAGTAAAGTATCACGGGTTGATCTGGCTCCATGAGAGGCAGTGCTGGCATCACAGGCCCGGGAGACGAGAGCTCGGGCTGCGGTGTGTGCCACTTCATTTCCTCCAATACCCGTGTGGGCAGGGAACCAGATCAATTCTACTGGATCAGTAGGTGGTTTTTGATTAGGAATTTGGTGGGCCTGAGGCGAGATCTGGCCTCTGGCATAGTTTAGAACGGCCGTTTTCGAATCTGAGAATATGAATCGGGGTGTTGGCCTATGTGTGAGTGCAAGTGCTATCGCCGCCTCTTCCGCCACTTCAGGGTGACGGGTTCGGATGGTGAGGGTCGTGAGTGGGGGAGAATCGGGTGAGTTGATCACTGCCAGGGCAAAAGCGTCCACATGACGATACTCCGCTGCATCAACATACAGTGTGCCTGTATCAATAGGGTATTTTGCTGTTAATGCACGGACTCGTTGCGCCCTTCTTTGGGAATGACATTGGAGGTGCATGTTTCGAGGAAGGGGCCGTATAATGATGTTTTCTCTAGTCACTGTTTCGATGAGTGATTTTATCTCGGGCTCTTGTAGGTAGCCAATGCGCAGGCTGTCTAGGAGGGCTCTACCGGCTGCACTGCGCGTCAGGCGGCCAAGCTGCCCCGTGCGCTGTCCTTCGATTAGCTCTGTGGCCGTATTCTACACGTCTGTGCTCTCCAGTCTGGCAGTGGAAGCTCCTGGCGGTATTTGTAGAGCGGCTCGATAAGCCTTCCGAATTAGGCAATCCACTTTTCGAATTTCCGTTTCCGTGAGGCTAAGATACGGGAGCGCATATGTAATCCTACTTATTAGGGATGCTTGTATTAGTTTTAGCCTATCTTTTTCTTGGGCTTCCAGCCAGTCGACCGGTGTTAAACTGGCAGGCTGTACGGTCGAGTCACGGCCCGGGCGCTAAAAGGAAGGCCTCGAGTGTCGGATCGGCGCTGGCTGCCACGCTCAGGCGTGAGACACAGCTGTATTAAACATAAATACTTCAAAGAGGGACGGAGAGCACAGTCGTGCATATAGCCGCAATCGCATGGCATCCGACATGTAATCGGAAGGTGCGTGTTCGGTCCCAATTCTGGACGAGTGTTTTTCTACACTTTCTCTCCTAATTTGAAGTAAAATATGTTTACTTCAATAATCCTGATGTTAAAGACACAGAAACACTCAAACTGCTCCCCTATTTTTTCCTTGGCATTCTTTACTGCAGGCTCTCCTTTCCGTATATGTAGTCTAGAAATGGAGACGTCGGACACACGTGAAAAACAATAACAGCGAAGTTTACTACCTACGTTTCGACAAGTGGACATGCCTTCATCGTAGTATATAAATGTAGAACATCTGTAGTGACGGCCCCGAAGGGCGCGACGAGAGAAGGACGTCACACTCGAGCTGGGAGTAGCCTCCGACTGCTGTATATTCACACCGGACGCCGTCGACATAGCCCAGGCCACATTCCCCTGGTGACAGATCAAGACGCGTATCGGGAAAGCCCAGATGGTACAGTATCCTACTCTGATGGAGGGAAGTCCACTTGCCTAACGTACGCAGTAAATTCCGCTGTTATTGTGTTCCACGTCCGCCCGACTCGATCAGGAGAGATTCGAAGGGAAGGAAGTAGTGCATACGCACCCTGTAAATTCGAAAACCTCTTTCGTCGTGCCGGCCCAGAAAAGTGAGTCTACTTTCACGCATCGCCACCACGCTCTAGTTCTGTCACAAGACGCCGTCGCACGAATGCGTTTCAATTTCAGCGTCACTGCGTAGCAATATTAGACGCGACGGCGGCCGGTCTTCCTCGGCAGCGCCAGCCGCGATGCGTTTATTCCGCCGGCCCTGTTTGCTCGCACTTTCGCCCATTCCGTGCTCGCTGCTTTCGCACTGAAGCCGCCGCGTGCGGGCAGCTCGAGATGCATACGTTTCCGCCCAGCCCGAAACTTTCCTCGGCGCCTCGCGCCAGTGCACATGGCCGGAGACAGCGGCACTGCAGGCGACGCACATATGCGACTGCCGACGCTGTACACGCGTGAGGCCCGCCCATGCGCACGGGAGCCACTTAATGTCGCGCAAAATAAACTTTATGCGCTCGCTTATCTAAGTGCACGCACGAAGGGTTCGTTCACCCCGAGGGAAAAAACGGGAATGATATGGCCGATTTAAACTCGGCTCAGCGTGGTTCTCTTTTTCAGACAGCGCAAAGCACGCGTACAACGTCTATGGTACGCTTGCGCCGTACCTGTGATTAACACATGCGCTGTAAGCTTCATGCGCACGTCCACCAAAACGCGCTATTTATTCGCAACATGAAATCTCTGAAGCGTGTTACTTTCACCGAAACAGTGGGCAAACATTGCACGCCTCGAAACGGTCCCGAAACGTGCATCGAATAATTTTTCGCGAACAGGTCTAAAACTTCCACCGGAAACCACTTTCGGCACGTGCCTCGCTTTCTCTGAACTTATCTCGAACTGGGTGCAACGTTTGGTTTTTACGGGGCCCCGGAAAAGACGCTACCCGCGCCACGCGGACCTCCCGCTTGTTACCAGACACCGTTTTTGGGAGCCGGTGAATACCGAACTGGCAGCCGCCGTGGGGGCTCAGTGGCCAAGGCTCTGAGTGCGAGCACGTAGCGGGTTCGATCCCGGCTGCGGCGGCCGCTTCCCAGAGGGAGCCGAGATGCGAGGAGGCCCGCGGGTCGAAATTATGACGCACCTTAAAGGGACTCTGCAACGTTTCCGATAAACGCCTTCACTCTTTTCTTCTTGGCGTCTGCAAGCACCGCGTAAGCTGTGGTTACCGCCAGCACGGACCGGCGCTGCGTGATTTGCTCGTCCAATCAGACACGCCTCTGCCTCGGTGGCTTGCTTTTAAGCGAAGCTCTGGTGTTCTCACTGATGGCGTCTGTAACGCGAAAGCGGGTGAAGTGGCCGACATCGAACCCGTGTCCCTGGCGTCATGAAGCCGGCGGCGATCCGATTGCTCCATTTCGACGTATTTTTTTATTACGTGGGAGAATACGCTCAGAGGAGGACGACATAGTCAAGTAAACAAAAGGATGCACTGAAGAATTAGGAGAAGCACAAATACATCAAAATTCAGGCGAACACGCACGAGCGTTCAAAAGAGGGAACCAGTCAGGTCACGCGAATCATACACACTACGAACAAATGCCGCAGTTCCTAGGAACTCTCACTTTCTTGGTCTTGGTGGCTCAGCATGCCTATCGCATAAGCGACATTGCCACAGACTGTACAAACCAGTCAACATAAAGATGTCATGGTGGCTCACAAGGAGCTGAATGGCAAAAATCGAATAGAGAAAGGCGTAATATCCATGTCTTTTCTGAGCGTTCGCAGCAAAATGTCCCCGAAAAAGACAGCATTTCTGCAATATACAAAACATTGATCAATTGCCTCTGGTCGAGAACAGAGCTGACAGTCTGTCGGCATGGCCTGGGGAGGTGTGCAGGAACGTGAAAAATATACAGAAAAGTCCTGAGTAATGGCGATGATGATCTATCACGAGAAAGCTTCACGTTCAGCCATCGTTGTCGCTGGACGGAGGTATGCCTGATTTTTTAAAAGTAGTTATCGAATGCGTTCATTGCTGCAGCTGAAGGAAAGCCGACCAATAGCCGCTACGGCGCTGTGATGATGTAATTGCAGCGGTCTAAGAACGCCAAGACCGGGAAAGGGAGAAATCTTTTGAGCAAGTTTCTAAGTTTTCTGCTGCAATTTTCGGCTGAGGTACTTGGCGATCCCCTAAGTATTAAATGTGTTGGACGACAACGTCGCGCAAGCATGCAAAACTTCGAAAAAAAGTTGAAAAATTGTTGCAGGGTCCTTTAAAGATTTCCAGGTGTTGCAGAACCCTTCACTACACATACGGCGCGCCTCATACCTCAGGTGTAGCTTCCCGGAGTTAAATCCCCCAAACTTGAAAATATCCAACTTGCGGTATCAAACCCTGACAACTATGACGCACACCGGCTTTCTGAATCAATATTTGGGTTTTTTAACGCACAACTAAAGTCTCAGGAAAGAACTGCTCCTCAATTGCGAAAAGAGACGCAGCTTCCCTTTAAACCGGGACACGCCTTGCGACCCCCGGCCGATGCTGCCCTGTTTTCCAGCACAACTCGTGAAAAAGAGGCGCAGCATATGCCTGTTCGAAAGCAGCTCGTACGCGCTGCTGGGAAAATTTGGTGTAGTCTCTAAGCGAGGTGACCAGAAGCCGGTTTTCCTTCTCGCGTCATCGATAATGTTCGCAACGCCTTGTCTCTAATTTGAAAAGTAAGCCGGAACTAGGCCCAAAACAGCCACAAGAGACCATACTGTCATACCATACAAACCATACTCTCATACAAACCATACTGTCATACCATATTTACACCACGCCTCACACAACGCGGAAGGGATGGCGCAGAAAACGGGCTTCAAGGTTATTGTTTCAGCCCCTAAAGAACTTATCGGTCTTTCGAAATGGATTAATGGCAACATTAATAAGGATACTCCTTGCGCTAAGAATTGGTGATTGTGGGGTTTAACGCGCCGACGCAACACAGGCGATGAGGCGCGCCGTAGTGGAGGGCTACGGATTAATTTTGACCACATGAGGGGGATCTTTATCGTGCGCCGAAATCTCGTGCACACGGGCGTTTTTGCTTTTCGCCTCCATCAGAATAGCGGCCGCCGCGGTCGGGAATTGAACCCGCGTCCTTGCGCTAAGAAACTCGCTCGAATGGTAATTTGTAGAATGTTGCATAAAAGATGTCCATAAAATTCACTTTTCATGTCGAAGCGATTCTGAATGGGCCAAACAGCCAGATGTGTTATTGATCGCATAAGTGAACAAGGGAACGCGCTAAAATCCATCCAAAACTGTCATCCACCATCCCGTAGTGCAAAATGTGTCTGCCCAGCGCTCTCTGGCAGTGAAAAAATTGTGCAAAATATAGGAAACAACGAACTCGCGAGATATGTGTGAACCGTGTGAACGCGGTGCATCATCGCTCCACCGTTGACCAACTTCAAAAAAAAAAAAAAGAATTCATATCTGTCGGACACCGTTTGTTTGTGCCTGCCGATTAAGCGCGCATTTATAAACACACAAGTTATTTTGAACCGAAGTTCTTGAAAACGGAAGTTTCGCTTGAATAATCTTTGTTTCGTGCGGACGTAATGATGTGCCTGTGATAAGTATTGACATTTGTGTGTTGCTCGTGAAATGTATATGCGTGCAGATATTATATGACTGTAAAAATATTCCCCTTAAAGCCAGTGTGGCTTTATTTAGCTTGGATAGCTGCCTGATTTCCTGCTTTCTTCCTCTTAAACACACTCCCCTCCGTGATGTATCACTCGGCGGGTACCAATCAGTAAATAAAATAAATAAATGACCTTCCTTTTCTATAAACTGTAATAAATAATAAATAAACTTCAAACTTCAGACTTCAGTGCTCCCCTCCCCTCAGTGTACGCGTAAAATATTCAAAATCTTGTTTTCTCCCTTCATTTTTCCGAACGAACGAACTAGGAAGCGGTCGAACACTTAACGGAGGGAAAATGAAACCAGTGGGCGGATGGGGTGTCCACTCCGCACTCTGACAACTGTCTGCAGGTTACTTTCAACCAACAGATGACAGAAGTTTCCAACGAAGTAAACATGTAGTCATCCAACCAAACACGTGCGTTATGGCTCGCCGGTCCAATATACTTTCCCGTCACGAACCGCACAGTTGTAAAACGATTTCTGGGACGATGCTGGTGTGGCCGTCTTCAGTTTATCCCTGCCTCTTGTGGAGGACTTTCTAAACTGAACCTGCTGTATTTCGCGTCTATATTCCTTCACGGATGCTCGAGCAAGCGGAGGTCGCGAGCCCGCCAGGCGCTGGCCAGCTGGCTGCGTGAAAGCGCGTGCGGGCGTGGGACAGCAACAGCGCCTGCGGGTCGAGGATAAAAAAAGGCCGGCGTCCCCGCGGGAAGGTCTGGACGCCCACCCGATGGCGGCAGCAGCAGGCGGGCCTCGTTCGGAACGGTGGTCTCTTTCCAGCGCCGTGCACCGCTTCACACAGCGGCCTCTCGGTTTGCACTCGTAGCCCTGGCACCGCAGGGGGCAGCACCCGAAGTCTCGCTCTTCGTCGCGAGGGGGGGAGGAGAAATCTGGACGGAGGTGGAGTCCTCAGTCCAGGAGCTGGTGCGACGCTGGTTCCGCCGCTGTCCAGACCACTCCGATGCTTCGCTTGCAAAACTGACGTGAACCCAACAATCCGCCATCTCGCTTGGGACTGCGGCGCACTATGTATCAGTGCCAAAGTTCGCGCAAAACACCGTTCCGCCTTGTATCTCTCATATGAGGACCGGCTCCGCCGGCCACGTGGTCCGCACCAAGATGCGTTGGCAACATTGTGGCACTCCGTGTGCGAGGCAGCCATGGCCGGTCACACATTCCTCTCACCCTGCGGCCTCGAGCCCAGTAAAGGTATTTGCCTGCCTGTCTGAAAGACGTCAGCTGGACACAGCGCGCCTCCAGAGCTCAGGAAGGAATGAATGAATGAATGAATGAATGAATGAATGAATGAATGAATGAATGAAATTTTTAATAAACAACAGGTTCTGTCGTTCGGGCACCCACCCGGTGGAGGGATCCTCAGTCCAGGATACTCTGGCTTTTGTGGTGGGGGGAGGGTCATCCGCCAACCATGTGGCACAGGGTGTCGTCCGCTCCGGAGGAGCTAATCTGTGCGAAATAGGGGCCAGGCACGGTGTTGATGTGCCGCCGAATTCGGGAAAGCGCCGCTATACGGAGCGCGTGTGAAGGCATGGGCCCTTCACGCATACCAATGACGGCTAAGCGGGTCACTAGGGCTCTGTCCCGTCAGTAATGCTTTGCCGAACCGAGGAAATGTCAGCAGCAGTTTGGCCGGTGTTGACTAATGAACAGAGATCGATGATTTATTATCCCCACTTCAAAACCACGCACAAGAATTCACAATTTAAAAAGGACATATCTGGCACGACTCGCGCAGATACGGCGGCGGCCGTGTTTATTGAGAATAGGCGGTGGGAATATTTTCAGGGCGGTATTCACGTGTGGCGCTAGCGTGCCAATTGCATGGTTTTCAGCTGCGCGTCCACACACCGAACGCCAACTCCTTGGGATATATCGATCGTTCCTTTTCGATTTGGGGAATCTGGAGCGCGGAGAATTTTCTCAACGTCGAAACAAATCCCCAGATGTTGTGCTTTTCCTCCCATTCGTTTTTTTTTTAAGCAAAGGCCTGCCCCCTACATGGGTGCGCCACCGTATCTATCCTCCCATCTACTCCACCCCGCGCGTCCGCTACCGCCCTGCCTGTGGAGCAGTCGAAACGCTCGATCATCTCTGGAATTCTCCCCCCATATTCCCCCTTACCAAGCTCTGGGCACTGGGCAGCTGTGAGCCGACGGTACCGAGTGCTGCTGCGATCACTCGGCCAAAGAGGGAACACAGCGAAGTGGCGGAGCCGAGCGAAGCTGCTTTTTCAGCAGGGTGTGCTGCGTTGGCCCATGGTCATGATCATTCTTTGCTCGAATAAAAACGGGCGGGGCGTATTCCTTACAGAACGCGCGTAGTGCTTCGTAGTGAAATTTAGGTGACGGCCCGAAATTACACGGGAATCGTTGAATCTCCGCTCAAGCAGCAGTACTGTAAGAGGTCACCCGTTCCCCCGCTCTGATTTGGTGTTCGTAATGCTTCGCGAAGGCGACGATACTTCACATCGAATTATTCTTCAATTTTTTCACTAAGAGCTCCGGGCCGTATTCGCTCGACGTGCTTAACGACGAAACGCGGAAAATAGAAGCGACTGTTCTCTTTTAGTAATGTCCAAATTCAAGCATTCCTTGATGCGACCTCTCGACGAGCGCACTGGCAGGCCGCATACCTTAAAACTGAGTTGCGACAGGTGGGACAGTCTATTCAGTTTGGCGTACAGAGACGTTCGTACGGCGGTGGCAAGCTTACAGATCCGTCCCCGGATAACATTACCAACGATAAACTCTCGAAGATGCGCCTGCGGCCAAAGGTCCAACAGCCATTCGGGATCACCGGAGGCGACGAAGTCTTTGTTTAACCCGCGCCGCCCCATCCCGCGAGCCAATGAAAACAATGAGCGTAGCGGCGCGTTTTAAAGGCCAGTCGATGAACGCGTAGCGGCGGCGACCGGGTCCAGAGAGTGTGTTGCCCTCAGCCCCTCTGGGGCACAATGGCCTTTTAGCGCGTGCACTGAATGCGCCTTTGTTTCCCCCCGCCCCCCCTCGGCGGCCGTACTCGATGCCTTCGCATTGGCGCGGCGAGGTGTCGACAGCTCTCCGCCGGGCTTGGCAGCGCGGGCTGTCGCAACGACCGCGCATTGATTGAAGTGCTCCTTCCCGCGCTTTATTTGCTCCGGCTGCGGCTGTTGCCTTTTATCACTCTCCATTGCCGCAACGGCGACTTGATAACGGCGTCGTGGTGTTTCTCTCTGCTTCGAGTGAACAATTCGATCGAGGGCGGTGAAGAGACGACGGAGCGTGCCATGCTGCAGTGCGCTGTTGTGAAAGCTATACCATCAACAAAATGCGGCAAATGTATAGTGGTCCTTTCCTTTTTTTCTGGCGGCTAAACTCCCTGATGAACAAGACCTTTACACAGACGCGAGCGTGAAGGCTAGCCGCATGGGACCATGGCTTGGCCATGTCCAGGTTCACCTAGTTTAGACGGCGCTCGCACTCGACAAGCATCCACTGCTTCTGTAGTGGAAGCTGAGCTACATGCCATTCTCGCAGCCCTCGACCACTTGACCCACGAGACGTCTGCCCCATTACCCCCGCGCATTCGGTTCCCGACTGACTCCCAAATGGCGCCACGTGAGCTCCGGAAACCGTCCTCCGATCACCCTCTCGTTCATCAGATTCAACATATGATTAGTCTGCTTGCTCGCAATGGCACCTCTGCACGTGTTGCGTGGATACCGGGACACATAGCTCCGGCAACCAGGCTGCGCGTGACGCAGCGCAGGAGCGTCTTCAAGTAACTCCTCCACTGGTTGACAGCCCTCCTCCCTCGCTCTCCCTCAGGCAACGCTCGTCAGGCTATAGGCACAACCGCCTTGCCGCTGCCACTCCTGTAGCTTTCCTGCATGACGCCCCATGACTAACTCGCCCTGCCGAAGTTTTCATTAGCACATTTCTCGCGAACGCTGCATTGACTCCCCACATCACACGCAAATGGCATCACCCGACCGGCGATCCTGCGCCCTACTGCACATATTGCAACACAGCTACAATAGCACACCTGGCCCACCTTATTTGGCACTGCTTTGCGTGCCAATCCTTCCGCCCTATCCTGCTCAATCTCCAATCCAATCCAAGCGAGATGCCCCCCACACCACTCAGCGACCCCGACTTCCTTGCTGCCCTTGGGCGCTTCGATCTCGACAGTGGCCTCGCAAAAGTAGTTCAGCCGGGGCTAGCGCCCCTGAATGTGCATTAGGGAACTGACTACTCCTCTCCAGGACCTTCGAGTGAACACATCCTCCTGACCCTCTCTCCCCTCCTCTTTCCCTCTTCCGGCCCCTCCTTGTGTTCATAAAAGAGCTTCACTCACTCACTCTCATGGTGCCCCATGCCTCGCCTCCACAGCGCGTGAGGTGACCCCGCGCTCGGGCACACTGAGCCGCTGCCCTGTGCATGGCAGGCATTGGACTCCGCCAACGCCTGCCATCGGATGCAGGACGCGGGGAACCGAAATGTTTGTGTTCATACCGCGAAGCCAGCTGTTTACAGCAAAGCGGCCGTGAAAACGATATACAGTGGAATCTCGTTGATAAGTACGTCTTTCGGCTTAATACGTTTTTCTTTTTTCATTCCCGGCCGACGTCCCTTACAAATAATGCATTTTCGTGCGTTTAATACGATCACAGTTTTGCCGAAAACGGGATAATACGACCGCGAAAATGTGTGTTGACCGACATTTCAAGGAACCTTACGTTTATACTTCGAAAAAAAAAGGCCGCGTATCTGCTCTTTTCGTTGCAAATGTCGCCGTGGGGTGAAAGTAGACTGGCGCCCCTGCCAAGTAAAGTTGCCGTTCACCTCTCATGCTGTTCCTCTCCCGTCTCGTTCCTCCTAAGATAACACGCTAGAGGTCTGCTCAAGTCAATTTAAATTTAGCACGTTCACTGCTCCAAGTCGGATGCCTCGATGCCAGCGCTCCCGTACGGTGGAGACACGCGTGTATTGAGGCACCCTACTTCAAATTTTATAGAACCATATCGCCCTACTCCACGAGCGTTAACAAGCGGAACGTGGATCCAACCTAGTGAAACTTTTTGTTGCTATTGGCGTTTGATTTCTTAAATGCCACCAGGAGGTAGCGCTGGCAACAGCAGGCGACACGTTACTGCCGTTGAGGTAGTATTTTATTTACTATCGCGAAAAATCAAGCATCCATAAATTTTTAATAAAGTAACACTGCAAAGATCACTTATGTATCGATCTGCTGCCTTATATTTGCGTAACGTATCGTTCTTGTTCAACGCTTTTGACGAGTACGAACACTAAAACCAGACTAAGATCTTTAGATTTAGCTGTGAGTGCACATAAGACTATTGCACAGCTTTCGTTTCACTTTGTACGGGTGGCTGAATCGAGTCACAGACAGACCCACCAAAATTTCTGCGTTTAAGCAGCCAAAGAAAGACTGTCTTCTTTAAAGACATTACAGATTCCCTGAAGCCGCAGCAGCGCCGGTTTTGCGCCGAAAACATCGTTGCCAGGTGTCAGCTTGATCGTGGATCGCAGAAATCTCTCCGTCGAGAAGCGGGAACGGCCGGCCACGGGGCTCATATTGAGTGGGAAAACACTGGGGTTTGAGAATTTAAAAAGATGTTTAATTAACTGAAAAAACTGAGATTACATATATAGACGGAGGAGCACTCAAAGAAGACGTCTGATGCGCTGCTCGGGCGTGGGGCGACTCTCCGGGCGAACAGCACACACACGTAAGAGAGAGAGAGAACGAACATAAACAGTCGCGTTGAGTCAGGGGCACGTTCGTGCTCTGGAGGAGCTCGGATTCTCAGCGCGGCCGTGGCCGTAAATTATGGTCGCTCTGCGCATCTTCTGTGCGTCTGGGCGGCAGATTCGGAGATGTTGAGAGGTAAAGAGCCCCGTGGCCGGCCGTTCCCGCTTCTCGACGGAGAGATTTCTGCGATGGCGTCGGAGCGAGCTGACACGCCTCTCCTTAATTTTGTGCCTGTCCTCAGGCACAAGTGTCCGCGTGCAACGGCGTTAGTTCACGCGTGTCGAGGTCACGTTCTCTGTACCTCCGCAGTTGCTCGATGTTTACAGTTTTATCGTTGAGTTTCCCTTCGATGTTTGGAACTCTGGTTATTGCTGCCATGTTGGATTCGATTAAAGCGGTTATCTTGTATGGGCCCTCATAGCGAGCGTCGAGCGTGCCGCGAGCGCCAATCTCGAGCAGGACGAGATCTCCTTCATGAAATTGAGGAGCTCGACGCCTTGCGTTGTAGCGGATAGTAGCCTCTCGTTGGCTGCTCTCGAGGCCTTCCTTCATGTTCTCACGTCCCCTCGCGAGTTCGTGAAGACGCTGTCCTTCCTCGATGTCGGCCTCTATTGTGCCAAGGTTCAGTTCTCTGGGTATCCTCGGGTTGTAACCGTGCATGAGCCAGAAGGGGCTCTGCTCTCCGTGGCGGTGTTTCGTGACATTGATGGCGAATGTTCCATTGGGAACTTCCTTCTTCCACGCGTTGCTGTTTGTTATTATCTTCCGCAGCACCTGCTTGAGAGTTCCGACCATTCTCTCGATTAGACCGTTTGACTGGGGCTAGCACGGGGGAGAGTTTACATGAGAAATTCCCAGCCTATGGTGAAGCTGCGCCGTCCGTTTGTTCGCGAACCCTTTAGCTTGGTCAGTGACGATTATGGCCGGCACTCCAAATCGTGGAATCCACCTCTTCGTTAGGAAGTCGATGTAATGCGCTGAAGATGTGCTTGGCACAACGACGGCGTCCATGTACCTTGTAGCGTGGTCGATGCACACAAGAACGTAGCCATCGGCGCCGTCGAGCGGTCCCATGTGGTCCAAGGAGATCACGACGTCAGGTTCGTTGGGGACCTCCCTTGGATTCAAGCATCCTTCGCTTCGAGTGGTGCGGGAGTTGATTCTGTGGCACGTGTCACAAGACTCGATGTACCGGCGTATGTCACTTGCCATGGATGGCCACCAATACTTCGTCTGGATTAAACTTTTCGTTTTTTCGATTCCGAGATGGCCATTGTTGTCGTGGAATGTTGTGACAACGCTGTCCGTGAGAGCGGCAGGAACCACGACTCTCCTGCGTATGTGACCTCGTTCGATGAATTTCCTGGTCAGAATTCCGTTTTCGATTTCGTAATTGGAGAGCTCGTTAGACGCCTCGGATCGAAAACGCTGGCAGTCTGGGTCTTGTTCCTGGAGCTCACGAAGGCGACTGTGTCTGCTCACAATGACCGTTAGGCAGGACAGGTTGCAGGGAGAAATTTCACCACTGCTTTGGGGCTCGGTGTCGTCTGCCTGTCTGGAGAGGGCGTCTGCCGCGACGTTCTGGCGTCCCGGTCGGTGCTTAACGTCAAAAGTGTACTCCGCGAGGTCGAGAGTCCACCTTGCGAACCGGCGATTGGTCGCTCCCTTTTGCACGAGGTACGAAAGGCAGAAATTGTCCGTGTGGACCGTGAAACGTGGGCCTCCTCGAAGATATATCGCGAATTTCTCCGTGACTGCCCAGTGTAGAGCCATGCATTCTAGCATGTTGGAATGGAAACACCTGTCGTGCTTGTTCAGTGATCGGCTCGCGTACTCGATGATTCGTTCCTTCCCATCCTGACAGCACAGCTCCCAGCCCCGTCTGCGAAGCATCAACGTAGACGTGGGTCTCACAGTCAGGACGGAAGTTAGCCAGGATCGGGGGGCTCTTTAGCATGTGCCTCAGCTTCTCAACGACGTCCTGATGATTGCTCGACCAGACGAAAGGCGCGTCCTTCGCGACGAGTTGTCGAAGAGAGTGCGTGAGCTTTGAGAACTCTGGGATAAACTTGCGGTAATGATTGCAGAACTGCAAAAACGAGTACAGCTTCTTGCCGTTGAGGTGCGGCTCGAACTTGTCGATGGCAGCTACCCTCGCGTCGTCCAGGGTTCGTCCATCGGAGGAGATGATGTAGCCAAGAAAAGCGATTCTGTCTCGCACGAACTGGCATTTCCTGATGTCCATTTTCAGACCGTTGATTACAACCCTTCTCAAGGCCTCGTCAAGGAGAGTCAGAGCCTCCGATACGGTTGCTGCACCTTGACCGACGTCATCCATGTAGGTTGAAGTCCCTCTCAGGCCATCGAAGGTGCGCCGCATGACTCTTTGCATGGTCTGCGGAGCCTTACGGAAGCCGAACGCCATTCGAAGATATTCGTACTTTCCTTCGGGTGTCACAAACGCCGTTTTGTGGACGTCCTCCGGTTTCACTCGTACTGTCAAAAACGCTGACTTCACGTCCATGACAGTGAAGTATTTTGAGCCTTCTCTCGTGATATCGTCAATGACATCCTCCATTATTGGCATCGGGTACGAAGGGTTGACAGTCTTTTCGTTTAGTTTGCGGTAGTCGTGTACCATTCTTCGTGGCGTTGTCGGGTGATACGGCTGGTCGACAACGATAGTGGGAGCGCCGTACTCGCTCTCGCTCTGCTGAATGATGCCGCGGGACAAGTAATCATCTACTTGGTGCCTGATGAACTGACGATCCAAGGGCGAACACCGGTAGGGTCTCGAAGTGACGGGGATGTCGTCTCGGAGTTCGATGCTGTGCTCCACGTGCGGGCACAGTCCCAATGCTTCGTCCTTGGACCTGAAGGCATCGTGGTGGCGGAGCAAAATCGAGCGAAGCTCCTCTCGTTGGCGCGGGCTGGCATCCCTTGCCATCTTGTCAACGGCCTCATCCATGAGTTGCTGGAAGTCACCATCAGGACACGGATCTTTCGCAGTTAGCTTCACGAAGCCATTGTCGCAGGCCGTGCTCTCGTCGGTGGGAAGGCGGTTTGTAAACGCTGCAATCAGCGTTGCTCCCACGCAAGCTGCTTTAGTGGAGCGGCGTTCGCCGCGGGCTTCGTTGCCCGCACTCGGACCAACTTGTACGAGCGTAACGTCGTTTGTGGGGTGAAACGTTACCTCGACGTTCACGGCGCGGCGCCAGTCGGATCCTAGAATCATGTCCATGGCGCTAGGCAGCGGCGTAATCACCACATCCGGAAGACGTACATGTGTGGTTCCGACGGCTATGTCGAGTGCCGCTGCTTGTTCCGGCTTGATCGTGTGATTGAGCACCTGTATCTCGTCTGGGGTAGTCCAGGGGTGCGAACGGATGTCTGGGACAACAACGCTCTCGCTCAAAATAGACACGTTGGCACCACTATCTATGCAAACGCGAACAGGGCGGTTGTTGACGAAGCCGGTCACAATGGGCAAGCTTCCTCCCGTGGATTTCAGAAAACAGTTGGCTTGCCTTCCCGTTGCGCTGCGTCCACCTGGATCGTTGGCTCTGCCGGCTCGGCGTTCTTCTGCACGGGTAGTTGCTGCAGTCTTGGGACGGCTGCACTGCCTCGAAAGGTGTCCTGGCTCGTTGCAGTTGTAGCAATTCGGGGGTTTGTAACCACGTGAAGGGCGCTGAGCCTCGAGGGTATCGTCTCCCCTTGCGTTGCCTCGTGATACGGCTGCGTCGTCCCCATGAGTATTTCGTTGCGGCTTGTGGTTAAGGTGGTCCACCTTGTTGTGATCTGTAGGTGGCTGCCTCGGGCGACGCCTCGTATCCAGCAGTGCCGCACGGTCGATCAACTCCACCACGCTGCTGCAGGTCTGAGCAGCGAGGGGGTTCGCCCAGGTGTTATCTTCGATTCCACTCAGAATGAGGGAGACTCGTTCCTCCGTGGCAAGCGGGTATGGAGCCTTGTCGAGCAAAGCGTTCTTTGAGTACATGTGCTCGACGATTGTCTCAGACGGCCGTAGTCGACGCCTGGACTGGAGATCGAGGAAGTCTTGCATGCTCATTCGTCGATGGAAGCGAGCGATGAGAGCGTGCTTCCAAGTTTCCCAGCTGACGTACCGTGTGCCGTACGATGCGTACCAGTCTCGCGCTGGGCCCCTGAGGCGGGTAGCTGCAGTTGCCAGCGTCAGTGACGGACTCCAGTGCGCCAGTTCCGAGATCCGTTCTACCTGTGCGATCCAGTCGTGCAGGTTGCGTTGCACGTTCCCGTCGTACTCTGGAATCGCAGAGGCCGTGTCGCTGGTAGAGTGAATCTGGATCGGAGCGGCGGGTGCTGGAGGCCTCAGCAGAAGTTCGGCGAGCTGGGCTTGCGTTTTCGCCACCATGGCGAGAGTGCGAGAGATGTCCGATTCGTTGTCCTGTTGAACGTGGGACGTTTCGTTAGTCGTGGCACCGTGCGTGCTGCTTGTAGCTGGCGCTCTCGTAGCCTGCGGCACCTCGGTAGCAGCAAGGAGCGTGCTGCGTCGTTCGATGCCTGTTGCTGGCTCCTGTGTCGTGGGAGCCGTGTGGCCACCTCTTGCTAGCTGTCTCCGAAGACTCTGAAGTTCGTCGCGCAGCCTCCCGTTTTCGACGGTTAGCGCCGCTTCCAGGTTCGTCTGCCTGTCGTCGTCGTTGGCAGCCTGGAGCGTCGTTGGCGCACTTGTCCGTTCGGAGAGCTGGCGACGTCGTACATTGTCCTCGAGGAGACGCGTTACGAGGTTGTACTTGCGGCCAGAGCACGGAAGCTTTCGTGATCGGAGCTCGTCGGTTAGCTGCTGCTTCTTCGCTGAACACAAAATGTGGCGTTCCGTCGAAGTCAACAGCCAGCCGGTCACCGTTGTCGTGGAGTCGGTCGATTCCCCTCGTGTGCGTGGAGCACTCTCGTCGTCGTGCAGCGGTTCGTCAGTGTCTTTCGTCTCCTCGTCGGCCCTAAATCCTAATCCTGTCGGCTGCGCAATGTCAGCTTGATCGTGGCTCATATTGAGTGGGAAAACACTGGGGTTTGAGAATTTAAAAAGATGTTTAATTAACTGAAAAAACTGAGAGTACATATATAGACGGAGGAGCACTCAAAGAAGACGTCTGACGCGCTGCTCGGGCGTGGGGCGACTCTCCGGGCGAACAGCACACACACGTAAGAGAGAGAGAGAACGAACATAAACAGTCGCGTTGAGTCAGGGGCACGTTCGTGCTCTGGAGGAGCTCGGATTCTCAGCGCGGCCGTGGCCGTAAATTATGGTCGTTCTGCACATCTTCTGTGCGTCTGGGCGGCAGATTCGGAGATGTTGAGAGGTAAAGAGCCCCGTGGCCGGCCGTTCCCGCTTCTCGACGGAGAGATTTCTGCGATGGCGTTGGAGCGAGCTGACACAGGCGTGGCCGCTCCGTCCAATGATGATGATACATCAGGCTATGCAACCAATGAGGTTAAAAAAAATTTTTTTTTCAGCCTCCTTGGATGCAACGCGCCATCTAGCGAAACGTGTCGTAATCAAGGAACGGGCGCAGTGCTCTCGGCAGGCAGCGACATCCCTTCCCGAATCCTCGCCACGCTGTTCTTCTCGTTCTCGTGTGTTCGGTGATGCTGCAGTGGTTCTGGGGCTGTTTTTTAGGTGCGAAGCACCTTAGGACCGCGCTTTGCCCGTGCCTTGCGTCCATGTACACAGTGTTACAGAATATGTTTATGTCAGCCCACCTAAAACGTCGGAAACGCGAAAAAAAGCCCGAACCACAACTATCAACGCTATTTCGCGGAAAAAACGGTTCGAGAGAAAGAGAGAGAGAGAGGGAGAGAGAGGCAGAGAGACGCACAGCACCGTGTAAATAGAAACGTCTGTGAACAAAAAGTCCACGAAAGGTTAACAAGAACAAAATAAAAGGAATTCAAAAGGTTAGAGACAGAGAGTGAGAGAGAGATAGCAGTTCCACGTGGTTCCTGGAGAACCCTGCTGCGCATGCTCGAGGAGCATTGGATTAGATTGGATTTTGATTGGACTGGACTGGCATGGATTGGATTGGATTGCAATTGTATATACTGTACACATGCGTTGTCATTCATTTACATGCGCGACTGGGAAATGCCACGGTAAGAACGATCCCCAGTGCTTCCCCTACTCGTCATGATACACTTCGCGGAGATGCGTGATTTTTTTTGCTCTTCTCTGGCCGCCTTGTTGCTGTGCGCGATGCTGATGCTAGGCTTGTGACAATGCCAAGGAAACGCAAGGCCTTCCGCGTAAAATAAAAGTGGAAATGGTACGCCCACTCGAGGAGAACCCGAAGAGGAAGCGCGTGGACTTGGCACGCGAGCTCGTTTTGCCAGTGTCAACGCTCAGCACTGTTGTCGGTCAGCGAGGGGAATTTCGAAAGAAGCTGCAAATTTTCGGCCCCGGTGTAAAACAAACGCGAGGTGCGAATCACGGGGAAGATGTCCAATGCCTGCGTGGTTCGAGGAAGTTAGAGCGGCAGGAGTGGACGTCGACGGGTAAGTCCTATACGCGAAAAGGTTCACAACTCCGCTCTCTTCTTGGACATTAAAGACTTCAAGCGTCCGGCGGCTGGCTTCACCGATTTAAGGCACGCCACGGATTGCAGCACAGCACAGTGTCGGGCGACGCGAAACATATTGCAGCTTCTGTTTGCGTTTCAGTATTTACTCCTGGACGTCGAAAATAAGAAAGTGCGGCACAAATTGACCAGCTACTTGCATGCTCCTCAGTAAAGTTAGTTGCTGATGGAGTACGCATATTTTCCTTCTTTTTTAACCACTTTGGACAATACAGTTTTTCCACAATACGTCTTCTTTTCCGGTTCCCACGAGAAACGTGTCAACGAGATTTCAGTGTATGCAACTTTGTCCAGTTTCTGAGAAGTAGCAGTACGTTAGCATTCAAGTGATGCGATCAAATGGAACTGGAGACGGCGCCACTGTCGCCTGCAGTCGTCTTCCAGCGCGATGGCACGCGTCGGCGGTCGCCAGTCACACAGACGCCGCAGAGAAATCACCGCCGGGCAGAGAGGTGGGCGTCGCTTTTATCCGGGACGAACCAGACTTGTGTTCCGACTTCGTGGCCCCTTCAAGCACAAGCACGGTTTCTTCTGCGGCGTTGGGCGCCAGACTTGGCAGCTGCGCGTTGGGTCCTCGCGGAGCAAGCAACCCTTGGCGGGAAATAACAAAACAGCCCGAAGTGCGCCCATCGCCCCTATGACCCGGAATCCCTCCTCGCCGCGGAGCAGCTCGAAGGCGCGCGTGGCCCGGGACAGTGAAGCGAGGCGCCGGGTAGGGTTCCCGAGAGGCGCCGGGAATGGAGCGTGCACGCGGGTATTGCACGCGTACCCCGCACCTTCGATCGCGTATGCGTCGGAAGAAGAACGCGACGTCGGCACGGGCTAATCGCTGGCCCCACACCGGGAACCGGAAGAACAGCCCGGGCTGGGGGAGGCTTCTGCAGTCGCTGCAAGCGTCCGAACGCGGCAGTATAAGCGCCTTCGACGAGGAAATGAAACATGCAGGGGATGTGCTGTTGCTGTACTGTTGAGGACGCGCTCCAAGCGAAATCTGCCAAATGGGCTGCACACCTAGAGGGTGAATCGCGCGGCAAATGGGATGATGTGGTCTCGTCCATGGCGAATACCGGGCGCCGCATGCGTGCACGCGCGAGTGGTCGGGCTTTTGACGCTTCTGCCCAGCGAACTCGCGCAGCATTGATCGAATATGGGTCCACTGGGCCGAGTAAACGCTATAGCTCGACGTGGACTCCGAAACAACACGAAGTGCGAGGCTAAACTTTTCTGCCACAACGCGAAGGGGACTCCCCGTGTAAAAAGAAAGCGCGAACACAAGTTATAACTTGTGTTCGCGCTTTGCGTTTTGCATCGAAGTAAGAATAACAATAATATTTATTAGTCAAACAGAAGTCAAGTACATAACCAGGCCTACCTAAGCCTCATCGGGCTTCTCTGGCAGTGCCTGGCAGGTGACAGGTGTTATTGTAAATTCTAAAAAAACACATTACAACGCAGAGTACCAAACAAGTACGGATAACCATCCGGCATTCACAAAATCTGTGCAAAGATCTAAGGTATGTGCCTTAAAGCCTTTTTCAGTTTATATTTCGAATGCAAGTGTCTAAAATAGTGAAATACGATGTGATAAACAAAAGAAAACAAAAACAACATAGGAATTTGTACTCTACCCATATTTCTGACAGCGCCCGCTATCAAGTTTCTTCAAATATCATCATTGGGCTCTTTTAAGCGTAGCAAAGCTGATAGGGGGGAGAGAGAAGACGTTCATTGGCCTGAATCGAGGCTACTCCGGCCTGCCGCGCTGGGCTAGGGCGTCCACATATGCCTCGGCCCGGTATCCACCAGGGCGCGCTGCGACGGTGCATCCAATATAGATAGCGCGAGGGCAGACGGCGAGCGTGTGGGAGGGTTGTATATGGTAATGGAGGGGGGCGTAATAGGATAAATATGTATTACATTGTGATAGTCACAGCACTGGAAGTTACTTATGATAGTTCTTTTCCAATCAGGGCTGTCCTCGCGACATTGATATGCAGCGGCACGCGAAAACCTGGATGCTAAACGACGGGAGAGTGCCCTGTCACCCAGTTCTCCTGACACGTGACTTGCTCCGTACTGCCTGACTTGCACGCTGGCCACATTTAACCCCAGCCGACTTTGCACTGGTCCCAAGATGCAACTCGAAAGTTGTCGTTTCGATACCACTGCGGAAATCCAGGGTGAACCGCGGAAGGCGTTAGACGCGCTTCGTAAAAAGGACTTCGATGGGCGGAATTCTTAGTCGTGTCCTTTTAGGAGGTGTCCATTTTACGCCCTTTTCTGTCGGGACGCAGTAACTTGTGACAGGCCTCTGAGCAACGCATGCCCTGCCTCACATCCAGTTTTCGGCCATTTAGCGTTCGCTCGAAACGGACACTTTGCAATGGACCTGAAATTGACAAAACTGACAATTCCGCCGCCTCAGGACACATTCCAGCGGGTGACGTGGAACCCCGGGGTCGTTGTATTACTGCACAAGACGACGTTTTTGAAGGGCAGAGCCAGAGCTGTTCCTCGTAAGCAGAGCCGGCGTCGAAACTCTCTAATACTATCCGTGTTGACTCCAAAGAGTAGAAAATGGATTTAGGTTCAACGACCCACTGGCATGTCCATAGATCCGTAGCAACGACGTCATAGATGCTAAGTGTCCGGCCGAAATGCTGAAAGAACATACGTAGGTACGCGCCGGGGTGACGTCACACCTCCCGCTGGGATTTTTGGAAACGCGTTACCTTGATAACACTTCATTCTTTAATAATTGGTAACAATCCTCAATCATTTCTCAGCCGTTAATTAGGACCTGAATGTGAGTGGCCCAGTGCAAACGCGGGAAAATTGGTTTGAATTGAATGCACGTTATTACGAAGCCTAAATGGGAAAAGGGGCGCGAAGGCGAAGGCAGTATCTTCCAGTGGATGAAGATAAATGCGCAAAGGCAAAAGGACGGTATGGCTGATGAGAAGACACGTTTCGCAAGTGGGATGCTACCGCATTCATCAAAATGGGCCTACCTGACCTCGTAACTTCTGACAGCGTTCATGAAACGCCTTTAATTGGCACTGGCGTGATGGTTCCTGTTACTAGCCTTGGTTTTGAAGCTCGTATCGTTGGCAAAGTGCAGTTTGACTGCCATGGACCGCTGACGTACCTTCCCTGGTGTCGGGGGTGATGTTCGCGTCCGTTTGGTGCCTACGCCGTCAGTGTTACTTCAGGCGGACACGAATTTAAAGCTGTCTTTGGTATGCTTCTGCGGTTTCAGCATTATTCGACCATTGATGGCGGCAGTGGCGAAATTCACTCCGACGAATCTCTTTTGTCGTACATTGTAGAAAGATTTCACAGTGGAAGGGGCACGTTGTTTGTATTGCGAGGCGTTGTTATTTCCGGCCTTTACGATTGGTTTGTATTGTCGCGCCTGACAAGCGCGACGTCGTTATTGAAACCGCCGTAATACCTTGCGCTTTTAATGAAAAAAAAAGTTGTTGTGTCTCGTGCCCGTTAAGTGACTTATTTCAGCCGTGGGTGATACCGTGCGGCTTGAAGCTTCCCCACTTCGACAACTACGTGAAAACCTCAGTGGCCGTGTCAAGCGAAAGCCTGTACGCCCAGCCTACGAGTCACACTTTTTAGGTATCACCCTGAAGTGGCCGCTCTGCTCTATGCACTAACGTCCTTTCCAAGTACGCAAGAGCGTCCAACTTCTCGATTATACCAAGCATGTCCAAAAAATTTCCCCGCATTTCCCCGAGGGGAAGAATGTGAAAGTGCGAATGCACGAGTTGAATTTGCGCGGTTCGGTAATGTTCGCGAAAGAGAGATCACACACACACACACACAACTACAAAGAAAGAAAGATGCATTTATTCACAGACACCTATTTGTGTTGTCGTTGTACTTGATTGCTAGAGCGGATCTCAGCTTTGAAATTTCGTGTCAGTACTCCTTTAAGCAGGTGCATTAGCCCTTCTCACGCCCGATTCTTGGCCAATCCCCCACGTGGGTATGTGTCATGTCAGCGGCCAGGCAGCGCGCGCCCATCTCCCCCCGTTGCCAAGGAAGACGAGGAGATTCCTGGCCAATCCCCCACGTGGGTATGTGCCATGTCAGCGGCCAGGCAGCGCGCGCCCATCTCTCCCCGTTACCAAGGAAGACGAGGAGCGCGCGCACCCGCAGCTGTTGCTATGTGGACGGACGGCGGTCGCCGGAATTCAGGGTCGCTTATAAAGTGCATTCGCACTTAAAAATTCTGGCTCATCAATCAACACCGAAAGCGTGGAGCTGAATCGACCGAAGCTGTCCATCAGAGTGCCAGCTGATCAAAGAACAAGTTCGTGATATTTTGTCAAAGGGTGTGATACGAGAGGGTTCGAGTCCTTGGAAGGCTCCCATCATTCTGGGGAAAAAAAATCCGGTTTGTTTTGCGTTGTCTATCGCCAACTGGACGTTATCACTAGAAGAGAAGTGTACCCGCTTCCGAGCACTGACGATATCATCGACTGTTTGCATGCTCTGAGTTTCGCACTTCGCACCAGGCGACTTGCGCGCGGGCTACAGGACAATGACCGGGCATCGAGCAGACAAGGTGAAGGCTGATCTTTTTAGGCCGGATGGTCTGAGTGAGTTAGGCGCCATTTTGTTCCGCCTTTGGAACGCGACTGCCATTTTTGAGAGGTCTATGGACAACGCAGGGTATGCAGGCACCGTGACCAAACAGCGTACATCAATGCATAAAACGTACAGCAGCGCATCTAACGAGAGGCAAACAGCACAGTCACGTAAAACACAGTTCGGAGACAGAACATCACGGCGACAAAGCTGCATGGTGACGGAACAGCGTGTGAAACGACACCACCGCGATGAAACAGCACGAAGACAAAACGACAGAGCGTAAGAGCAGAGCAGTGAAACGGGATTGTGGCGCGTTCTTTGTTCGCCCGTTATCGCCACCGCCCCATCAAATAGGAGCGCGGATCTCCAAAGCACAGCGAAATAACGGGGATAGTTTGCTGCAGCTTCCCGCATTGTGCTCTTACATTCGGTTGTTAACTTCGAAAAATTGTCACTAGTTAAATAAAACAAGGTTTATCCTCCCACCAATTAGTCTAGTAGCGCCAACACTAGCTTTCCGCTGCCCTTTTCAAAACCACGTTCGGGAAACTCGCATGTTGCAAAAAAGTCTAAAATTCTGTATGGCAAGTTTATATGACACCGTAGAAATACGGCTTTTTGTAAACTGCAGTTAGATAGGACTGTATACGACTCATAAATTTCTATAACAGGGCCTCCGTTTACGATAAAATTGGGACACCCAGCCTTTGATACATATTGTCAATAGCTCTCCGGGGAGACCTGCATTATGGGGAGAAATTAAGCCCAGTGCAAGCGATTGGCTCAGCAACGTTCACTAAACTGCCCGCATTACTTCAGCTCTCAATCCGTATGTGGAAAGCGCGACATGCGTTGCATTTCTGGGCGAACCCTTTCGTGAACGCGTTCGTAATCGAATTAAGCGCGTCATTCAGTCGCGTTCCTGACAGCACTGACCTGCCGAAGCATTTCAAATATTGATTGATTGATTGTAGGGTTTAACGCGCCGACGCAACACAGGCGATGAGGCGCGCCGTAGTGGAGGGCTCCGGATTAATTTTGACCACCTGGGGATCTTTAATGTGCGCCGAAATCTCGTACACACGAGCGTTTTTGCTTTTCGCCTCCATCAGAAAAGCGGCCGCCGCGGCCGGGAATCGAACCCGCGACCTTGTGCTCAGCAGCGCAACGCCTTAGCCACTGAGCCACCGCGGCGGGTAAGCATTTCAAATAATGCGCTCTGCCTTTCGCACAAGGACGGCTGCTCTGCTTTGCACACAATTGTGAGATACGGTGTGTTACAAAACTACGCTGCTGTGATCACTGATATGTGCTAAAGTAGCTATTTGGGCATGTTGGTTAGACATGGGAAAGACAGCGCTGCTGGGACAAAGACGAATAGAAGACTTGACACAGAAGTGCGTCAAGTCTGTCCGTGTCCCAGATGCGCCGTTTTTTTTATTGATCTGATCACTGAAATTCATCTGTCGTTCTAACACGAGGGTATGCCCAGCATAACCAATAAAATTACAGTTTATTATATACATATGAAAAAGTTCCAGAGCAAAAAATTCCACCATCTACACGAAGTGAATGATGTTGAGAGGGGCGAAGCAGAAATGCTTATCGGTAAAACCGTGAAACATTCGCCCGCACATCATATAAAGACTCGACACGTAAAGCTTTCCACCGCTCCGTTGACAAGCCCGTCGACAACGTCGATGTTTGAGGTGGTTATGTAGGGGTTGTTTTGGACGATGAAAATCTCCATGGGTAAGTTGGCGAATTCGGTGTGTGACATTTTAGCCACCTTGGCTGTCGCCTTCTGCAGAGCGTCTTGTGTCGTGTACCCCCGGTGCGTGTCTTGAGCGCGCAGGCGACGAACGACAACCTATTCTTCTTCCTCTTGTCCTTGTTGGGTAGCAACGAACGCGTTGAACGTTTTGTCCTCTTCGGCCAATCTTTGGTTGGCCAATCCCTAGGGGGATCCTGCCACAATCATCATTAATGTGCCGTGCCATATACAGCAGCAAAGAGGAACGGGACAGGGCCCGAGCAAGAGGAGCTTCGCCCCTGAAACATAACGGACCGACAGCAGAGCGAGCGAACGGTCTTGCAGTCCTCAACAATTCTTAGCTGGTCTCGCGCAATGGTCGTGGCCGTTTTTCTGCTCCATAGAAACACAGCCACCCACATCCCGACTAAGGCTTTGCAGTCTTCACCCGATATCTCAGCCGAATAATGTACGGGCATCGCCGTTTTATACGTCCACACCCGACGTGTATTTCCCAACGTGCGTCTCCAAACGCGGCGCACATTACCGACACTCGCAAACGCGTCCAAGGAAGACCACTGCAAAAGCGTGTAATTGCCTGTACAATCCAATCCAAAGTGCTCTTCGCAAGCCACTAAGTGCCTTTCCGAACCCACCACAGCCCATGTCGTCCATCACGGCGCATTATCGCGGTGCCAGATTCCTCTTTAATTAGGACTAAATAAAACTCTACGCTGACTTGGTCCCAAATCCATGACCAACGAATGCCAACAGCAGCACATCTGAGAGGCGGTGTACAAGCCAGCGTATACAACCGTGCATGAAGACCTCAACAAGAATTGCTGGTAACAACAGTAACATTGACACAGCGTTGAGCATAATTGCCGTGAATGAGTTAAAACAAGAGCGACCAGTTCTAGTTAAAGTAGGCGAAATTGAATTTAGACGTGTAGCGAGCCTAACCTAAGATGTATGTACAGCTCTCGTGAAAGACAGGATACCAGCACAACTTGACAACAGTGCAGAAACAAGAATGTCACAAAATCACACGGAGGCCATTTTTTAAAAGAAAGTTCGTGCAACCCGAGTTAAAAGGTTCAACTGATGATAGCTGATAATTTCTCTCACAGAAGAAAAATGGGGAGACGAGCTAGTTGGTGAACATGCATGAGTGGAACTTAAGCGCCAACTGACACAGGGACGAGAAAGGGAAACGACACCAGCGCTTAGTGCTTGTCGTTTCTGAAGGTTGTCGAACTGTCGAAAGGTTGTCGAGCTGAAAGATTTATTAAAATCGAAATATATACCATGCCAAGACCTCACATATTCGTACACAGACAGTGCTATTGCGTGAGAACATAGAATTTATTTTTTGTGTGTTAGGGGACAAGTAGCTTTCTTTTATTTACGATAAATCTGTGCACAGTTGCTGAGCTAAAAGCTGCGACAGCAGCTTGACGAGGCCCAGCAAACCGTTACATGCAATAACGACCGACAACATCAAAGCACTACGCGGTTTCGTAACATAACAGAACATGATATATATATACATACATCCAATATACGGAATTTGCAAGCAACAAAACCGTAAATCTGATTACGCCGTCTTTCAATTCAATGGCAGGTTACATACATTGGTAGGATTTGCTTTCGGATGTAAATTATACAAAATCAATCCCAACAGCAGAACATTACAGACAAGGAATAAAAACCAAGCAGCACAAACATTTACAACTTGCAGAGAGCAAAAAACGAAAAGAAAGTCTGCAACTTTCATGATAATTACAAATTGGTCTACAAGGTCACAAAAATTTTTCGCAATTCCCGAAAATTAAAGTTTGCCGTGTGCTTATAGCTGTTTAGAAGGGAGGGGAGATTGTGTTGTAGCGATTGTAATTTATAATCGGTTCGGAAATGCGGGATGAACCAAGGATCAGAACTGCGGGTGCTAGCCAAGTTTTCACTTTGTCGCAAAGAAGCCAGGTGAGTAATATTGGGGGGAAGAAAATGAAAAGGAGCGCAAAATTCGATATTCATACATGTGGTCCACTTTCACAATGTTGTACATGGGAAATAAATTTTCTGTTGGGCACAGATAAGGCACGTCGGCGATTAAACGGGTGATCTTTTTTTGCAGCAGTAATACTTTCATGGTGTTTGTTTTCGTTGTGGTAGCCCAAATTAAACTACAATAATTCATATGCGATGCAAAAAGCACGTAGTATATGTTCGGTTTCACCCTTCTTGGTAGCAGCGCACGACAGCGAGACAGTGCTCCAGTCGTGGCAGAAAGTTTTTTACATATGCTGTCTGCATGAGCATCCCAACTAATGTGAGCAGAAAAAATGACGCCAAGAATGCATCCCAAATAATGTGAGCAGAAAAAATGACGCCAAGAATTTTATGCTGAGAAACTAAGTCAATTTTGCTACCTGCATATACAAGCGAGTGTTGAAATTTAATTGGTTTATTTCTTGCTTTGAAAATAATTGCTTTTGTTTTCGCTGTATTAACTTTTCTTCTATTTAATTTTCTTCTATTTAAGAGCTTCTCTAGCACGTCATTACATTTAGCAATTAAATTATTTTCGTCTTTGTCAGAAAGTAATATGGTGCTGTCATCCGCATATATGATAAATTTGGCTGTATATCTACCTGAACAATATCATTATTATAGGCATTAAGGAGCAGTGGTCCCAATACGCTCCCCTGAGGCACACCGGTTGTTATCGGTAAAAAACAATGATCGGAAGGAACCTATGCCTACACACTAATTCCTGTTGCTTAAGTATGACATGAGTAGTGCAAGTGGTCAACCTCTAATTCCAAAGGACGAGAGTTTATTAATCAGTATGTTATGATTGAGGCAATCAAATGCCTTGGTAAAATCTATGAATAGCCCCAAAGTGTAAATATTATTGTCTATGTTTTGTAGAATGTTCTCTCTCAAGGCTAATAGAGCTGTCTGGGTTGATTTATTTCTTCTAAATCCGAATTGTGCTTCCGAAATGATGTTATGTTTATCGAAGAATCAAGCTCCCCGTCGAAAAATTAACTCCTCTAATCCCTTGGAAAATGTAGGAATAACCGATATTAGACTATAATTTGACGGCAAATTGCTGTCGCCACCTTTGAATATTAAAACGACTCTTGATTTTTCATAGCACTTGGAAAAACGCTTGTTTTGAGTATTAAATTAAAAATATGTGCGAGTACGGGAACGATAAATTCTAACACATATTTAATTGGTTTTATTTGCAACTCATCAACATCTAACGCCTTTGTATTATTTAGATTCATGAATGTTGAATAGATTTCGGATTCATCTGTTGGCTCCAAAAACTACTTTCGCGCACGTTACCGACTAGTTTCTCTGCAACTACAATATCAGGATCCCGAGGGACAATGTTGACAAGATATTCATTGAAGTGCTCCGCCAGCGCCATGCCCGTTATTTCTGGGTCGTTGCAAGCTATCTTCTCAGGAGAATAACCTTCTCTATCGCGGCCTAGCACACTATTAATAACTTTCCATGCAGCGGCAGGGTGCTTCTGAGTGATATCAGTAAACAGTTCGTGATAGTAGCTAATCTTTGCTCTCCTCAGTTCGGCGTTCAGACGGTTTCTTAGTTTTCTTAGTTTTTTTAAATTCATCTAGCGTGGCGGGCTCGCGCGTCCGCAGAAACTTGTGGTATAGATAGTTTTTCTTTCTGATGATGCGGACGTGCGTAGTTATGACCCAAGGCTTTCTGCTTTTTTTGGATTGCTTTATAAGCCTAAAAGGAAAGTGCTTGGTGTATATATGTGCAAAGGTTTTAAGGAACATAGAATACGCCTCTTCCGCATTTGAATTTGTAAGTACGGAAGACCAGTCCTGAAGACCAATTTCCTGTTTAAAAGATTCCAACGCTTCCTCAGTTATGGGCTGTACGCGAATGCTCTGACTTTGAGCGTTAGGGCGCCCCCCTTCTGAATAAAAAAAAGATAAAAACAGGGCAGTGGTCGCTTATGACTGACGTGACCGTAGCAGCATCCGAAATTACAGCTTCAATATTAGTAATGGATAAATCAAGAATAGACGAGGCGGAAAGCGTAACTCTATTGCAGTTTTTATGGCATTTCTAAAACCAGAGCATTCCAGCACCGTAGCGAAATTTCTAACGGTGTTGTTATCTTCACAGATGTTACTGTTGTAGTCTCCTCCGCAAACAAGTTGAAGTTCGTTTGAGGCAACGTGTTCTAGAAACTGTTCGAAAAAAGTGACAAAGTTGGAAACATTGCCGTTTGGGGGCCTATATACAACTGCAGCTACCTCCTGCTTATTCCGTATCGCTAAAAGTTCGTAATCCCGCGTAGTTCTGCAAAACTCCGAGATTATTTCATAGTTTCGGCCTAGTTTAACTTAAATAGCGACACCGCCTCCTCTTTGTTCAGGGCGATTGATATAAAAGCTATTGTAGCCATTAATGTGGAGCGTATTGTGGTCATCTCGGTACCACGTTTCTGTCAGCATTATTATGTTGAATTTAAAAGAAAATTGATCAAGAAAGTTAGTAATAGACTCTTCTTTGTTGCGTGCTGAACGAGCTTTGATGTGTAATGCTGAGTTTAGAAAGCGGTGTTTAGGGTCTATGTTCTGCGGAAAAGCGAATTCGTGGTAGCAAGTTTGCGAACAATTTATTGAGTCCAAGTGGCTATTACCGCACTTAACAGATTCTATCGAGATCATTTTCATGACTTATGTGCACAGCGTCCATGCCCTCTGCCTGTTTCGCATAGATCTTGCCATTGTTGGACCACACCGACTTCCACTCGTATTCATGTTTTCGTTTGATCGCCGTGCCAAGAAGTCGCTTCAGTGCGGGACATAGGTGCTCGTTCGCATATATAGGGTCCGTGTTATCGATTCCTGCATCGTTGTTGGTGACTCGTAACTTCTTTGCCTTGTATAGCACCGCGTCTCTAGTTGCACGGGACTTGAACTGTACAATTATGTTTGTCTTACCAGGACGTCGGGTAGGAACGCGGTGGCATTTCTCAATGTCAGCTTCGGTAATTGGTTCTCCAATAGCACTTCTGATTTGGCTAATGATGCCCAAAACGTTCTCGTTTTCCTCGTTTACAAGGCGGAAAACGTTTGAAAAAAATGTGGTCAAATTGCTTATATTTTGTTTTCATTGAACAAAGATACACAGTGCGAGCATTTTTACACGTTTAATTGATCTAGCCTGAGAAGTTCATTTTAATAAAGGGATGTGTTGCCATTCTATTATATAGGTTTTGCAGCGCTATAATGGTCAATGTGTTTGCGCTGCTGAGCACGAGGTCACGGGTTCGATTCCCGGCCGCGGCGGCCGCTTTTCTGATGGAGGCGAAAAGCAAAAACGCCCGTGTGTACGAGATTTCGGCGCACGTTAAAGATCCCCAGGCGGTCAAAATTAATCCGGAGCCCTCCACTACGGCGCGCCTCATCGACTGCGTTGTGTCGGCGCGTTAAACCCTACAATCAATCAATCAATGGTCAATGTGTGATCCCGGATCCCAACCATGAGGCAGAGATAATCAGAGGGATAAGAATGGGGTGGAGTGCATTCGTGTCTTACCAGTACTCACCTACGGGACAGAAACTTGGAGGCTCACTAAAAGGGTTCAACTTAAATTGAGGACGCCTCAGCGAGCAATGCAACGGAAGGTGATAGGTGTAACATTAAGGGATAAAAAGAGAGCGGAGTGGGTAAGGGAACAAAGACGTGTTAAGGACATATTAGTAGAAATTAAAAAGAAATGGACGTGGACAGGGCATGTAATGCGAAGGCAAGGATTGGTCATTAAGAGTAACAGAGTGGATCCCTAGGGAAAGCAAGCGGGTCAGGGGGTGGCAGAAAGTTAGATGGGCAGATGAGATCAAGAAGTTTGCGGTGATAGGTGCGTCGCCGTTAGCACAGGACCGGGCTAATTGGAGATTCATGATAGAGGCCTTTTCCCAGTAGTACGGCGTAGATATGCTGGTGATGGTGGTGATGATGATGATGATGAATGGTTTTATTATGAATAGGAAAATAACTTTTACACAGCACTAGGCGTTCTATTTCCCGATACCAGTAAAAAGTAATTTACATGTTGTGGCATCACTGTACAGTATATTTTCAACCTAAACATTACAGAACTAGTTATATTGTTTTAAGTATACTTAGTTGCAACTAATTTGACAAGAACCGTTTGATAGTTCCATCAGCCAATTATATGAATTTCATTCTATTTCGTATAAACTGGATCGTGAAAAAAAATGAAATATAGGCGTTACGACATTTGATAGAATGACTTGAGCGAGAGGAATATTACACGTCATTTATATAAGGTAAGGATAGGAGTGACCGCAGAATACGATAGGAGTGACCGCAGAATACGAGTGACCGCAGTGACCACAGTGCACGCTTCTTGGAAGTACAATGTTCCGACGCCTATTCCCTAAACTTGACAAATTGTTTTCTTTCCGGTAAATGAATTTTGATGAGGGCATTTATATGTAATCTAATCCCGCATTCATCAAGCTTTCTTAACAAAATGCGGAAGTCGACAGAATCAAATCTCTTGTTTAGTTCCTGGAAGATGCCAGCTACGTAAAGCATCATTTCATTATTATCGACCAACTTTCGATTTCAGTTAACTCGGTGGGTTTATTCTCCGGAAGTCAAGCTGTTCTGGGGGATTATATTTTGATGCGTGAGATGTTGTCCTGAAAAGCAAGCCTAGTGTGCGGCTAATGGAGATCTGTTACAGCAGAGCGGAGGACCGGTCCCGGTACGGCGCCCGGTACACAAGCTTTCGCTCCCTCCGCGCACCGCCTGAGTGGTGCCTGCAGTGGGCTACCGTTTACCTGGACCGGTTCTCCGCTCTGCTGCAACTCTCCCGTGTCCCCGTGGTATCGGCGTGGGTGAAACCCATTTCAGCCCGAACAAGCAGCACAAGAGAAGCAACGCTGCATCTGTGCCTCGCGAGCCTTCACCTCGGGGACGAGGCGGCGCAACTTGGTTCCACAACTGGAGTTCGCGCCAATTCGTCGGCGTTGGCGGGCCCCGGTTTCTGGCGCTGCGGCCAGCGGTTTACACGCGATGCCGGAAACTTCCGAGGAACGCGTGTCTGCATTGATTGATCGAATGAACTTATCTTACGAGCGCGCGAGGTGTCGGTGTAGCGCCGGCCGCCCGGAGGAGGGCCACCCTGTCGTCCGGGCTGTTCTAGCTGTCCTCAGCGACTCTCGGTGGGTGACAGGGCCCCTGAGACGCCCACCGCTCGCACGGACGGCTTCGGTCCGGAGTTAGTTGACCATACCAAGTGGTGCAGGGTTCCGGTGCAACAGCAGACGGGATATGTGGCGGGATGGAGGGTTAGGGGCGGAAAGTGGCAATTTCAGGAGGGTGGTGGCTTCGCCTCTTGTCAGTGTTGGGTGCGCGTTGGAGAGGCACCCCCTTCCTTGTTGCCGGTAATGGGCCAGGAGGTCGGCGCACTGGAGCAGCGATCCTCTCAGGTAAATCAGCTGCAGTGTTTGTCCCGCGTGTGTGCGCGCGGGTTGTGGCATGGCCAGCTTCCCTGTCCTCGGGTGACTCGTGTACGGGTATCCAGACATGGCTGTACGTCGGGAATCTGCGGGGCGGTCTCGAGTATCTTGAGAGAACGGTTGTGATGAGGGCTATTGGCATTTATCGGCGATAAATTAGGCATTTCCTTTCTTTATGATGCTGTTTTTGTGTTTGCAAGGCAAGTACGCCTGTCTTTCGCATTGCGAAATAGATTATTTGTTTCTAGCATTATACGCACCAATGCATTACACCTGTACAGTGTTTGTTGCTCCTTTTTTCTCGTAGACTTTCTCGTATGCTTCAGGTGTATGTATCACGCGTATGGTTCTTCTTTTTTTTTTTTTTGAAGGCAAATGCGCCTACATTTTTCGCATTTTCTGAAACTATATTTTGTTCAAGCATTACACGTTTCGTTCCATCATTCATGTACAGAGATGATTCTTCTTGTAGTAGACCTGTTTATTTCACGCGTATGATCCGGAATATTTCTATGAAAGTGTGACGGCTGCTGCCATGTGTTCGGGGAGCGGGGAGGGGGCCTGCGGCCTTGTGAAGCTGGCATCACGCCAGCTTTTTCTGCAGGTCTCCTGCATCATGTATCCTTGATGCCAAATAAAGTCATTATTATTAATCCGCAGCCTTCTGTGGATGTGGTTCACAGCGTTCCAGCGGTAAATGGCAATTATGCCGTCTGCTGGGGGGGAATGTCCTTTAGGAGACCGAAACAACCTTGGTATAAAAAACCCGAACTTTCCTGGCACCTGTTTGCGGGTCACATTTTGTTGTACTCCCACAGGCAGTCATTCGGAGCGCTAAATCTTCTAGTGGCCCACGGTGTTTTACTAGGAGGGGCAGGACGCGAAAATACTTGCTGCCGGGAATCGGACCGAGGTCCCCGAGTTCACCGGTGAGGGACGCGATCCGCTCTGACAACGAGGACACTGCGACGATCTCGCCAGACGCAAAGAACGCGGAGGAGGAGGGAGGCACTGCATGCGCATCCCGCCGGGGCTCAGATGGAAGCCACGACGGCCCGGCCGAGGGTGCTTCTCTAGACTGCTGCGGAAGCGAATAGTCTTGAACCAAAACTACACTGGCATCGCTGTTCATAAAAATGTTCATTCCAGACCCTTGCGGGCCAAGCAAAAGCGCCATGGCCATCTTTCAAGGGCGCGAAGCCGAAAAGAAATGAAGGAGGGTGGTGTGGCATCTTTCCTACAAGGAGCTACGTGTTTAAAGAAAGCAAAAAAAAAAAAAAAAAGAGATCTTTGCAGACGCCACACAGGGGACGGAACTTGCCGGAATTTGTAGTCGGAAAAGTCAGAAGAGTCGGAATTTGGACTTTTTTTTCTACGACGGAGCTTAAAGGATGGCGGGGCATTACTTCCTCTACATTTGCCACTATGCGCGTCGACCGCATTTGTTCATACTTTTTATGGGGCTGCGGTGGTGCGTAAGGCGGCTCGTGCCCAATGTTGCTCGAGTGGATGGACGAACGAGCTATCTGAGCCCACAATACCGACTACGGCAGATCGCCCTTACTGGTTACGTTCTACTTTGCAGGGCCAAGAAAAAAAGAAGACAGAATGTGGCCACCTAGGTAGTGACGTCATTTAATTATTTTATTCAATTTATTGATAATCGCCTTTAATTAGTTTATTCTGCTGATTCAGGTGTCTTATGAGGAAAGAGAAAAAAATCTAGTTGGGTACAAATAGGCGAAACAAAAATCGCCCGTCCTGAGTGCAGTTCCCCGCGAAATAGTTCTCGTTTCTCGACCTGCCGGGAGCGTAAGCGACAGCTGCAAAAAGCCAGGACCGAGGTTTTCGTCGTGCTCAGCCGCAGTGAGGTGGGTATCTGTTTCGAACTGACGCGATGATAGGTGATCAGTGGCAGCGAACGTCGAAGGCGCGCGCGCGCTAGCCGCTGCGTACTCACGTTTCCAGTCCCTGTTCCAGCGCCCAGTTCATGAGGTTCCTGTCGACGCGGGGCACGGGCACGTTGGCGGCCGATCCGGCGCGGCCGCCGCCGCGTTGCGCCGCTGACAATCCAAGGCACAGGGCAAACACCGGGAGGAACACCGAGAGGACGTGCATGGCGGCGAAGTCAACCGCGCGCCTCTTCTGCTTGGGAGGATGGGAGCGCGCTACGCTGTCGTCGCGCGACGCCGGGGCGCTCTTCTCGGCCGCAGCGCGGAGAAGCGGAGGCGACGGGTGGCCGCTGCGAACCGGTCGGCGCATGGCGCTCTACTGAGATGCCGCCCGCCGAGACCGCGAGGAGCTTATAACGCGCCAGGACCTTGACTCCTGCCGCGCCGCCGCCGCCGCAGACGCTCACGGGGAGGAGACCACGTCCAAGGCCCCGCTGCGTCACCCTCGCCCGCTGGACGCCCCGGCGCACAGGCGAAGGCCGCTTTCCAGGAGCTCACCTCGGGCCGAGCGAGAGCTTTTCGGCGGTATCAGTCGACGGAAGAGGATCACTCCTCCTCTAACTCCACGCGCACATGCCCTGGAACATGCGTGGACGCTTAGGGATGCGGAAGATTGAAAAGGGGCACGTGGATTGGGGATCAAGTGATGGCGTCCGCCATTACCGAATCACATCAGTTCTATGCACCCTCGCCGACGCCATTCCTATCCAAGGGAAGACCTACCTCGAGAGGCACGCGCTACCACGCGACAATCGCGCGGCGAGCTAATTTGAAGAAGTGAATCATTGTGTGTTCCTAAGAAGAAAATCTGCGCGTGAAGGATGAGACTAAGACGGAAGAGAGAGGACGGGCGCAGTGCTGTCTCTTTTGTCTTGCGTCCCTTCCATTACGCGCAGTTTTTCATCCTGAAGACGCAACACCGACTAGACCAACATCAGTACGGAGCTTTGTGTGTGTCTGTATTCGCGAACTTTCCGAGCGAAGTAGCATTACCTGCTCCACTGTAAGAAACGAAGACGCAGCTCCCATAGACTTCTTCCAGAGCATGTGGACCTTCCTCACACGGACTCATTGTGCCCTTCGCTGTCAAATTCCGTCCGAGGCCTCAAATTTGCGGCCGCCTTGAGGCCACGGCACGAGAAAAGTGGACAACTGTGACCTGGTTGGATGTCTTACCAGGAGACCTTCCCTCGTTTCTTTCGTACGTATCAGATGAGTTTATGAATGAATTCATGAATAACAGAAAGAGAGCTAGTGAGTAAACATAAGGTGGGATCATCCAATGATTAATATAAACGAGAAATAGAGAGGGGCCTAGTACCGTTCCTTGTGAACTTGCTGACGTAAGGGAAGCCGAAGTGTGGCCATTAACGAATACATACTGTGCGGCATTTGTCAGAAAGCCGCCGAACCATAGTTATATATTAAGATCTCTATTTAAGGCCTTAAATTTTATAGTAGCACGTTATTTTTTTTTGGATTGGAAAATGTTTATCGAGCATAAAAGGGGGTGGCTTTCTTAGTTCAGATAGCCGCGAGCTAGCGCAGCTGCTTGGGCGTGAGCGATGGGGCGTTCTTGGTCCTCGCACCGTGAGCTGGCCAGCTCCGCTCCCACTGCTCAGGGGATGGGGAAGGGAGGGGGTTCGGCGCGTAGGGGCATTCCCAGACCAGGTGGTAGGTAGTGTTCGGGACGGAGCAAGAGGGGCAGTTGTAGGGGTAGGTGGAGGGAGAGATGTAGTGCAGTATCGAGGTGTTGTACAAGGTGTTGGTCTGCAGTCGACGCCAAATGCGAGCCGCCTGTGTGCTGAGGGATGGGTGGGAAGGAGGATGTGAAAGCGCAGTTGGCGATAATGATATAACATTTCAGGGTATCGGGGAGGGACCGGGGGATAGATGGAGGGTTCGGAAAGGTCCTCTTCCGTCGATGAAAACGCCCGGAATGTTGCGTAGCACGTTATGGGACATTTCTAGATGCAACGCATCTCATGCTCTCCCCTCTGTCCTTCCTGCGTCTGTCCGGCGTTTTCCGCACAACTGCGCCTCTCCTCATCCCCTCTCTCCGATGGCGAACACTCTCTCCCAAACAGCTGCGGGTTGGCGCAGCGCGCTCTCACTCCGTTGCTAGGCGCTCGGCGCTGCGCGCGCTGCGCATGTGCAGTACTCTCTCTCTCCACGCTCTCCTCTCCTTCTGGCGCTGTGAATATAAAGCGGCATGCCGCGCTCCGGCGGTTTAAGTCGACGGTCGTCCGCCCACCTCCCCTTCGCGTGAGAATCCCTGCTATAAGCGTAATCAGTACAATGGAAAACGCCAATGGAACCCCCCATGAGATGCGTTGCATCACACCAGGGTTCCCGCGAGGGGAGGTGGGCGTAATTTTTTCGAAAGCTTGTTAAAGCCTAAATAAATGTACCCTACTTCCTAACCATTGTGTATAATGGATAGAACGTACTAAAGAACATTTTAAATTTATGTTGAACATGTTTGAAAAAGGCGACGATTTCAGGAAGCTTGTCAAGTGGGACACTATGATATGCTTCATAACCTTGAAAGGTATTGTGGGCATTGCGGCTGAAGATGGTCGATAATTAAGGGCTACGAGCCCGGTTTGGGAAGTGCAATTACCATGCCTGTCAGGTGGCCTTCACTTAGAATACCAGCCTCCTAGAGGTTCAATTATTTTAAACGAAATGGTATCGTTGATACACTTTCAGATTGTTTTGTTATTTTATTGCTAATGTTATCGGGTACAGCCGAACACAGTTTTAGACAAACAATCGTTCTGATAACGTTACCACAGTCAAAACTAAGTGGATAATTTTGGAACCTAATTTCACAGTTGTAGTGAGGTAAGCACATGCTACCATGGGGGGGAGAGAGAGAGAGAGAGAGAGAGAGAGAGAGAGAGAGAGAGAGAGAGAGAGAGAGAGAGAGAGAGAGAGAGAGAGAGAGAGAGAGAGAGAGAGATATCTTTATTTGCCCTTCTATAAAGTCTTCTGCGTTGCTCGGTGGCGTTGCTGTTACCAGTCGCCTTTAAGGACTTCCTCAATGTGTTGGAGGAGGGCCTTTCAGCGCTCCTATTGCGTCAGTCTTAATGGGGAGGTGGTGGAGGGTCTGGCTGAAGATGGGTACCGCCGATGGTTCTCGGGCGGGGAGCGATTCTGAGCTGTTTTGGGGGGTCCTCTGGGACGTCGAGCCACTCCGCCCAAGTGCCAGGAGAAGGGGAAAGGAAGTTTATGCATGCGTGCCTTGTCTTTATAATCCCTGCGCGCACATGTAGCGCTGGTTGTTAGGGCACCCGCACCCGCAGCGTGGGCAGCTAGGGTGGCCAGGGGCGCTATTCCAGAAGGCCCGAGTTTCGCCTACTTCCGAGTTTGCAGCTGCTTGGGTTATGAAAGTAGTAATAGTGGAGCATTCGATACACCTCCAGCAAAACCGCCGGAATCCCGCGCAGCACGCCTGGCATCATCAGCGCGCTGTATTGGGGCTGTTTACGTTGATAAAGTACGGCGTGTGCTATCTTCCGCATGCAGCACCCTCTGAAATCGCTCTGCAATACTCATTCCCCGGCACAAACTAGACAACCCCACTGCTACTTTGAAATCCCCAGCGTGGCTGTTGGCCATGCCCGGTGAGGGACGGTCCGTTTTTCTCAGTGAATTGTGTTCTTCCACTGAATTGTGTTTACAACGTGGCCTGAGGCCAGTACCAGTGCAGCTCTGCGCAAGCGCAAACCAAGTAATCAAACAGGTCCACTGTAGCGAGTGGAACGCGCCCTGATCCCGACCATCAAATATGGCTTTCGTTTACAGCTTTCTTGAGTGTGCACGGTGCGCGCTTATCAGAAATCGATTGAAGAGCATTGGCGAGTGCGTCTTAGACGTTGAAGTTGGCTCATTAGTCATCGACTATGTTTTCACGGTGTATGAAGAAGGCTCCCATGGGAAAATCGTGTCGATTTCGCCTCTCCTGTCGGCTTGACAACAGCGAACTCCAGTTGGGACAGAACGCCCCCGCGACTGTGGCACCGTTGGCTGACGGTGGCCTGGGGACTTCATTTTTGTTGTGTGTTAAGTTCTTGTCGCTGCTAGGGGGCGTTAAGTGGCGACTTATTGGCTACAACGCTACGCCCCCACAAAGTGGACGCCATGGGAGGGTGTGGCTTTGTTTGTTACGCCACGCCCACGAAGGGACTGGATGTATTTGACTGACACTAGAACTCGGAGGAAACTCGGGCATAGTTTTGCACGGCCGAGTTGAACTCGGGACGCCCGTGGTGGCCGCTGCTGAGGCGTGGTTTATATTTATGGTCTCCGTAGCAGGCATATTTCTACCCCGAGAGGTCTTCTAAACGAACTAGGAATTTCGAGCCCGTTTTTTTTCGCTCGAAAAGTGATTTTTATTGGTTGTGCAGTTGTTTGGCGACAGACCCCCGTCTGCGATGACTTAGAGGCGGCTTTCGCTCCATGACAGTCGAGGAGCAAGTTTTGTGTGCGCTGCGGTTTTACAGCTTTTACAGAAGCGGTGGTGGCGACCGCACCATCGACCGCCACCAGTCGACTGTCAGTGGGTGTGTGCGCAATATAATCAGTGGAGACGTGTTTTGCAGACTTCGCCTTTCTTTTAGGTGGTTTGGCGGACGTGGCTTCCGCAGGTTCCTACCGCGCGTCCATCCGTCTGCAGCCGGAGCGTGCGCTTCAGTGATCGTCTGCTCGCAAAGCAGTTGCGAACGAAGCGTTGCATGGCCATGCGTTTTGTTTATCATCAGCGCGGCGAACAGACTCCCTCGAGGGGTTGCGTAGCGCGCATTTCTTGGGAAAACGTTACTGGAAGGATAGCTCATACGTATTACATATGCTGTCAAGGAGACAGTCGACGCACCGATAGTCGATTGAGGCGGTTTTTCGCAGGGGTGAAGGCGATAGGAATGCAGGTCCGAGCGTTCAGATAACCCAGCTCGTTTCTCGCGCATGCACCTTATGGGGTTCATCTTCTTCCCCTGGCACGTCTTTGGAGCGTATCCCCGTGTCTGGATTGGACACAACCCTGCCTTCCTCTTCCACATGGTTGATGCTGGTACGGTGCATACCCCGATAGCTTGATGACCTGTTGCATCTTTTCATTATCCACATATTGCCCGAAGGCATAAAGCTTTTAATCTATAATTCCTTGTTTCTTCCAAACCTAACTTATGTCCAGCTAGTTTGGGGCACTGTTGTGCCCCAAACTAGCTGGGCAAACAAACAAAAACGACTTTGAATAAGTTGCTCCTATTACAAAAGAAAGCCATCAGAATTGTGGCAAATGCTTCGTTTGCCTCTCACACGAAAGAACTGTTTGATAACAATAAAATCATCAATATTAATCGCTAATATGATTTTAGAGTTACGCAAATATATACAAATGCAGTTAAAAACAATAACCCATTTTATGCTGAGTTATGCGAATTAAGAAGAAATCCTATTATGTACCACACGCGCTTCACGAATGCCTGGCACACTCCCACTCCCAAAAACAATTATGGCTTGCAGTCATTGACAGTTAACCTTCCAATCCTTTTTAAATAAACTGAATGCGGCAGAAATAGATATGTCACGCCTCTCTAAACGAAACTTATAGGAATTATTTCTTTAATTCTATTTACTATGTTTTACTGTTGCATTTGAATTTGTATACCGTACTTCCTGTGTTTCTGTGGTGTTGTAATACGCAAACATTTAATGTTCTGTTAAAGGCTTGTGTTGTTCACATGTAATATTTTTCCCTCATGCTTACTCAATGTAAATATACTTATGACGTGTTTTTTTACCTTTTCCGCTATCAGATTTCACGCTTGTGTAAACTATTTCATTGATTTTTATTTTATAAATCTACACTGATATTTTTCTTGAACTGTAACAGATTCTTGAACTGTAACTGAAACCGCATCTTCTTCAAGGGCAATGTGTTGACCAGAGAGACTCGTGCCCCTAGTTGCTGTCCAATGTGAGGACAGTCGTCCCGTCAAGCTGCCTTTCAGTGCAGCTTTTTGCGACTGCTCCCTCCTTGTGCACTCAAGGAACATACAGTTTGATTTGATTTGAAAAAAAAAATACAATACAATAAATGGCGCGTGCCTATTGTGAGAGGCGATCTTTACACATTTAAACGGTTTTTTTTTTCAGCGTCACCGTCGTGTGGTAGGAAGCAGAGCATGGAAAGCGAGTAAAGGGAAGAGCTAAGAATTGAAGCAACCGCGTGACGCCAGAGGGAGTGCGTCACGGGAGTGGGAACGGCGCGAAGTAAGAGAGGGTTGTGAGGGGATTGAACTCTCTGAAAAAAAAAACGACTTTGGAGAGCTTCTTCGAACAGGAGCGGTGAAGAGCAAAATGAAATCAGGCAAAAAAATCTGAAAAGTCCTTTGCCTTGTTGCTATTCCTTCCTTCGTAACACATGGCCACTTGGGGGATGGGCCCGGAATTTGGACCTTTGAGGAACTAACGTGCCCGGTTCGCAAAATTCGTAACACTATGGATTCGAACAGTAACACTTGTAGAATAGTGCGTCAGCGTGAATCCTGAACGTGATGTGACGGTAGTAGGACAAGTGCACACCACCCTCGCAGAACCCCGATTCTAGGGAGGCTGTGGCGTGTTCCAGTCTGCTTGCACACTAATACGAACAAATGAAAGAGAAAAAACTGACGCAAACACGTAACAGCAGAAAAAATTGGCCGCGTATCTGCTCCTGTCGTTGCAAATGTCGTCAAAAGACGATAGTCCTGCCAAGGAAATGCCCCCCTTTGCTTTCCCGCTCACCTCTCATGCTGTTCCTGTACCGTCGCGCTCATCCCAAGGTAAACACACTAAAGGTTTGCGCAAGGCGATTTGAATTTACCGCGTTCCACTGCTACAGGCCGGGTTCCTCGATGCCAGCCCTGCAGTACGGCGGAGACGCGCGTGAATGAACCGCGTGGCCGTGCTCCACGTGCGTTCCAAGCAGAACGTGAGACCTAGCTAGTGGAACCTTTCGTTGCTGTTGCCGCGTGATTTTTCATATGCCGCCATGAGGCGGTGGTTTTCTGCAGCAGATATAGAATAGCATTTGTTATCGAAAAACCAAGTATCCATGATTTTTTTTAATAAAGGAACACTGTACATATCCCTTGTGTACTAATTTCCTGTCTTATATTTGCGTAATGTGTTGTTCTTGTTCAACAAAGTTGACAAGTATTCACATATAAACCGGGCTTAGACGTTTACATTTGGGTGTGAGTATATAAGACTATTGCGCAATATCAGTTTTACTTTGGACGGGTGGCTGAATCGAGTTACAGACAGACAGACGGGTGGACAGACAGACAGACAGACATACAGACAGACCAAAATTTCTGGGCTTAAGTAGCCAAAGAAAGACTATCGTCTTTAAAAAGCCGTTTAAAGTAATCCGTAATAAAAGAAAAGAAACGAAAGCGAAGAAAAAGGTGCAAGTACAATAAATTAAAGAAAGAAGTTGGTAATACGTCTCGCCAGGGTTTCTCCTTAAAGGCACGTTTGCACACTGGACCGCGGCGAGGAAATTTTATGTCGAAAAGCGGAGGGTTTCGATAGCGTAATACGAGCAGCAACTGTTTTGAGTGTGGCGCGCTTTCATCACCCTTAAATGCAGAGCATTTCTGTTCCTGCGTCGGATGGTGTCAACAGTTTCGCGTCCGCAGCAGGTGCGCCTCTCCTTCCCTCCTCTCTCTCAACAGCAGCTGGCGCGCGCATGCGTCGTAGTCATCCCGTTCGCTCCGTCGCGGTCTCGGCATAACAGGTGCGTGATAGCAGCGCGGTGGGGCGTGGAAGGGCGCGCGCTGCTTGTGCATGCGCGCTCTCCCCCCCGTACTGCTCTCCCTCTACTGCGCGCGCTGCAAATATAGCGGCTAGCGGTCGCTCGTGTTTCAGTCACTGCGTTGCTCCTTCCTTCCTTGGTTGACGCTCGTGCCCACGTTTACTCGTGTCTGCTACTCCAGCATCACGGAAGAAGCGATGGAAGCAACACTGCCTTCAATCAGTACTGAGGCCCCAATGCTCTGCATTTACTCGTGTTCCCCTCGCGGGAAGGCGCGGGAATTTTTTTTTGCCAGTCGGCCATAGTCGCGTGGTTGCAGTGTGTGCCACCAACGGCAGAAACTACTTCTTAGGACGAAACATTCCAAAAAAAAAGCTCATATGAACGGATGGAATGAAAAATAAAATGAACTTTGTAGTGAAATACAGATTGATAAAGTGAAAGTACAATGAAATCAAGTAGTTGGATTAGCGTGCCCCCAGTAGCCACCAAGGCAGCAGTGGAGCGAGAGAAAGCACTGAAAGATGCGCCACGCCCTAGTGGCGCATCATTGAAGCGCGCTGCCCTGGACGGATTGCGTCACTTCAGTAATCAGCAAATAGCATGAATCGCATTTTTTCAGGCGTTTCAACCCTGTCCTGAAATATTATCATGAGCTTATTATTATCACCAGGGCTCCGCCTTGCCCGAGTTTCACTCAAACTCGGGCCTCCTGGAGTAGCACCCCGGGTTTACTTTCTATATAGTGGATGATAGAGGGGGTGCGTATACATTACACCTGTATTGGCTCGGCGGATGCAACTTGTTTTCGATCGGGCTCGAGAGATGGGGGACGGGGTGCGGGGATGCAGTGTGTGTCTTGATCTGTGCGCAGCTCAACCAACTTTGTTGCCTGGCTTTTCCTTCTTGCACGCGGCCGGTGTGGTGGACGTAGTGGTCCGGGAGCGAAATTGGAGGCTCAGACTCGCGAAAGAGCGTTTCGCGCGCGAGCTGTGAGCCACCACATTTCTGGTGGCCCTTGACGACCTGGGATCCAGCGGAGTTCGACCGAAAGCTCTGGTTGGGAGGTTAGATGTTCTTCGAGAATGTTGCTACGTGCGTGGCTATTTTGTTGCGCAAGAATAGGGGGATTGCTTCCTGGCTGTCAGTCAGTATGAGCAGTTTTCGTCGGCCGGTGAAGTTCGTGATGGCATCTGCTGTGGTTAACGGCATGACCAGGATCATGGATTCCCAGGAAGCGACGAGTACTGTGTCCGTTTTCTTAGTATGCGGCGGTAACAGCTATACCATCCTCTGAAACGGCGGCGTCAGTGTAGACAGGACTGTAAGTCCGGTCTGTCTTCTGCGCCACTATATGTCGGGTGACACGCGCTCCTTGAGCTCTCCACCACTGGCATTTTAGCTGGCCGCGTCGACATACACTGTATTTTCGTGATTTTTAAAGGAGAAATTTTAGACTGCCTCTCCCAGAGAAACGCCACAGTCAAACAAGCAGAAGTGGGCGCGATACTTCTGGCCATTCGGCTGGGAGAAAAACAGCAAAGAAGCCTTAAAATTGCAACGGACTCCCAAGATGCGGCACGACTAATCACCGCTGGCAGAATACCGAAGCAGCTCAAATCCGTACTGCCACAAGAAATGGGAAAGTTATACAATGTCACATGGACCCCGGGACACGAAGGACTGGGAGGGAACGAGGCGGCCAACGCGGCTGCGTGCACGTGCGCTGACATACCAGGCAGCCGACGGGACCACCACGCGTCCTTACACAGCGCCGACTAATGCCGAAGCCCTAGGCATAGCCGGGAAACTGAGGGTCCAGTTCCCACATCCACATAAGGACCTCACGGCCTTTGAAGCGCAAATCCTGCGAAAAATTTGGACCAATACGTACAAACCAAAATCTAGATGGCTGCGACATCAACATGGAGACCTTGATGAATTCTGCAAGAAATGCGGCTAGACAGCCACTCTGTTCCACGCCACGCGTTGCTGTCCAATCGTATGGGGAACAGGCAGCAGCAACAGCTCAGCGCGGCCCAAAGGGCCCCGACAAGCTCCTCTCTGCAGGACCAACTCAACCTGCTGGAGAGAGCGAAGACACTCGTGACTGGGGCCCTGGACCTAGGGTTCCACCCATGAATGCCACTCCATTCTATACCCCATTCCCTCGTTTTCTTTTTCCTCGATATAGTTTGTTAAGTCAGTCAGTCAGTCAGTCAGTCAGTCAGTCAGTCAGTCAGTCAGTCAGCTCTGCACTCTGGTGGCCATTTGCCACGCTCATGTGGAGGGGGATAGGATAAGTGTTGCACGTAACGGCGTTCCTGGAACTAGTTCCTTTTGGGAGGAACGGAGGAACGCAACCGTCCCATTAAGAGTGGGTGGATCTGTAACGGTAACTCGTAACTTTTACGAAGGAACGGTACAAGGAGGAGGAGGAGGAATAAACGTCCGTATGAAGAAGTTCGCCTTGGGGAAGAGTCCTTATTCCAGGACCCCTTGAGACCGTCCAGCTTCTTGGGCTCTCTTCACCAGCCAAAGCTGGTCATCAGGGTCCGATCTGGACAGTGCTCTCTCCCAGTGGAATGGCGTTCCTTCTCGAAACGTTCCATCGCTACAGACCGTTCCATCGGGCGAAGGGGAAACGTACTCTCGCACTCAGCGGTCGCGGCGCGCGGACCGCCTTTCCCTCTCTCTGGAGTGTGCGCGCCGATAAGGGCGGGCCTGGCGCGGCTGCTCCTTCGACTTGACTACGCTTTGTAGGGACTACGCGCGGGCGGGTTTAGCCCTAATTTGCACATTATTTTAATGAAATGTTGCTAATAAGTGAGCCAGGCTAGCAGCTTGGGAGTTGTGCACGTTAAGATTTTTGGCAATTTTGTTCTGCTGAGCTCTTTCTGTACACCTACTTTGGAGTAGCGGCAAAAACTTCTTCCACCTTCTTTCCAAACTAAAATGGGTCACTGAAACTTGCCTGTGCCGCAGATGGTATTAGTTCCATCTCCACCGTTGCTGCGGTAACACTGCGGCATACCCAGCTCCAAGTATTACGTGGGATGGCCTTGGGGATTTTCACAGTGACGGCTACCTCCCTAAGAAGTTCTATTCTCCAGCCAACCTGTCTGCATGTGTCTGGCTGTCTGGCTGTCTGTGACTCGATTCAGCCACCTGGCCAAAGTGTTGTTGTTGTTGTTGTTGTTGTCGTTTGTGGTTATTAGAAGATGAAAGGAAGGGGGGGGGTGAAACCCGGTCTCTGCCTCTCAGAGAGGGCACCTTAGCTGGGTTTGTGGGTTAGGTGAGGAGGAAGGGGAAGGAGTGTAGGGAGGGGGTGGCTGGTGTGGGTGGTGGAAAGTGGTAGCGGGAGGCTGGGTGGGGTTGAGCCAGAGGAGTTCAGGCAGACCGGAGGCTTGGGCGAATTTGACGATGAGGGATGCTACTTTGAGGCGGGTGGAATCCGGCCCATTTGAGAAGAGGACGTCTTGAAGTGTGGAGTGTGGTAGTCTGAGTCTTCTCAGCTTGTTGATGACAGAGGCGCGGGGGCGGTCAAGGTGAGGGCACTCGCACAGGAGGTGCTGAATTGCTCTGTCTGTCTGTCTCTCTTCCTGCCTGCCTGTCTGTCTGTCTGTGTGTCTGTCTGTCTGTCTGTGACTCGATTCAGCCACCCGGCCAAAGTGAAACAAGCTGCGCAATAGTCTCATATACCCACAGACAAATCTAAACGTCGAAGTCTGGTGGAAATGTTCATACTTGTCAACATTGTTGAAGAATAACAAAACATTACGCAAATATAAACCCGGAAATCAATACATGAGTAATATTCCCGGTGTTCCTTTATTAAAAAATTCTTGATCCTTGATTTTTTGCGATAGCAAATAAAATACATCCTTTGTTGAAAATAAATTCCCTCTATCACCTGCTGTCCCCCGTGGCACTATGGCTTCTGGCGGCATTTTAAGAAATCACACGGCCGCAGTAACAAAAGGTTCCAAGCGGTTCTACGTTCCGCTTGGAACGCGCGTGGAGTAAGCCACGCAGTTCTATAAACCATGTAATAGGGTGACTCGATTCAAGCGCTTCTCCGCCGTACGGCAGCGCTGGCATCTATGCACCGGGCGTGGAACAGTGGAACGCGAAAATGTAAACTGACTTGAGCAAACCTCTAGCGTGTTTTTCTTGGGAGGAGTGAGACGGGAGAGGAAAAGCATGACAGGTAAGCGTTAAAGAGAAGGGAGGCATTTACTTGGCACGGACGCCACACGACTATCGTATTTCCACGACATTTGCAACAAACACGGTGAATATTGACGAAGCAAAAGAGTTGAACGCACAAATCAGCTGAAAAAGTAAGTTGTGTTATGGGTCAGCGTAATGAATTTGTAATGTTCTAGTTTATATGTGGGGAATTCAAAATCTAACAAGTAAGCGCATGCAAAACGGATCATTTCTTCTAATCTTGTACCGATTATTTATGATTGTCTGCTGTGCCAGTATATTTGAAAAATTCTGGTGGCATGATACGGACGCACGTATATTTTGTAATGTATAGCAGCACTGCAAATATCTCTGGTGACAACTCAGAGCGTGAGTAATTATGCGATTGGGGCAAGCCGCTGAGGGAAGCGGTGCTTCCTAAGAAATCTGAGCCGGTATCTGAGCTGAGAAGAGATGTTGGTCATACTGTCCAGTGAAGCTGGCTGGTACAATGATAGTATGAGCCCGATACAATATAGTATCCATTATTTGATTGATACAGCAGGCATCGAATATTTGAGACAGAAGATTGAGACGGAAGACGGGGAACGCCGAAATAAATATTTTTTTTTAGAATTCGGGCATTCATAAATGCGAAGAATGTTTAATTAGTGACCAGCACCCCCAGGATTTCAACTGAATATCGTCTGATCCTTAGGCATTTTGCCTTCGGCAAATAAACCTCGTTCTACCCGAGCCGTCCGAGGCTGGGCAGCAGCCTTCAGGTGTCCCTTGACTGGGTTAGCCTTGCTACCGCATCTGCAAAAGAGGGGGAGGCATCGCTTTTCCGACCCCCCTACTCTCTTTCAACACAAAGTTCAACAGCACGTTAAGGGAAGGTCTGACTAGGCCTTGGCCTGCACAATTTTGGAATGTTCTAAGCACCCCCGCAACTGTACCATCATGATTCCACCATGTCCACCAGGCACCGAAACAAGGCGCACAAGTCCTGTCGTACGGCTCGGTGTCCAGCGGAGTAACCTTTCGCGATCCCCCTGATGCCGGTTACGATCTGCGTGTCGTCTCGTCCGCGTTCATACCGGGCAGCGGACCAAGGAGCGGAGCGCTGGTTTTGTCTCATTCCGTGGGGCTTTGAATGCTGGGCGTCGTGCCCACGTGAACGCACAATGTCCAGCTAACAGCGTAGCGACCTCGTGTGCCCGCTGTCCGGTGTACGCGTGCCACGTTAACGGCCGCCGTCCTTCCAAACGTCCACGACCGGGCGCGTGTGGGCGCGATGACTGCGGCGTCCTTTGTGCCAGTTACCCGATCAATGTGCGTGGCCAGATGCATAGGTGCCGTAATACGCGTTGCATGCAACGCACGTTGCCGGCACGCGGGCGCACCATTGTGGCGTGAGAAGGGATCGAGTGACCCGCCTTGCATGTGCAATGCCGTCGCTTGTTTTCCCCCCCTCAAATGGCGCGATGTGCCAGGACTAGGCCCGCCAGCCGGCTAGGTTCGAACAGCGACCAGCCCGGCCTCAGCAATGGACGGTGGTGCGCCTGTAAAGAATTCGTCGTCGCAAATCGCGGCGATGAAGTGTCAGGCGGGGCGTAAAAATGCCTTCCGGATGGCCACGTAACCAGTACGCTCATGTAAATGCGAGCGCTGCCCTACGTGGCGTCTTTCAAGGCAGGCAGTCTAGGTAGTTGCCAGTTCTGGAACAATGTTAGCAGCGTGCCCGCTAAGTTACGCCGAAAATTTCTACTTACTTAAAATCTCAAAATATCGCTACTTTGGGTAAAATCAGGAGTGAATTACTTCAAAGCTGGATTTTTGTTTTTCCACCATCAGTGAAAGTAAAGGAAAGAAATCCCGGGCCATCTCCACTAACGTGAAATCTGGGGAGGGGCGAAACATGCAGTGTACAAGTGCGTCAGCGCCTTTGCATTTTTGCCCACGGAGATGAAACCGTTGGGGGGTATAGGTGTACAGCTTTGCTGTAAGCCTCGTGTCTTTGAAGCACGAAGCGTTGTAGTGCGAGTCATCGGAAAACGAGTGTCCCGGTGTTTTAATACCGTCACCACATGATAGATACTACGACAACATGAGACGACAACGGCGTGAGACGTCGACAGGCCGAGCCCGTAGGGGGCCTCGCCCCTGATAACTGTCTCCATTCGCCGAGGGCGCTGCTAGAGCACTAGGGGTCCTGGCCGACCACTATGGTGAGACGTTTCTCTCAATAAACTCCCTTAGGGGCTTGGACTGTCGGCGTCTCCTGTCGTCGTCGTCGTCGTTCGTCGTCCCCATGGTCGCGGTACTAAACAACCGGGACACCCTTTTTCCAACGCCTCACGCTAGAACGCTTCGTGCTCAAAGCTGTATACCACTACCCCAAACGGTTTCGTCTCCGTGAGCAAAAATGTCAAAGCGCCAGGAATGCACTCTCCAATGGTGTTTAATTAAATCAGCTGTCCAACTGAGAGGCGGGTAGGAGCGGTCTGTTCAAAAAACGATCAAGCCGTAGATCTGCTTGCTAGACGCAGAGACAGACACTGATTTTTTTATTGCGACATTTTGCCCCAGGGCATCAAAGGAATTGTAAGATAAAAAAAAACAAAGTGACGGGAAACAAGCGGTTTCATGCACTACAGAATGGCGTACAGGCCAGTCTCAGCAAGAAAGTCCAAGAGCTGCTTGTAAAGAGGACAATGCGTCCACCGATGAGCATCGGGTGGGCGGCCTGGTCTCGGGCTGGTTGTAGTCCTGCACATATCCCCAGGAGGTGGTCTAATGTCGCTTCCGCAGCGGAAGCAGGGCAGTAGGGGCAGGTTGCGTAAGTCACTGCAAGGCTAGAAGTCCATGTTGAACGAACAGCAGGCGTCAGTGCAACGCCCAGGCGAATTATCCGGAGCGTGACCTCCTCACGGCGTGTTAAGCCACCAGGAAGGTCAGTCCCACGCCGAGTAAGAAGGGCACGCGTGGAGCGCCGAAGAGACTCTTTTTAATACAGAAGTGTTTTATTCCCGGATACACGAATATTTCGCTGACGTCATCATATCGGTCGGGGTGACGCCTGTACAACGAAGCAAGCGTCCTGTAAAGGGGGCACCCCGGCACACAGTGTCTTCTTGTGGGGAAACAACTTTTAGTACTAAAAAGTACGTTATACGTTGGGTTGTTCGTTTTCGGGTTTTATATTTTAACATGAAAGTGTTTTATGCCGCGATACCCCAAGATTTCACTGACGGAAATGGAATCCGTCCCGGAAATGACGAAGTCCGTCACAGAAATGACGCCAGTACACCTTTGCCGAAGTGACCTTTGCCTTTTGGCGACCTTTGCCTTTGCTTGGCGAGCAGGACGTCGCTCGCCAAGCACACCCACAAGACAGCCGCCGACCCGCAAATCATGCTCAGCTGCAGATTTCGTTGCACATTTCACTTTCGTGTTTGACTGATTCCTATGACAGAGGAATGGACCACAGTTTTTTTTTTATTAGCCGAGTGTCTTGCAGTGACAGATGATAAGTGGGAGCGGGTACATAACTTGCTGAGTATGAGCAGCCAAGTCGGCCTCTACGTGGGTGGGCGGGCTGCGGGGGGTCCAGAGGATGCGAACAGGGCACGAGAACAGGCCACGAGAACGATTGCAGTATTCGGTACACATCGCATGTAATGCCCCATGGGCTGTCTACGCGCCGTATCTCGCGAGTAGCCTGAGTTGAATCGTTTAGATGATCAGGCTAGGTGGTGGGGCAACACAAAGACGAGACCCGAAGGCACACAAGCCAACTGACGGAAATGGTGCCTCCGTAACATAAGAGCATGTCTGGTTTACAGACGGCATAGCAGGGAAAACTGGGCTCGTGTGGAGGATGCCATTTTCCACCCCTGCATCCACATAGGCCTGGAGGCCATCTGGTGTGTCGATGGGGAGGGGTGGGCAAATACTTTTTATACGACAGAAAGGCCGTTTGTCGGTGGCCTGTCGGCGGTGCCATGGCGGTGGCTCAGCTGGACGCGGTATCAGAGGTTATGCGGGGTTATAGTAGCGCGCTAGTGCGGCGGAAGCAGGAATCGATTTAGTTTTTAGACGACGAGCCGATCGACGCTGGAGGACAAGTTCGTCCAATGTGTCATTTTCTGCCTACGCTTGCAGGGTGGGAATGCAGGTCATGCGAGGAAGGCCAGTGATCACTCGCATTGCTTCCCTGTTTGCGGTTTCCAAACTATCCCAGTCGCGCAAAGTGAGATGCTGGAACCGGGCTTGGTAGACGATACGAGGCTCAAAGACTGCCGGCACTAATACACGAAGGTCACGGGAGCACGCAACCCCCGATTTCTGGCCGATGCGGCGGAACAAGTGAAGCATGCTGGCAGCTTTTTGTCGAGGGCAATGGACCCATGATGCTGCCGAACCTGCTGCGCTTATTTCCATCCCCAATACACGGACGTATTGGGAGACGACACAGAGCCTTGAGGCACGCCTCGCTCCGAAACAAAGTGTCCCACGCGTTCTTTTCCAATGTGGATGGAGAAAGAGCTGCTCTGAAGAAAAGACGCCGGGAAACGGCATACTGCTCGTGAAAGGATGAGCCACTGTAGAATACCGATTACTGCAGAGTGGCACCCGTTGTCATAAGCTTTTTGGATCTCCATAGCCAGGATCGTGCGGACTTTGTTTGATCTGCCACCTAAGAGCACCGTGGATGAGAGGTGGTCTAGGCTGCCTTCTGTGCCTAGGTGCGCAACGAAGGGAGGTTCCCGTTTGAACCCATTCCCATTTCACCCTTCCCGCTTGTTCCCTCCCGTCTCAACCCGGCGCAAGACGACCTTCCTCTTTCGCCCTTTCCCATTTCGCCTGTTCCCGTTTGAACCGTTCCCATTTGAACCTTCTCGTTTGTTCCGTGCCGCTTCAACCCGCTACAAAACGCCCTTCCCGTTTCGTATTTTGCCATTTAGTCCCTTCCCGGAATAACGAACCAAGTTTCAACTCGGGTGACTAGGACCGAGGCGTGCCATTTTCGAAATTATACTTACGTCTGACGGTATTTTAACCTCATAAAAAAAAACGTTATGGCTGGCGGAGTGAAAGCGTGCAGACGCCCTATTAACCTGCAACCTTTTCACAATGGTCCGTTTTACGATACGCGGCGCCAATTAAAAAACAACACGTAGGTTGTTGCGTTACGTCCGACCCCGTACAGCGTTGGTGAATTACGTACAGCTGAAACCACACCCTTCCGTCTGCTTCTGCGTTGGTCGAGCGGTCTGGAACGTGTTGCTCGCATGCGTACTCCGCGGCAGCGGTGACAGTTCCAGCCCCTATGGTTGCATATACGAATGCACATGCACTTATATGCAACACATACAAAAAAAGAAAGAACGAGAATCAACAAAATAGAACCTTTCCGCGGTCGCAGTGCCAGTTTGTAGCGCACGGACCTCTTGCCTAAAATGAAGTTGGGTGTTTTAACAAATGCAACTGTTAATTTATTAGGGGTAGTTTTTAATGTAGGGGTAGGCTACTGTTTTATTTCTACGCAGGAAAAAAATCTCGCGAAATATAATTACCAAATCTAACAAACTACAGTAAAAAACGTATTTTATGAACGCGGTAACTGTTGTGAACCAAGCCAGTGGTACGGTCAATTTTAATGCGTGGCCAAGGGTCACTTTATATGCACATATTTGTAAAAGAAAGGCCATTGAATTCTAAAGCTGAAATTTTTGTTTGGAGGAAACGGTTCGCACAAATTTTTCATCCAGGCGTTAAGAACACCCCTGTATTCTCTTGCGTGTACCTTTTACGGATAATGCATAGGTGGGCACGCAGTACATGGAAAAGCAAGAGCAAACATGTAGGTAGTTATCCGTCCATAATAGAGAGTTTTAGCATATCGGTACCGTGTTTGCGTAAACATTTACCGTGCTACCGGTCAGCACACCGTTTGCGGTTTGCGTATTCCTGCCGCCGCGGCGCAAGTAGTGACATCTGATGAATTAGTTTCAAAGTAAATCACGCATAATTTTGTTGCTGTAGCTCACAATAACTGTAGTTGTTTTGAGAATACTGCAGCTATCGCCTGTAGAGCTATAAATAGAAACCGTGTCGGTGGTGCCATCTACCGAGTAGAGTTTAGAGTCAAGGGGAAGTAGAATTTGCCCCCGCGCTAAATAATTAGGCAAGAAATGAGTAAAATATGTTGTAGTACTTACTCAATAACCTACACTACCTTGCCCAGCGCAATTTTGGTGGCTAAAAGCGGACTGCGAGCTCAGAAAGTTATCTGAACTATTTGAGGCGGTCGTTTTGGGAGCGGGTTGAAAGGGGAAGGGTGTTTTGGGAACAGGTTGAAATAGAAAGTGGTCAAACGGGAAGGGCGTTTTGGGAACGGGCGCACACGAGACGGGCCAAACGGGAAGGGCGTTTCGGGAATGGGTTCAAGCGGGACGGGTTCAAACGGGAATGGGTTGTTTCGGGTTACATCCCGCACGAAACCCGATCAGAGCCGGGTGGTACTATGCGTATCGTTCTTCACACCATGTAAGGCGCGTGGCTAGCATCCGTTCAAGGAGCTTACATATGGTCGATGTTAGTGCAGTAGGGGGAAGATTACTCAGGCGGTCGGGAGGCTTCCCAATTCCAATTACATGTTACCCCTTTCTCTTCTGAAGCAGAAAAAAAAAGAAAAAAAAAATGTGGCGAACGAGACCCGCTCAAGCTAGGCTATGACAGGCTTAAAGCCAATATAAAATAAACAAATAGGGCGAAAAAACAATCAAACATGTGTAAGAAGAAGCCAATTTGATGATTTAAAAACAAAACAAAGTCGCCGACGTCCGTAATAGCAGACGCCCAAGCAAAGTTTAAAAGGAAAATTAAGCGCGAAGGAACATAAAACTATGAAGAAGAAAGAAAATTTTCGAGTCATTTCGGCACAAAAGATCGCACAACGGAGCAGTTCCACTCATAAGAAAACCCATATCCCGATACACCGCTCACTGTATGCGCAGAATTTAAAATTGAATGAAAGGCGCCGTGTAAACATGTAATCCCGAGAACCCATATAAACACGGAAAGAGAAAAACAAATAATTCACCCACCAAAGTAAGCAAGGGAGTCACATAACGTTACACCAACTCCCCGGATAGAGAATTAAGCACTAAAAATAAAATAATCGCACACCAAGATAGCAAAAGCCTTACACGGCGTATCGCGAAGGTATCAACGGCTTATCAACATCATATGTACAATATTTGCAGGAACAGTACCAGCAGAAAGGAGTGGTCCCAAGTGTGTGTAGCACTCTCAAAGAAAGCCCGAGTCAGAGCTGAGGCAGCATTATCCACATCTCACAGACACCAGGTCAAACGTTGTAGCACTGGGACCTTGGGCACACAATATCGCAGAGGTGCGGTTCATGGATGGCACGTATCTGAGTCAAATGTAAACGATTCGTACGTGTTGTGAAGGAGCGGTACGAAGCAGATATATACAGTTCTTCTCGAGACTGTTCGAAGCATCTAAAGCCCAACGTGCGAGTAACGAACCTTAGGCTTTGCAGGTTTAGCTATCGGCACTACTTCGGCGTGCTTCAAGGTCGCCGGACCGTCACCAGAGCCCCAGATAGCGTTCAGCCAGTCAAGCCGCCACTGCAGACCGGGACCATCCATGTTCTTGAACACTTCATGAGACACACCGTCCGGACCTGGTGCTGTGCGTAACTTCGCCTTGTCAATTGCCGCCAGAAACTCAGCCATGGTGCATGGTGCCTGAATCCCATCAAGGTCTTCCTGACTGGGAGGCGAACCGGCCTCTGGTGGTGGAACCAGGCAAATGGTGGTGGAGCTTGGTCGTACTTTGGGAAGAACTCCTTGGTCACTTGTGGAGCAAACTGGCACGGGGTAAGTCCAGACGCGAGGCACGCAGTGGCAGCCGGGTCTGGGGGGCGTCCACCGAGCTCTATACGACGAAAAGTGCGCCAGATAGACGCAGTGGTAGGGGATGGCCCTAGTGATCGAGGCAAACCAGTCCAGCCACTGTTGACGAGATAGAGACTTCTCATGGCGGCGAGCGGCAGCCGTAAGACGGTGCAACGGGGTGCGCAATTCCGGATTTGAAGGGCTTCTATTGGCTTGCGGTTCCGCTCGGGGGCGAGCAGCCCACGAATTCAAGAGATGTAGGTCTGGTGCTGGCTTGTTTTCTTCTACCCAAGAAGTCCGCGTGGCATCCCGAAGGGCGGCACGTAGCACATACAGGGGATCAAATGTGCCTTCATGAACTGAGGTGTTCATAGCTCTCCGAAACAAGTCCCACTCTGTGACACAGCAGCGGTGGTGGTGCGGACTTTTAACAACGGAGCCAAGCCAATGCGGATGGGATAATGATCTCTGCCCCAGCAGTCCGGCTTCCGATCCCAACACACAGGCTGCGCTGCGAGCCACCACAAAAGGTCAGGGGAGCATGAAAGGCTGCGTGGGTTGACGAGTTGCAGTGTCGACTGGGTTGAGGAGCACAAAGTGCGCATCGGTGAACGCGTCCAACACCAGACCTCCTCGTGCGCTTGAGTAGGGGCATCCCCAAGTCGGATGCGGCGCGTTGAAATCTACATCTACCAGCACTGCGCACCCAGGGTGCGCGCGAAGGAGATTTTCAATCCAACCGAGACGAAACACGGAGGAACTCCGGCTGTGCGGGTGCACGTAAAATGACAGCAGTATGATATCTGTTTGAGGGAGGCGCACCAACACGGCCCCTGCCTCCTGCCATTGCATTCATTGCACCACGGTTCTAATTTCACCTGAGTCTGGGAGTAACAACTGGCGACGTAGACAGCAGCTTTGCCTGGAGGTTCATTTACAGAGTTTGATAGTTGTTGCAGGTCCGCAACAGCTATCCGCAATACCCACGCGTAGATTGGCTATGGTTCTGCAGGTACCGTTCCCTTCTACAATTGTTCATTACAATCACCGCCCAACGAAGAATGAGCCATCCTGGAAACTTACGGGGAGTCCATGGCAGAGAGGGTCGTAGTATCGCTTTACGCGGCTAACGTGAACCGTTTCGCGACCACGACGGTGGAGGTCGGCTGACGGCGTTAACGGTTCAACCACGCAGTTTACAGGTGATGGAGAACTGATGACACGGTAAGGGCCGTGGTATTTCCAAAGCAGCTTGGTAGAAAGACCTGGCGTTGTAAAAGGTATCCGTAGCCTAACTAGATCACCAGCACGAAAAGTGGGAGACGGGTGGCTATGGTCATGATGCTGCTTGTGGCGACCCGGGTCATCAGCTGTGAACGCACGGGCAAGCTGTCGGTATACCTCGGCATGATGCCTCACTTCCGAAAGATGGTGGTGTTCGGAAGCATCAGGGCTGTAAGGTAGGATAGTGTCCATGGTGCAACTAGGTTCGCGGCCGCAAACTAAAAAGAAAGGTGAATAACTCGTAGTGCTCTGTACGGCCGTGTTGTATGCATACGTCACAAAGGGGAGTAGCACGTCCCAGTTCAAATGGTCGGAAGCGATGTACACCGCAAGCATGTTCCACAACGTGTGGTTGAACCGTTCGGCGAGCCCGTTCGTTTTCGAATATGCGGTCGTGGTGCGATGCACAATGTTGCATTCGGTCAGAAGCGTTTAGAGAGGAATACAAGCTCCCGGTAGCTAAGCCATTCCCGGAGGGCACCGTGGCACAGAACAACAGAACGCAGGATGACTCCCCCGACGCCGCCCGCAGCGGCAGCGGGCAACACGGCTGTTTCAGCGTATCGCGTGAGGTGATCTTCAGCCACGATGATCCAGCGATTTCCAGAAGGAGTGTGTGGTAAAGGACCGTAGAGGTCGCTACCGACTCGCTCGAATGGACGAGCGGGCACGGCAAGGGCTGCAGCGTGACAGCCGCCTTCGGAGCAGGTGTCTTGCGTCGTTGACACTCGCGGCAGGCGCGAATATACTTGCGCACGAAGGCGTACATTCCCCTCCAGTAATACCTTTGGCCCAGCCTGGTATAGCGTTGAGGACTCCCGCATGGGCGCTCTGCGGATCCGCACGGTGGGAGAAACACGCCTCTTTTCGTAAGCTTTGGTAACCACTAGCAACCGCCTCCGACCGTCAGACATGTACTTGCGGAGGCAGAGGAGGTTGTCTCGAATAGAGAAGTGGGAAGCTTGGCGACGGATGGATCTAGACGGAACTAGTTTTGAAGGTGTCAACAAGAAGTCGACGATAGCAGCAATCAATGGTTGCAGAAATCTAAGCAATTCCTTGCTTAGAGGCCATTTGTGTGAGGGTCAGCGATGACAATAGCTGATCCGTTGCGTCAATGCGTGTGGCATCAACAGGCACAGGAGAGCGCGAGAGTGCAGCGGCATCAGACTGCCTGCGTCCGGACCGATAGATAACACGAATGTCATATTTTTTGTAAGCGGAGTGCGCGACGGGCCAGTCATTTCGTGGGATCGTCTAGGGACGACAAGCAACACAGGGCGTATTGGTCGGTGACAACGTCGAAGGGCCGGCCGTAAAGGTAGGGGCGAAACTTTGTAAGGACCCAAATTATCGCCAGGCATCCTTGTTCGGTAACAGTATAGTTGTGCTCAGTCTTGGTGAGAGTTCTACTCGCATACGCAATGACATGTTCGTCGCAGTTGGGCTTGCGCTGAAGCGAGCACGGCCCCGAAACCAACACCACCGGCGTCCGTGTGCACTGCAGTAGGAGCGCTGGGACCGTAGTGGCGGAGAATAGGCGGTGAGGTTAGCAGACGTCGCAGGGATGTGAAGGCGTCGTCACACTCACAAGACCGCGTGCATAGACTGTTGTCGCCATTAAACAGCCTCGTGAGTTGGGCGACGATAGAAGCAAAATTGCGAATAAAGCGCCGGAAATAAGAGCATAGCCCTATGAAGCTGCGGAGGGTCTTCATTGAACTGGGCTTGAGAAAGTTGGCAACGACACGTAGTTTTTCGGAATCGGGGGACACGCCGTCTTTAGAAACAGCGTGGCCCAGGATGGTTAATTTACGTGCACGAAAACGACACTTCTTGAGATTGAGACAACAGTGAGACAGGTCAGTACTTGGTGCAAACGAGCAAGATGTGTTTTGAAGCCAGAAGAGACACCATCCAAGTAGCAGAAACAGATATGCCATTTCAGCCCACGCAAGATGTTGTCCATCATTCTTTCAGGGGTGGCTGGCGCGTTGCTTGGCCCATACGGCATGACGTTGATTTCATATAGACCATCGAGGGTCAAAACGCCGCTTTGGCCCGTCGCACGCTGCCACCGGCACCCTCCAGTAGCCGGAGCGCAAATATAGGCAGGAAAAGAATTCGGCACCATGTAGACAATCGAGAGCGTCATCGATCCGAGGCAAGGGATAAACTTCTTTGTGGGTAATCTTGTGAAAGCGTCGATAGTCGATACAGAATCTTAGGGACCTATCTTATTTCGTAACCAAAACTACTGGCGACGACCAGGGGCTTTTTGACGGACCAATGCCGTCGCGTTGCAGCATGTCGTAGACGTGTTCATTAGTAATCACGCGTTCTGACGCCGATACTCGTAAAGTCGCTGCCTCAAAGGTGCATGCGTCCCAGTGTCAATATGGTGGGCTACCGTTAACGTTCTACCCAAGGGACCTTGTTGGCAGGAACGCGTAGCTGCTTGCGCTGGGTGGGATCCAAATCGGCGTCGAGAGACTCCGTGAATACGTCGTCGGATGCACGCTGGTCGCTGAGATGGGATGACTTCAGGGCGGATAACGGCAGGGTAGACGGGCCACCGCAAAAGTCAAAGCTGACAATCGCTGTGATGCAGAATCGCTGTGAAGCATAATGGCTGTGAAGCAGAATGACCGGGTGGTCTATGAGGTTAGTAACGAACATCGTGGTGTGTTCAGCACGCGGCGTAGAGACGGCGAACGGAAGAGGTAAATTCTTTAGGCGAACAAAAAGATCGGGTGGCGTAAACAGAACAGGGCCGTCCGGTATGGTATCGCAGGAAAGAGCCACCAACACTGAACTTCGCGGTGGAATATCGACGTCTCGGGAAAGTACGAATTTTGTTCCACCAGAAGAAGTAGCGCCAAACGGCGGGACGTCAGACTGTGGGAAAAGTTCAGCCCGGGCACAGCCGCTCACAGCGTGATGGCGTGCGAGGAAATCCCGGCCAAGGGTGACGTCATGTGAGCACGAAGATAAGACGACAAATCCAAGGGGGTAGCAAGTGCCTTGGATACTCACTCGAGCAGTACAGGCTGCTATCGGGGACACGTGTGCTGCACTTGCAGTCCGAAGCGAAAGTCCAGAAAGCGGCGTCATTACTTTTTTTTTTTTTCAGCAAGCAGCAGGGCTTAGCACTTTTAACAGATATGGCTGCACCAGTATCGACTAGAGCGAGGGCAGGGACTCCATCAACAACTGCATCTATAGCATTTTGTGGATAGGCACGAGGACTTTGAATTTTCGCTGAATACGCAGTTCGTGCCTCCGGAATAGCGGGAAGTAGTTTCCCACTTCCGGAGGAGCAGGCTGACGGCGCATAGGCGACAGGGAGCGGCAACGGGGAGAAGGCGATCGGCGGCTGGTAAACGTCGGGTAGACGTTGGGGAAGGCCCCGAGGATACGCAATGCTGAACTTGCCTGGGCGTGTACCCTGGAGTGTTGAACACCTCAGGAGGCTGCAATGCACGGCGGCAGTAACGTGCAACAAGTCCGGCGTATCCACAAGAGTAGCATACAGGGTGATTGTCGGGCGTGCGCCACGGATTCGATTGCTGCGCGACGGACGTTGTAACTGGGTGACTGGCTGATAGCTGAACGGCACAGGCACAGGTATGGTTGGTTCAGACGAATGGGTAAACGGTCGGGTGGGCTGTGTGACACATTCAGCATACGTCAGTGGACCGGTTACTGCGTCTGGGTAAGTTAGGGGAACAGCAACAGTAGTTACCTAGGGAACAGTAAGCGGAGCAGGAGCTGCAACTGCTTGGCGAGTAGTTTGCGGGGCCTCCGTGACCTGTTCCCGTATGGTTCGCTGAAGAGACGGAGGAAGGCATGAAGGTGGTACCTTCATCCGCTGGCGTGGCTGCTGAACGAACGGCACAATCGATAGTTGACGTGTCACTTCCTCACGGACGAAGTCCTTTATTTTCGTCTCAAGTGGATAGTGCTGGGAAGTGAAAGTAAAACTGGAGAGTTCTTCATTTGTCCAAAGGGATTACGGGACCAGGTCTCGTTGCCTGCGCAGCTCATCGAAGATTTGGCAAAGGCTCACGACCTCTGTAACGGTCTTCGGGTCCTTGGCAAGCAACGTATGGAACGCGTCATTGCTTTTAAAATATGTTTTAACTTATCTTATTCAGACATGACTACGTCGACGCGCCTGCAGAGATCTACAACGTCTTCGATGTAGCTTGTGAAACTCTCCCCCTGCGTCTGAGCTCTTCCTCAGAGGCGTTGTTTTGTACGTAGTCGTCGCGCAGCCAGTCTGCCAAATACTTCAGAGAACCTGGTCTTAAAATCGCCCCATGTTTTGAAGCCACGTACGTTGTTCACAAACCACTAGTGAGACACTTGCGTGAGGTAGAACTCGACGGTATTTAACTTCGCGGGGTCATCCCACTTGTTGTGAGAACTCACCCGCTCGTAAGTCGACAGCCAATCATCATGATCACCTTCGCCATTGAAAAATTACGCCCACCTCCCCTGGCGGGAACCCTGGTGTGATGCGACGCTGAAGGGGGTTCCGTTGGGTGTTTACGTTGGGTCGATTAGTCGAATTGCGTGAAACGCATAGTGAACGTGAATTGCATTTCAATCACATCGTTGGGTTTCACGCGAGGGGATGCGGGCGTAATTTTAAGCATAATGAGAGACGTTGATGTTGTTGTCGTTTAGACGGAGGCTTACCTCCGCGGTAAGCCTCCTTGGAAGAATCTTGGAAGAACGCGAACATCATCCTAATCCATAAGAAAGGCGACATGAAGGACTTGAAAAATTACAGGCCGATCAGCTTACTGTCAGTCGTCTACAAGGTATTTACCAAGGTAATCGCTAACCGAATCTCTGCAACCTTAGATTTCAGTCAACCTAAAGAACAAGCAGGGTTCCGTAAAGGTTATTCAACAATGGACCATATTCACACGATCAATCAGGTGATAGAGAAGTGCGCTGAGTATACTGAACCCCTATATATAGCCTTCATAGATTATGAGAAAGCATTTGACTCGGTCGAAACCCTAGCAGTCATTCAGGCATTACGGAACCAGGGGGTAGATGAGCATTATGTAAGAATACTAGAGGATATCTACAGTGGGTCTACAGCTACCATCATCCTCCATAGGGAGAGCAGTAAAATACCTATAAGGAAGGGTGTCAGACAAGGAGACACAATCTCTCCAATGTTATTCACAGCATGCTTACAAGAAGTATTCAGAACGTTGGATTGGGAACAGGTGGGAGTAAGGGTTAATGGAGAATACCTCAGTAACCTCAGATTTGCTGATGACGTTGCCTTGCGAAGTAACTCGGGGGACGAATTGCAAAGCATGCTTTCCGCACTGGGCGAACAGAGTAGAACCGTGGGCCTGAAAATTAATATGCAGAAAACTAAATTAATGATCAATAACCTCGGGACAGCACAGCAGTTTGAGATAGGTGGCGAGGCAGTGGAAGTGGTAAGCGAATATATCTACTTAGGCCAAGTTGTGACCCCAGATCCCAACCATGAGGCAGAGATAATTAGAAGGACCAGAATGGGGTGGGGTGCATATGGCAGACATTCTCAGATAATGAATAGCAGCCTACCATTGTCGCTGAAGAAGAAAGTGTATGACAGCTGCATCTTACCGGTACTCACCTACGGGGCAGAAACTTGGAGGCTCACTAAGACGGTTCAACTTAAATTGAGAACGACTCAGCGGGCAATGGAGCGGAAAATGATAGGTGTAACGTTAAGGGACAAGAAGAGAGCGGAGTGGGTCAGAGAGCAAACTGGTGTTAAAGACATATTAGTAGAAATTAAGAAGAAGAAATGGACGTGGGCAGGGCATGTAATGCGAAGGCAAGATAACCGCTGGTCATTAAGGGTAACAGAGTGGATCCCTAGGGAAGGCAAGCGTTGCAGGGGGTGGCAGAAAGTTAGATGGGCAGATGAGATCAAGAAGTTTGCGGGGATAAATTGGTCACAGTTGGCACAGGACCGAGGTAATTGGAGAATAATGGGAGAGGCCTTTGCCCTGCAGTGGGCGTAGATAGGCTGGTGATGATGATGATGACGATTACCTCCGCGGTCTCCTCTCCTTCGGGTGCGCTGCGCATATAAGCGGAGTGCCGCGCTCCGGCCGGTCTCTCAGTCGATGGTCGCCCGCGCCATCGAAGGACGGCGCTGCGAAAGAGAGGAGACCGCGGAGAGGGAGAGAGTACTGCACATGCGCACAGCGCGCAGCGCCGTGCGCTGCGCGCATGCGCGCAGATGTTGGGCGAGAGTGTTCGCTATCGGAGAGAGGAGAGGGGGTGAGCGGAGGAGAGACGCAGCTGTGCGGATGACGACGACGACGGACGCAGGACAGGGCCGCCGGCAAGAGCTGCTCCTCTAAGCGTCGCATCTAAAATGGGGTGCCACGCTGACGGATGGAACCAGCGCAGACGATCTGTGGCATCGGTGGTGCTGGTTGGTCAACAGCGCCAACGGGGGTGCCGGGCATGAGGGCTCGCGGCTTCGAGGATCCAGGATAGGTGCTGGTTGACGCTGAAACTGCACCTCCACCGCTTCCAATGGTGTTTAATTAAATCAGCTGACCAAGTGAAAGGCGGGTAGGACCAGTCTATTCAAAAAACGATCAAGCCGGAGTTCACCTAGCTAGACGCACAGACAGGCTCTGATGATGGCTGATGATGGCTGTTGCTGCTCCGCAACACAAATCCACGTGTAGATTAGCGATGGTTCTGCACATACCGTGCCCATCTCCAATTGTTCATAACAACTTATGCAATGTATGCTTCGCCCCTCCCCAGGTTTCACGTTAGTGGAGATGCCCCCGGATTTTTTTCTCTGGCTCTGCGTCGTTTTACGAACTACATTTTTAGCGGAGTATAAATGTTTCGTAGGCTCGAAACATGGGCTCGGAGCTCCATATTTAAGCAACACCTAGGAACAAATAAGGGCTGGAGGAAATATTTCATTATAGTAATAACTCACTTTTGTGGAATACTCACATAGTGGTGTTTGAGGAATTACAGAAACTGCAATGTAATTTAATACTAGTTCCGTGATGCATAAAACACGCTCAGTCCCATGTGGTTTTGTATCTTATTTTTCATGAGGCATCCGTGTTCATGCGTTTCTAACATTACATAACATTTCTGGCATTAAGGAACTTTTGTTTGCTTCAGCAGCATTACTTCGCGGCAACCAGTCAAATCGGGTCACGGCTCAATTCTGCAGACACCCTACGTCTTCATACGAATGTTCTACGTAAACTAGTTGTAGCCTGAGGCTGACTAGCGCTGGGAGATATCGAAAGTGGAGAGCTGATGTAAGCGCGTCATGTAGCAGGCTGGGTGGCGTGGCGGGGGTGCAGCAGTTGATAGATTCAGTACAGGGGATTTCATGAGTGGTATTACGACAGCCCCATCCCATATTAAGTGCGGAGCACTTTAGGGGCCCAGCTTGTGGTCGTAGCTCGTCCGCAATCACGCTATCCCGCCACCCAAACAGAGGCTCTGAAACGATACCCGCTTGTCCCGCGATTGCCGAGAGGACAACTGTTCAAGGGGATTGCTTGAACAGTTGAACCATTCGAAACTCGCGGAGCCGCTGGCACTGCTCATACATGTCCCCATTGTTTGGCGAAAAGAAAACTGCACGTACATTTGAGGCAAAACCGGGAATTCATTTAGTCAGGGATGCTCGGTGGGTTGGTTCTTGCGAATGTAAGCGAAAAAAAATCAAAGCAGTTCCACTCAGCGTGGAAGCGGGAGGAGTGCACACCAGCGATCAACCCGCCAGCGGTGCCGTTATCCGCTCATCGCCCCTCACGCTATTCCCCTCCCTCTCTTGATCCAATGCAATTCAAATTTACCGCCTTCGCAGTGCTTGCGCGCTCTCTGCATGTAACAGCACGAGCGGGAGAGCCCTTCAGGCGCTCGCCTAGTCGTCCTAGCTCGCTCGCTCGACCCAAGAGCACCAAGGCAGCGTCTAGCGGTAAAATCTCCGAAACGGAAGTCAGAGCGGCACTCATGAAGATTAGGCCTGGATCAGCACCTGGGCAAGATGGTGTAACCCATAAACTTCTTCGAAATTTAGACAACTCCATCTACATCCTCACACAGTACTATAATCTCTATTGGACCACAGGCACTTTGCCTCCTTCATGGAAGCACGCTAAAATAACTCTAATACCTAAACCGGGCAAACCATTGAAATTGGAGTATCTCCGCCCAATATCCCTCACTTCATGCGTAGGGAAAGTTCTTGAGCACATCATCCATGCCCGCTTAGTTCAACATCTTACCAAAACCAATGCACTTCCCCACACCATGCTAGGCTTCAGGCAGGGTCTTTCGACACAGGATCTCCTTTTGCAACTTCAACATGAGATCATTGTCCCGGCCTCCAAAGTAGATACAGCTGCTATTCTAGCACTGGATCTCACCAAAGCCTTCGACAGAGTTTCACACCGAGCTATACTCCAAAATCTGGCAATGTGCAACCCCGGAGAACGGGTTTATACTTATATAAAAGAATTCCTTACTAATCGTACTGCCGTGATTCACATCGGTGATTTAGTATCGGACACCATTCACATGCCCTCCTTTGGTACCTCTCAAGGTGCAGTCCTTTCTCCTCTCCTCTTTAATCTGGCTCTCCTTAATCTCCCTAAGCGTTTAGCTCAAATTCCACATCTTAGACATAGTCTATATGCTGATGATATTACTCTGTGGTGCGCCGGAGGTAGTGATGCACAAATTGAGGAGGCGCTTCAGTCAGGCACAGACATCGTCGTAGCAGAAGTGGCACTGGCCGGTCTTGAATGCTCCCCAAGTAAGTCGGAGCTCTTGACCCTCCCTGCCCCCCGCCGGTCACGCTCCACTCCAGACATAACTATACGAATACAAAATAATCCCATACCATGTGTCCCTATTCTTAAAGTCCTCGGTTTGACCATACAGCGCAACAGAGCCAATACGCGATATATCTCTCAACTCACCTCACAAGTCAACCAAACTATTGGCCTCATCCGTCGCATAACAGCTCGAAACAAAGGAATGACGGAATTTGAGCGCCTCCGGCTGGTTCAAGCATTCGTGCTCAGTCGCCTGACATACGCCCTCCCGTACCTTAACTCAAGTAAAACGGAGCTGTCTAAAATCAACTGCCTCATACGAAAAATATACAAAGCGGCGCTTTTACTCCCTCAAAGTACTTCCACTGCCAAACTGGAACGCCTCGGCATTTACAACACAGCTGAAGAGCTCATAGAAGCCCATTCTGTCAGTCAACTTTCCCGCCTTTCTACCACTTCTACTGGCAGATACATCCTAGAGTCGCTCGGGCTTCATGCACCGATTGTTACTGACTCCAGAGTCTACATCCCACCCGACTTGCACAATCTCCTGCTTGTGCGGCCGATTCCCCGCAATATGCACCCGGAGCACAATATTAAACGCCGTGAACATCGCGCGCGCGTTCTAGCCCGCAAATACCCATGGGCCAGTCCACCGCCTATGTGGACGCCGCGAGTTATACCCATCACAACGCCTACGCAGTCACCGCCATCTTTGATCCAAACGCAACCTCTTACCATTCACTCACTATCCGAACGCGCTCCCCTGCCACGGCGGAAGAGGCGGCTATTGCACTAGCGCTGACTCATCGGCCGTACCCCAACAATTGTTTTCTCCGATTCGAAAACGGCCATTCGAAATTTCGCCCGGGGGATTATTTCCCCGCAGGCTCTCAAAATTCTCCTTCAAAATCCTCCCACTTCCCATGCGGAGTTGGTTTGGACTCCTGCCCATGCGAGATTGGAAGGAAACGAAGCGGCTAACCTTGCAGCTCGAGAGCTAACCCACCGAGTTGCGCCAGGTCGCACCCCTTCCCATGGAGCCCAATCAACCCGCGACAGCCTTCTGACTTTCCATGAAATTACCTGCCACTACCGCCTCTCTCGCCGGCGCTACCCTCCACCCCATTGGTCACTCTCTATTACCGAGGAACGGTACTGGCGCCTTCTCCAAACCAATACCCTCCCCTGTCGCACCAGACTACATGCAATTTATCCATCTGTATTTCCCTCTCCCCAATTTCCCGACTGTGGAGCCCACGAAACAGTTGCTCATATAATTTGGCAATGCCCTCAAAACTCATTCCCTCTCATCTCTTGTGTGGAGCACTGGGAGGCGGCGTTAGGCAGCTCGGATCCGCGGGCCCAGCAAGGACTCGCTGAACGAGCAGCCCAGGTCACCGGCGCCCTCCAAGCGCTGGTCACCACTCGCCGTTGACCCAACAGCTCCAGAATAAAGTTCTTTCTCTCTCTCTCTCTCTCTCTCTCTCTCTCTCTCTCTCTCTCTCTCTCTCGGTAACGCTGTTGTTCGCGGCATACCCCCAAGGAGGTTGGCATTTTTTTTTAACCTCCTTGCATACCCCAGAGGCTTCGAAAGCCAAGTGGTTTATATAGTCGCAAGCGTGCTAACACTCGCGAAACGCTGGCGCTCGTCATACATCTTCCCGTTGTTTAGCGCAAAGAAAACCATAGGTACATTTGAGGAAAAATATACGTAATTAACCGGCAGCGCCCGCGTTCCTTTAGTTAAGAACGCCCGATGGGTTGGGTTTTACTATAGTAAACGCAAAATGTGGCAGTGCAACGCCGGCACGTTCGGGGAGAAAAGCACAAAAAGAACAGAACTCCCGCTGGCGCAGTTTCAAGCAGGGGGCACACGAGCACTACGAAGGCGGGAAATTTTAATTGCATGGGGTGGCAGCAGTGAGCGGAGAACGGCGCTGCAGCCCGTTAGGGCGAATCACTGTTCTGCGCAGGGGAACGGCTTTAATTTTGTGTGCTTGCTTTCATCTTGCACATGCCGGAGCCTTACGGCGCAGTTTGGAACGCGTCGTTTTTGGCGGCCACTTTTTCGCTTACTATCGTAGAAACTAACCCAACGGGCGCTCCTAGCTAAATGGACGCGGGGGCTGGCGGTTATTTACAGATATTTTGCCTCAAATGTACCTGCAGTATTCTTTGCGCTAAACAACAGAGAGATGTATGAGAAGATGTACAGTGGTTTCGTACGGTTATGACTGCATAAACTACTTTTTTCTGGAAGCCTCTGTTTGGGTCCGTTACGCCACTACTCCGCGGGGCTTTGCTTGGGTTCGTTACGTCGCTACGCCGCCTCATTGCGGCGGTGGCTAGACAGCGTAACAGCGAACGAGCTACGACGGTAAGGGAGGACGCTAAAGCGCTCTGCAGTTAAAAACGACGCCTTCAAAATGGCGCACAAAGGCTCCAGCACGCGGGAGATGAAAGCAAGCACAAAAACGATCCAGGCAGAACAAGCATCGAAAGATGAAGAAAAGGATGCTCCCAGGAGAAGGCGTGCGAGCACTGCGAAGGCGGGGAAATTGAATCGCATTGAACAAAGTTCTGTGCAATCCATCAAGAGCGGAGGGAGGCAGAGAGGGGAAGAGCGTGGTAGCAAAGAGCGGAGAACGGTACCACAGCCCATATGGCGAATAACTTCTCCGCACTTGGCAGCTTGCACGTTGAGAGGAACTGCTTTAACGTTTAGGGCCGAAGCACCTTGGAGGCTGGGGCTGTCCGCGTCTCCTGTCGTCGCGGTAAGTCAAATTGTCAAACGATGGTCAAGAAACAAGTGCACAATAAATAAAAACGCTTCAAAACAAACCAACATGATTTTAACTAATTTAAGATAAAGCAATAATCAGCATTTAATTGCATTCATAAGAGAAACTTGTTCCGTCTCGAAATTGGTTTCAAGCGCCAGCTTTTCTCCTGTAAAGCATAATTCTTAGCATGCTGCAAGGTGTTACACGAAGGCAACTTACGGCCAGTCTGCCTCTCAGTTAGTTGCTTAAATCCGGTTCAACGCAAGAGAGGGCGCCACCGCCTGAGCAAGCGCGCGATTGCTCCTCCCACCGGCGCTTCTCCGGCGGCCAATCAGCGCACGCCGTGTGGCAAGCGAGAGTTTCCCCAAGTTTCACGCCAGTGGACATGGCCCGGAAATTTTTTATGATGGCTGCCTTTGGCTTCGCGTTGAGTTGACGCCATATATGATCACGATAAAGAACATCTTAACAGCTGCGCCTAACATTCCGGTTACAGAGAAGGAGAAAACCAAGGGGCATTTTTTTCGGACGGTCAACGACAGGTGGACAGCAGCCCCGTAACGCAAATGTGCCGTGCGAGTAGTCCAGCTGCACCTCACAGGACTATTTACGCTTCAAGTCTGCAGATCGTTGGCGAGGATCGTGTACTTCTTTGTCTCACGGATTCCGCGTGCCCGATGTTTTTCGCCGTCGCGACGCCGCAGGGGATTCGCGATGCTGACGAGTCTCCCGGAGCAAACGAGCACAAAGTATTCGCACGGAGATTGCGAAGCTGAATGCAGATGAAGTTGGTGAACCTGTACATGCGCCGCGAACGGCGTAAGCAGCGACGATGTTTTTCTCGGGTATTGCAGAGGGTGTTCAGAGAGCGTAAAAGTAGCACGATTCATCACGAAAAGAATCACAGACGATGAGATCAAGGTACACAACCTACAGCTACAGCTGTTCACGCCTGCAAGGATCTCCGACTTACGTCGTAACACTGTCGTTTCAAAACGAGGTATCACGGGCCAAGTGTGTGTTGACTTGAAGCGGATGACCCTGTAGCGTTTTCGGAACGCTTTTCTGCACACCGCCCTCCACGTGACGTGTGTGATGTCACTTCGCGATGTAGAACGTTAAATAAAAGTGGTCATAGGCTGCGCCTCGAACCTAAAGCGACCTAAAGGATACCAAATCCCATAATAAAGAAAACAACACGTAGAATCGATGTTAGATAGCGTTCTGAAATTAAAAATTTAAAAAGCTTAAACACTCTGGCGCTTGAACCCAGGCCGTCAGAGCCAGTACGCAGGCCGGAAGACGGGCTCTTTTTATCTGTAGCACAATAAATAGCGTACGAAGTGGCATCACACATGTCACGCAGGGTCGATGTGCAGCGAAGCGCTTGGAAACACGTTTCCCCTCGGAAGAATTGGCATTGTAATTTCGTGAAAATCCCCCGTAAGGACATACAAGGTGTAGTGAGCAATGGACAGGTAAAATTCGAACACGAAAATATCAACTAGAACGCACATAATTGAGAAATACTGTTCGTAGAGGTGAAATAATGGCGGGCTATTGGTACATTTGGGAAGCCACATTCCCCAACTTTGTTGCTCTAATTACCCAGGCGTCAATTTGACCTGAAGGGAAAGCAATCGCGCTATTTGCGTGTTCCGGTTCATACTTCCATGTTCGCAGTTCATTCGTCCATGCCTGGAGGGCGCATATCTCTGGTAGTGGCTAGCAGAGATGCACCCTGCTTGTTTGCTAGTTGCGCTGAAAATATGAAGGACAAAAGCGGCGACGTTAAGCGGACGAGGAGGAAGAGGGTTTGACCACCGATGAATGAATAAAATAATTTCGCAAAAAGGGGAGGCACGGACGAACTGAAGACGCCAGGTTTGCACCTTGTGTGTCCGTCTTCACTTCGTCCGTGTCTCCCCTTTCTTGCGCAATTATTCTAAGCAGTTATGGGGGGCCCAGGATGATACCCACCAGTGGTCAATAATGGTTAACAAAGAACTGCTGCCACAGAAGAGTTCTTGCGCGTGCGCACCTAGGACACGGTGGCTTCTGCATGCACGGCGTCTCGTTGCCGCTCATTCCGATAGATGCGGTGAGGTCTGCGGTAGCAGCCTGGTTCTGGTTGGGTGGCGAGTTTGTGTTGGCGAACTGAATCCACTTCAGTCGCATTTAGCCTCCCTCAGCATAACTCACCACCCTTCCTCCTCTCCAGCACACTTTCGCTCAGCCTTCACGCGCAAAGCGCAAGGGGCAGACGTAGCACGATATTGGCAAGGCAGTCCGAGAATTGGCGGTGTGCTTTCTGGGGCCAGTTGTCATCTATTTTTACAAGAAAGCGCTGGGAGGGAGTATATTTGTGAATCTGGGCGGTGCTTTAATGATAGGCCGAGAGAAAAACGCGCAAAACACGGGTGTCGGACATCTGGCCATCCATGGCAGAGATTGTGCGTGTACGCCTCTCATTTTATAAGAATACACGCCACAATTTGATGAGACTGTTGCTCCGCATAAAGCGCAGTTAACTACATCCAGGCCCAGAAGATAGTTTCATTGAAAGACAAGTGCGTTAGCGCTGCATCCATAAATTGAGTAAGAAAGAACTGCAATTTTTACCCCGGCAGTAGGCTTTACCTTGCACTTGCGTCCCTGTAGAGCGACCTTTTCACATGTCATCCTTCTTCACCCAGTTATTTTATATTGTGTGTTTCTGTCCCCCTGCCTCATCTCTTCCATTTCCTGTGCTCCCATATAAAATAGGGCAAATCGCCATGAATAAATTCATCGTTAGCAGCGCAGTATTCTGTCTGCTTGCTTTTTCCTCCCCGGTGCTCTATTTTCGCAACAGAATCGGGTGTCAGTTTGGTGCCCCATTGGGTACTGGGGCGCGCAGAAGTCAGGTCAGATGAGCTGTCGGATGCGTCGAATATATGCGCTCCTCAGCAAGCAGGCGCACCTACGTAAAGTTGTCCTCAGCAAACAAGTTTCAACAATGAGTGCTTCATGTTGCGTGGACGGGGGCGTTTTAAAAGCGGAGTTGTTGCACAAACCGTTAAGTTCGGTGTGTCAGGAAACAACACCAAGAAAATGCGGAGCGCTCGTGAGCGTGTGCCTCGCGGCGACCGCCGAGTACCCGGCTGGCGCATTCGCTTTATCAAAGGAAAAAAAAGAAAAGAGAAAAGAAACTCCAGCGCCACGATATCGATGCTTATGCCGATTACTACAACTAGCACAGTGCATAGCGACGACGGAACATGTAAATAAACGATTTCAAACTTGTACAAATGCGTGCTCATGTCCTCAGTCCTCACGTATTAATAAAACCTTCAGTTTCGCTATGGTTCAAGCCTTGTGCGAATTAGCGCAAGCTTGGCCAGTTGAGCTGGCGGAAGTATATATAATGCTGAGGATGACTTTGCATCCACCATTCACCGCGAAGAAAACGACGACCTCTTCGATTCATATGAAGACGATTACTAGCACCACAACTATGCAAATGCACAATGATACCGAAACTTTTCTGTGCCTCCTTTTGTACAGAAGTTTATACTGTGTTTTTTTTTTCATTTTCCTTTCTTTATTGTATTGTTATGCGTGTAGTCTGCTGTCTCCAACGGTAAATGGATTTGTAGGGCCCATCAAGTTGCATGATTGAAACTTTTCCCCACCGGACTCACCAGACGCACCAGACTCCCTGTGTAGACGCCCGTCTACTCCACCTGTGGCAAGCGAGGCGATGTCTCACAAAAAGATGGAAAAGACAGAGACATAACCGTAAACTCCGCAAAAAAAAAATTAATGAAATCAACGAGGCGGCAGCGGAATACGCCTCCACTCTGTGCAGAGATAACTGGCTCCAGCTGTGCTACGGCCTCCAAGGCACTCTGTCCACTAGGAGGACATGGCAGCTACTGATATTCACGATCCATTCACGAGTAAGGGCGAGATCAACCGCAGCATGGTTCGCACGCTTAACAACTACCAAGGCGACACCGAGAAGCTAACGCAGGACCTCCGAGACAGGTACCTCCAAACGGAACCTGGAGAAGAACTCCGACCCCATTCGGGCAAGCCCAGCGAAGAGCTCGAGCGAACTATTTTCCTCCTTGAACTCCGTGCAGCAATAGCCGAGAGCAGGAAGTCCAGTGCCCCGGGACCGGATGCCATCACCTACAGACTACTAAATAACCTTGGAAACGACTCCTTACTGAATCTGTTGGAACATCTCAACACTCTTTGGGAGACGGGACAGCTCCCCGCTCAATGGAAAACGGCCGACATACCCGAACCTGGAAAATCTCCCCACATAGATAATTTAAAGCCGATATCCCTGACCTCCTGTGTGGGGAAAGTCATGGAGCGGATTGTGCTCAGCCGCCTTCAGAAACATTTGGACGACACAGGGCAAATGCCCACGACAATGTTTGGATTCCGCAAACATCTAGGAACCCAGGACGTACTCCTTCAACTCAAGGAGGAGGTACTCAAGCAAGCTACGCGCCATTCCCCCCGGGCAATCCTGGCCCTCGATCTCAAGGGCGCGTCTGACAACGTGACTCACGCAAGTATATTGAGGAACCTCAATGCTACGGACTGCGGAACGCAGACGTACGAGTACATCCGCAACTTCCTCTCGGACCGCACTGCCGCACTCAGGATAGGAGATGCCACATCCGACTCGATAAAACTAAGAGCTAGAGGCACGCCCCAGGGATCTGTGCTGTCACCGCTGTTATTTAATGCCGCCTTGCCTGACCCCCCCAGAAGACTCGACGCCATAGATAACCTTGGGCATGCTCTCTATGCTGACGACATCACCGTCTGGACGGGAAGCGGGTCCCTCGGCGATATTCAGGACACACTCCAGAGGGCAACGGACTTCATAAATCAATACGCCAAGGCCTGTGGCCTCCAGTGTACGCCACAAAAGTCCGAACTCCTCGTTGTCCGCCCGAAAGCCAAGAAGAACATCAAGGAACACATCCAAGTCCAGCTAGAGGGACATGCGATAATTCCTAGTCCCAGCATTAGAATCCTAGGAGTTCACCTACGAGCAGATACCAGGAGTGACATCTCCCTAAAAAAACTGAAGCAAACTACCGATCAAGTAATGCACATGATTAGGAGGGTGTCAACTAGGAAGAGTGGAATGAAACAGGCGGATACCCTGCGTTTGGTCGAGGCATTCGTCATTTCAAGGATAACCTACATCACGCCGTACCTCTTACTGAACAAAAGCGACATAAATATCCTCAATACACTCATACAGAAGTCAGTCAAGCATGCCATAGGACTACCCACGAGCGTGTCCACAGACAAGCTGCTCAGGATGGGCATACACAACACCGCAGAAGAATTGATCGAAGGTAATCTATCCAGTCTAAAGTCCAGACTCAGCCGAACTAAAGATGGACGAAAATTCTCCTCAACATAGGGTGGGCGGCCCTCGACGCGATCCCGCAGGTACAGATACCAACCTCCTGGCGCCAGTCTTTAGTGATTCACCCACTGCCAAGAAACATGCACCCCACCCATCACGAGGCCAGAAGAGCAGCGAGAGCTCGAGCGCTCAACACGAGCTTTGGAAAAGACCCTGGAGTCGTATACACGGACGCCTCCCGCTGTAGAGGCAAGCCATACGCAACAACAGTGGTATCCACCAAGAACAGTCTCCTTGTAAGCGCAACAGTCAAGACCACGGACATCACTGAAGCGGAGGAGATGGCAATTGCTCTGGCCCTCACACAGACGCCGGCACAAACGATTGTCACCGACTCGCAGCAAGCATATCGGAACTACCAATCAAGATGGGTGCATCCAGCTACCCTTAGATTGCTGCAGAACAAAATAGCGAATAGAAATAATTTGTAAAAAGACATCCCCCTCGCGAGGGGCACGATCAAATGCACAGCATTTCCGAGGGGGTGCGCCGGCAAGTCGTATCTCTCGATCGCGGGATCCGTGTCGCCATCTTTTGGAGGCGCGGGACAACTTGTGGCGCTTTCGAAACAAACGAGAAATGAGTGAAGGATATAAGGCGCGTTCGGTGCATCTAAATCTGTGTCGGTTTCGTAACTCGGTCGGTAGTGCGCCGGGCACCTTGCGCTCCGCCCGCGGCGTCATGGGTTCGAAACCGGGCGCCGGAAACTGTTATTTCTTTCATAGTGTAGTGGCCTGGCTGCGGACTACGACAAGGCGCGCATGCGGGACTACGACAAGGCGCGCATGCGGACTACGACAAGGCGCGCATGCGGACTACGACAAGGCACGCCAACGCCGCGTGACATTGTGAGTTACTAAAATGCTATGCATTTAAAATCAAATTGGTGTGGACGCCTGCTCACGCCTCCATGGAGGGTAACGAGTCTGCCCACCAACAATTGTTGCCTGTACACTCTCACCCCAGGCTGCGGAGGAAGGCGTGGAGTGCTGCCCGCTCATCACTCTCAGAGAGAGAGAGAGAGAGAGAAAACATCTTTATTTGTCCTGCAAACGCGACGCGGCCTCATGTCAGCCGGCCACTCGGCTTCCGTCACCTACTCATGCCTACCCCCGGGTGGGAAATCACGCAGCACTGTCGGCTAGAAAGACAGACACTCTCTCCACCTCATCCTAGCCTCTCTAAGGAGCAGCAGACAGTCTTTCGGCTCATTCAATCTGGATCTTTCCCCCACCCAACAAGGCTACACCTCATATTCCCAGAGCAATACTCGGCCGAATGCAAATTTTGTAAAAAAACAGGATCAATCCGCCACATAATTGGGGAGTGCAACTTCAGCTCAGAAAATCCACCCCTCCTCTATTACCCCCCCCCCTCTTTTCGAGAGCAATGGGAGATTTTGATGTCCAGCTCCTCACTGGCGACACAGATAGCGCTGGTCGACCGGGCGCAGGCGGCCATGACGTCATATGGGCTCCAGTAAATAAGGAACCACTCCCAATTTAGACGCTCAATAAATGTATTCTCTCTCTCTCTCTCTCTCTCTCTCTCTCTCTCTCCTGGCCATAAACTTGCTTGTGAAATAAATAAAAAAACATTCAAACTTAACTATGTGTCCTGCAATGCTTACCTACAAGAGCTTCCCTGAATTTTTTAAAGCAAAGCTTTCTAGCTCTACCAGCCGAAGGTTCTTTCGTGGCGTGTGGGACAGAGAAACTACCACCGCGGCTGAGGCGGCGGCGGGAGGTAGGGGGGAGTGTGGGGTGCGGAGGGTTTCACTCACGGAGCACACTGTAGATGGCGCAGCGAATTCACCCAGCGTTCCCCGCACGGAAGTGCGTGCTCGCCGGCGGCGGCGTCGGCGGTACGGCTTTCTCGTCTGCTTTAGCGACGGTTTTGCGCAGTTTGGACCTGTTTTGGCGCAGTTTCGCGTCCATTGCAAGCTGCCCTCGCACGGCTTTATTAACGTGTTCGACAGCCCCTCCAGGGTAACTCCAACCCAACGGAATCAAGTGGCCGTACGGCAAACATACGTTAAGGATTGGTCTGCAGGGCGGGAAAACAAAAAGCATAAACCACATACAGACATCTGGCCGCTAGAGAAACGCTGCCTTTTGCGCACTGCTTGCCACGAATGGGACTCCGTTTTCTAAATTGGTGACCAATTCGGTTGTGTTTTAAGAGGTATTGCAAAAGGCGAAAGTAGCAACTGGTTCTGATAAATAACTATTATACAAGTTTCCTCAACTTTCTCGCAAATCTCAAAGTTACTAAACGAACTAGTTTGAATCGGTATAAATGGGAATCACTAAGCTCACACGCCGAATTGTTTCGGTGCCTGCGCTTGTGTCGCGCGGTGGTGTAGCCCCAAGCTAGCACATCAGGATGGCTAGGTTCCGCTGTCTCACCCTTCGAAAGACGCTCCTCTCCGTTTTCTTTCTGCCGAATCACGGCCGGGCTACGGCGACGGCGTCCACCGCTCTAGCCAGGCCGTGGCCGACGCTGCTGCTGTGTTCGGGACGCCGCCTCCACGAATTCCCGGTAACGGCTGGCAGAATTTCTGGTTTCACTCTTTCAGCCACGTCTGTGAATCCAAGTGACGTCGCATATGCAATTGTTGTTGGTATTGTTTAAAGCTTTGCTTGCCAACCACCTTCACAGCGTGGATGGTTGCCTTTTTTTTTATGCCGAACGTGCAAGTCGTGGGAAGAAATGGAACAGCCTACAGGAATAAGTGGGTGGGCTGACCTCGCGCTCACATGCCCACTAAGACGGGCACGTGCAACCAGCCCCGAGGCTTAGCGCAGCAGGCATGAGTGAGTATCGCAGGCCGTTTAGCCTCGCTAAAGTGCGCAACGTTTACGGGACAAGCACAGAGGGACGCACCACGTAGTCTATAACGGCATCACCCGCCGCGGCGTTTTTAGCTAGAGCACGTGACGTGCACGTTGAATGCCGGTCCACTCGCTTTCCCCAAGGCGCTCCCGGCCGTTCCCCGCAAACGCATCGCACACCTCTGCTGCATCCACAACAACAACACGTCCCTGACTTGGCAGCCCACACGGGCAGCAACAAAAACCACCCGTCCGCGTAATACAGCGCATCGGGCGTGGCGTTACCAGCGTTACTCCCACAGCGAGCGTAACGATCGCCGGCGCCGAAGGGGAGGAATCCGCCTCTATCGCGCTTTCTCTTTCCTTTTTTTCTTGTTGCGCCATACACGACGTTATGGTCCTGGTAACCACCGACCGACCCTGCTCGGTGGACGCCACCGCTGTAGTAGGTGAACGGAAGGATCATGCGCCACGCCCGGAAAGGCCCGGAAGGCGAAACGATGCTTGTCTGCGACCGCTCTGCTGGCGGGTGCTCATTCCACCTTAGTGAGGCGCTAGTTGGAATCTCTTCAACGGAATGGCTACCGAAGGACGGCAAACGAAATTGGGGAAGACGAAGGCATGGCGGACGGACGAGCCCAGAAAACAGGCTGCAGGGGTGGCTGGCAATATCTCGCAGAGACCAAATTCACGCAGGGGACCACAGGTCGGCAGGCTCACTCACGAGTGCAGTCATGAGTGAGTGGTGAGTGAGCCTCGCCATCACTGGCGAGTGTGAGTGCGAGTGAGTGAGCGAGAGCCCCACGCGCAGTGAGCCCCGCTCACCACTCGCGACTGCGCATGCGCTACTCGCGCCAATTGCGGGGCTTACCGCGGTGAGCGCCAGTATTGCGCTTGTACTCGCTGTTGGCTATTCGTCGCAGGAACCGCTCGCTGTGATGGTTGGTAAAGGCGGGATTGCTTTTAGCTTTTGGGAAAGATGTCGTCACTGAGCCCCTGGTATGGGGCACCCTAGAATTATTTCTCCGGTGGCGCGTTGATTTAGGAATTTGGTTTGGATGGCATTCTGACGCCGTATAATGATACTGTTCGGTTTCATGAACACACGCGCGTGCGAGGGGAGACGACGAGTGGTGAGCGCAAGCGCGAGTGAGTGCGAATGGGGACAGCGAATGGTGAGCGTAATCAGTAGTGAGCGTGAGTGCGAGTGGTAGAGGGCGCGTAGTGAGCGTGAGTGAGAGTGGTGAGGGCGACTGTCGAGCGTGAGTGTGAGTGGGTGGGTGAAGAAAAGCTGTAGCCTCCTTCCTTCTGTCCCGTCTTGAGCGCTGTTTTTGGTCGAAGTATGAACCAACAAGCCCAAACACTTCCATTGCTTCAATATTTTTGTTGCTGATGTGATGCATTCGGTCCATACGATTTCAATAGCGAAGTCTGTACTGACACAAAACGATGACAGTGTTTCTTTGATAGCAAGTAGAGCGCCACCTCCTCTTTTGTTATCGAGGTCATGCGGAACTATGTTGTAAGTGCTGTTATCGGGGAGAAGCTCGTGACCGGGTATACCAGAATGAAGCCAAGTCTCTGTTACAACTAAAATATCAGGGTTACCATTTGTAACAACGAGCAAAGCTGTTCGAATACTCGAATATTGAATGAGCAATATTCGAATATTGTTTGGTATTTTTTATTCGAATATTCGACATTTGTTATTCGAATATTGTTTCGTATATTGTTATTGGAATATTCAACGTTTGTTCATCGGATATTGTTTGGAATTTTGTTATTCAAATATTCGAAGTTTGTTGTTAGAATATTGTTTCGAATTTTGATATTCGAATATTCGACGTCTGTTATTCGCGCCCGTCTCATGCGGTGCCTACCGCCGCACCGCCGTCTTCCCGTCGACTGCTCGAACGGCACGTGTCCAGAGGTGCGAATGTGTCCGCTCAGTATTACCACCATGATTTTCCCTCCGCATCTCTTCATTGCTCTCTCCGCTGCTACGGCTGTGAGGCTTGGACAATGGCCCTTGTTAGCACTTTTAGCGTAAGCGTGTTGTGGTAGTCGCATAATGGCTACCTGGATAACTTGGATTGGACACTTGGATAACTACTTCTGTAGGCTGCTGTACATGTTTCGGCCACTTTCGCCAGCCAGTACGCATTCCCTACGTCCATCTTCATCAGTCATCACTGAGGTGTGCTAGCCCACGGGTTACGTGCTCGTCTCGCATTGCCGAGCACCCTGGTTCGAATCCTACCCAGAGCCAAACTACCGAATGTTCCTTCCAACTCAACAAGTCACTCTGTTTACAGGAGGTTTTTTGAAAAATCTCGATTGGTTGCGAGCAGTAATTCACCTGCTCGTTATCCTGTGTCCAGTCGGCATTTTCGTGGCCATGCGCGCCGGATATTCGACATTGGGATCTAGTGCTTCCCTATAGAAAGTGGGCTGCAAATATGCGTCGTGGCAGGCGAATGAATGACTACTCAGTGAGAACACAAACTGCATGAAATGAACGGTTTGAGAGGACTTACTGACTGACTGCCTGACTGCCTGACTTACTGACTGACTGACTGACTGACTGCCTGACTGCCTGACTGCCTGATTGATTGATTGATTGATTGATTGATTGATTGATTGATTGATTGATTGATTGATTGATTGATTGATTGATTGATTGATTGATCGATCGATCGATCGATTGACTGATTGACTGATCGATTGAATTGATCGACTTGTTGACTGATCGATTGAACTCATTGATTGACCCGACGACCACGTCACTGAATAGACAGTCGCTTTTCCGAACCACACTGCTCTTTTATTATGTGTGGAGGGAAAGGGGGGAACAGTGGTGGTGATGGTGAACATTTTATTGGAGCAAAAAAAGAAGGGGAAGGAGGGTAGGAAGCCGTGAAGGTGAAGGCGAAGGTCCGCTTTACACCGGTTGACAAGCTGTGCTGCACGTTAAGCTAATCGGCGGCAATCGACCACGGAGCGTATCATTGCCCAGGGCGCGCCCTCAGGACCGCGCTAGAGACAGTTTATTCTTCTTTGAGTACGTGGTGAATACGCATTTAATAAGCATGTGAACATAGCGGAAGTTTAATGCAAACAGCATATTTAACGCAAAGCGACTAAGCTAGCCACGCACGTACGGTTTGCGCTAAGATGGGTAGGGACCCCTCCGCACGAGCGATTCGGTACACGCGATTCAGCCCCGATTCGCGCTCACGTGCTCCGGAAGGTCGATTCTTACGCGCCGTACCTGCTCGCAGGAATGACAGCGTTGCTGTTGCAAGCAATAAAATCCCATGAGGCACCCCTCGCAAACGCCTCGGAGCAATTTAAAGGGAAATCAGCATCAGCAGAGTCTCTCTTTGCGAAGGGAGTTTTCAACCTGTTCCTCCAAAGTGTTCGATCGGCTCCGCGTGTTGAGGCGCGTACAAGAGCGCACCGGGCGAACGCATCTCTGCCGGCGTACACTGTGAAGCTTACACTTGGCCTCTTTGCAAACTGGAGCCCTTCTGCCCAAATAGACGCAGAGCGGGAGGCGGTTTCCTTGTATACGGTCACGCTCAAGTCCACTAGGTGGGTGTTCCCACGCATAGTCCCTTTGAACGTCCGACTACTGCATGGGGTAAGAAACCAGTGCGCTTCATCGGCGGCGCTCCTTTCCTCGTATACAGCTCGGCTACCTTGCACGCACCCTTCTCAGTAGCCTGCCACATTTCGATTCCGCCCATCTCACCCACGTACCCGCATCCGTATTGTCTTGGAGTGCGCACACAACCCAGCGCCCCACCTACGGCCACGCCCCGTTCCCCTCCTGAGCTGTGGGAAAAGCTGGCGACCAGAACAGGGTAGTATGCCCAGGAACTCCTTGTATGACCAGTGTGACCTTGTATGATGACCAGTATGGCCAGTATGATGACCAGTATGACCTTGTATGACAACTTAGTATGACCAGGGCTGATGCAGCACGGTCGTCCCACGGTCTTTTGGGATGAGGGACCACTTCCGCATCACAGGGCTCAAAGTATAAGAGTTTTCTGCAACAACAAGCAGTCGCGCAATCGTGGAAACGCGTTTCCTTCATTTGGCCACCCGTTTGTCTACGCTTGTACGCCGAGCTTTCGCTGCAGCTACAAGTGGTGCTGCCCTAGCAGGTTGCTCAGCTGCGGCGCAGTTATTTCAGGCGCGCTCTCGCCGTGACACATCCGTCCGGATCTTGCGCCCCTGCGCATATTCTCGGTTAGGGAAGGAGGGGGGAAGATGTGCGGAGCGAGTGCGTACGTGCGCGCCGTGCTCCGCATCTCCAATGAGCAGCAGCCTGCAGGTCACGCGCTCGCTGCGCTGAAGTGGAGGAGGAGGAGCAGGCAGCGGCTGTGCGTACACGGCGACTGAGTCAGCGCGTAGCTATGGCAAGAACGCCAGTGAAGCAACCGCTGAATGAACCGAGCGAGTGAAACCCAGGATTACGCTGCCCAGCGTCTCCTGTCGACGCGGGCGTGGGATCCGGAGGGAGCGTGCAGGCGACGCTGCACCTACGCCTGTGTGGAAACACTGCAGGCCGAGTGAGCGATTGCGCGTCCCTCGGCGCTTGTTTGCGCCGCTCGTGCCGGTTCCTTTGTCGCCGTTTTGTCGTCTCAGTCGCGCCCCGCGCTGAGCATCGAATGTAACGCGCGCTTCGCAACCTCGGTACTACCGCGCGTACTTGCCTTCTTTTGAACAGCCTTTAAGGTCAAAAGGGACACCCCGCAATGAACGCTGGCCGTATCTACTCGCGTAGCCATTTAATGCCCGCGTTCTTGCACCTCAGGTCGTCCTGACGCTCGTTTCTCCTCACTTCGGGCTAGCTTCGCAGTGAAGTCTGCACACGACGGATGGAGGGGCAAAAACACCCCGTATACCTCACCGCGTTTTCTTGGTGCCGCCCCAGGGGCCAGAATTTCTCTGGATGAGACGAGATCCGCAAGAGGAGGAGCGCCGTGATATTCTCGTCGCCTTGCCTCCGAGAAATTCCCTTTTCCTCTAATTCCTTCTTCTAGCCTTCAAAGGGCCTGCACATGCTATCGCGCTGAAAGGCATTTTTACTAGCCTTAACAGTACCACTTACACCCCCCTGGTCCCTGTAAAAATCAGGGGTTGCAACGCCTCGGTGATTGCAACGCTGCAACGTTGCAGGCGTTGCAACGCCGCGATACGTTGCCTTCTTTATCTTCGATTGCCTAAAAGAAACAGGCTTTGCAGAATTTTTCGAGATCTGGACTTGGGTGTGACCATCTATACGGTTCCCGCTCTGTCTTTTTCTCTTTCTCTCTACCGTTATCCTACCAACCGAAAGGCACTTGGTGCGAAGGAAAAATATGCAAGACTCGAGCGCGGGATCTAACAAGTTGCCAACGCATACCAGCCCTCTGCGCCACTGCGCCAAACAGCAGTGTCAGTTTGCATAGCGCTACATGTGACGTCCGACTGACGCCGCCATCATCAGCACGTTCTGCGTGCACCAGCGCATCTCGCGCGCCTCCTCCGGCATGCCGGCATCGCGCCTGCGGGACAAGGAGCGACCGCTCGTGTCCGTGAACCCAAGAGTGCCTGTGACCTCACGGGAGGCTGCGTGGGCGAAAGGGGTTTGAGGTCAGATTACCTCAGTAAAACACACTGTTGGGTAAGTTGGTGCATGCTTGCTCTAATGACTGGAGTGCCATAAACGCAGCGACACCGCAGAAGCAGGACGGGACCTGTCCCATCCTGCTCCTTCGGTGTCGCTGCGTTTATCGCACTCCAATCATTGGAACAAAAGGTCAGCTTGCCTACAGGTGGGTGCCTGTCCGGAAATTCAATCACTGCACGCGTTGACAGTCACTTATTGCGCGCTATTTTTTTAAATAAAAAAATATAAAGCACGTTTACGTGGCATGTTTGAAACATGCAGTAATTAAAGCAAACGGACATGTTGCAGAGATGGGATACCCGTAGTGCTCTGAACTGCGCGAACTAAGGCCGTCCCTAGTTTCAATCGAGCGCACTTATATCTGCGGCAAACTTGCCGTTGATGCGGCCGCACGAAGGAACGATTGAATGAACAAACATTATCTCGCAAAAAATGGCCCGTGGCCTCAGTTGGGAAGAAGGGTACACGGGGAAAATAACACCATTGGTTCGTCCCACAAGCTGGTTGAACAGTGCTTCGGTATTGGTGGGTCGATTCACAGGAGCCCGGAGAATAGCAAACTTTTCGCTCCTGGTGTGCAGTTTCTAGAAATTGCGCCTGGTTGCCAGTTTATTCTCGTCGGGGTTTCTCGTCCTGCGGTCTAAGGCGTTGTGCAGCTGAGCCCAAGGACGCGGGTTCGACCCAGGTCGCGGTAGCTACTTTTCTGATGGAAGCGAAAAGCGAAAACGCCCGCATGCCGAGATTTATGCGGATTTTAAATATCCCCAGGCGGCCACAAGTAATCCGGAGCCTTCCACAACGGCGCGCCTCATGGACTAGGTCTATAATGTCGGAGCGTTGAACCCCACAATCAATCAAACTTCTACTGGTTTCCAATTCCCTTTTGCACTTACTTCAGGGAAGGCCCAGAGCTTACAAAAGCTGAACACCTCTTTCTCTCAGGACTGGTCGGATACGTTTGCACTCCGTTGCAATATATATATATATATATATTGTAAGGCGGGTTTATTGCCTTGACAGCGGAAGGAAGGAGGGGCACTCAGAAGTGGCAGACGGATCGGTGGCCCAGCCGGCAGAATGTCTCGAGCACTTCACGAGCTTCATGCCGATGACGATGCCGCTGCGGTGGCTGACCTTGTTGCCTCGTCGTCGTCTGTACAAACCAGGTGGTCAATCCCCTTGAGCGGGCATACGCCAATCACAAGGACAATGCTGACTGTTGTGGCCGCGTAGCAAATCAGTTGTTCGTTAGTGCTCGCATGGTGGCTGCGCGCCACTTGCTCGTCTTTCGCACTACAATATATATATATATATATATATATATATATATATATATATATATATATATATATATATATAGCAGAACAGAGAGATACGGGACGAGGGACTCGGTAAAGATACATATCAAGGTTGCAGTCGTCATTGCCAGTGCTATTCGGCTTTTTTTCGAAATATATAATAGGGACGAATGACGTGTGCTTGTCACGTTTCTTTGATTCATTGATAAATAAGCGAAAATATAAGTCGAGAAAAAATCCGCCGTTTTCCGGGAGCGGGACTCGAACCCACATCTCCGCATAACCGGTGCGGTGCGTTAACCAATTACGCTATCCCCACAGCGGCTTCTCTCTCGACTTTAAAGCGGGGGTTTATATTTACAAGAGCTCTGAGGCCGGTCAACTAGCGCCGCCCCTCGACTACCGCGGGAGACGTAGAACGTCTTCTTTCCCAGCGGCCGCCACGTAGAACGTGGTCGGAGGTCGGGGTTAGCAATTGGCATATCCGAACTGCTGGAGCCAGTGCCTCGTAATGCATGTAGCAGAACAGAGAGATACGGGACGAGGGACTCGGTAAAGATACATATCAAGGTTGCAGTCGTCATTGCCAGTGCTATTCGGCTTTTTTTCGAAATATATAATAGGGACGAATGACGTGTGCTTGTCACGTTTCTTTGATTCATTGATAAATAAGCGAAAATATAAGTCGAGAAAAAATCCGCCGTTTTCCGGGAGCGGGACTCGAACCCACAATCAATCAAACTTCTACTGGTTTCCAATTCCCTTTTGCACTTACTTCAGGGAAGGCCCAGAGCTTACAAAAGCTGAACACCTCTTTCTCTCAGGACTGGTCGGATACGTTTGCACTCCGTTGCAATATATATATATATATATATTGTAAGGCTCAAAACTTTTCCCTCGTGATCTCCTACTTCCCGATTCTGTAGACACCTAAGGACTTCTTTGCGTCCATCCTTTTTTCCTCTTTCGCCGCCTCTGATTTTTCACTTTCTTTTTTAGTGTTTTCAATCAATCAAATCAACTTTATTTGCCTGTGGGGATAGCGTAATTGGTTAACGCACCGCACCGGTTATGCGGAGATGTGGGTTCGAGTCCCGCTCCCGGAAAACGGCGGATTTTTTCTCGACTTATATTTTCGCTTATTTATCAATGAATCAAAGAAACGTGACAAGCACACGTCATTCGTCCCTATTATATATTTCGAAAAAAAGCCGAATAGCACTGGCAATGACGACTGCAACCTTGATATGTATCTTTACCGAGTCCCTCGTCCCGTATCTCTCTGTTCTGCTACATGCATTACGAGGCACTGGCTCCAGCAGTTCGGATATGCCAATTGCTAACCCCGACCTCCGACCACGTTCTACGTGGCGGCCGCTGGGAAAGAAGACGTTCTACGTCTCCCGCGGTAGTCGAGGGGCGGCGCTAGTTGACCGGCCTCAGAGCTCTTGTAAATATAAACCCCCGCTTTAAAGTCGAGAGAGAAGCCGCTGTGGGGATAGCGTAATTGGTTAACGCACCGCACCGGTTATGCGGAGATGTGGGTTCGAGTCCCGCTCCCGGAAAACGGCGGATTTTTTCTCGACTTATATTTTCGCTTATTTATCAATGAATCAAAGAAACGTGACAAGCACACGTCATTCGTCCCTATTATATATTTCGAAAAAAAGCCGAATAGCACTGGCAATGACGACTGCAACCTTGATATGTATATATATATATATATATATATACATATATATATATATATATATATATATATATATAGAGAGAGAGAGAGAGAGAGAGAGAGAGAGAAGGCTCTTTATTGGAAAAGCAGAGAGGTTTGCCGGCATTTACAGACGCCTACATGCTTCTCTGCTGTGGGTTAAGGATGGGGCAAGAAAAGGCCTAAGGAAGAGCTGGGCAGGAAAGAAAAGGAAAAAAAAAACTGTCGTGTACTTGGCGCGGTAGCGGACTTTTGTTCTGAGCTTGGGCCACATAATTTACAATTTTGAAATTAGGCCAATTTCATCCAAATAAGAGAATAAACTTCGTAGAGCTTGGCGCTGCTTTGACGGATGAATGCATGGTCCTAAAATATTTCTGAGAGTAATTGGTCCCCGTTCTAGACGTTCCATGCTTTCGAGGAAGTGGGATCTCGGTTCGCACGGTGTCTGGTTCTCCTCCGCAACATGCGCACAATCCTTCCTTGACCTGCTCGCGGATACTCGTTTTTGTGCGCAAGCAACCCTCCCGGGATTCGAAAACCAATGCGCTCCTTTTAGTATCATCAAATAACTTTTACAACTTTTCCCTTCTGCCCGCCGCGGTGGCTCAGTGGCTGAGGCGTTGCGCTGCTGCTGAGCACCAGGTCGCGGCTTCGATTCCCGCCTGCTTTTCTGATGGAGGCGAAAAGCAGAAACGCCCATGTGTACGAGATTTCGGCGCACGTTAAGGATCCCCAGGTGGTCAAAAGTAATCCGGAGCCCTGCACTACGGCGCGCCTCATCGCCTGCGTTGCATCGGCGCGTTAAACCCCACAATCAAAACTTTTCCCTCGTGATCTCCTACTTCCCGATTCTGTAGACACCTAAGGACTTCTTTGCGTCCATCCTTTTTTCCTCTTTCGCCGCCTCTGATTTTTCACTTTCTTTTTTAGTGTTTTCAATCAATCAAATCAACTTTATTTGCCTGGGTACAAATGGGTACAGGGGAAGGAGCAGCCACAAAAAGCTGCACAGAGCAGCTTGACGGGGTGGCTGCCCACCACGTGATGGACAGCAAAGGGTCGCGCAGATTAAACGATACAGCAGAGGAAATAAAAAAAAGAACGAAAAACTTGAAACACGTGTCAAGTAAAACGTAACAAAATGTGCTTAACAGTCATGGTTAGCAGGGCAACCGAAACAGCAAAATGAATTCAACAGGTGCATGTCACAGGTATTTATAACCAAAAATACAACAGATATATAACACGCGTTACAAAAAATATTCTATCAAAGCCGATTTAGATAGTTTACCGATCTCAATTGAGTCACTTGTAAAGTTATTCAGCAGTCTGGGTAAAGTGAAAGTTAAGGATTGACGGTCGTAGTTGTTGTGGGGTGTAGGAGTATACCATATGTCTGCATTGCGTGTGTTGTGTGCTATAATATTCTTTTTTGACTTCGCTAGGCCCTCCTCGTAAAGCGGTTGTTATTTTTTATAGCTGCAAGGTATGACTGGGCCAACCGGTATTCGTAGTAATTGTTAACTTTAATTATTTTAAACCTCTTGAAGAGTTCAGGCGTGCGGAAATTATATGGCACATTCGCTATTATCCTTGCAACTTTTTTGATCGTTTTGGTCGTTTGCCCTGCATTTCCTCCTTTGAAATAACTTTGTCCTAAGCCTACTGGTTCTTTTTCTTTGCTGCGTGTTGATGCCTTTTATGCAAAGATAGCGTAACTCCTCTGCCACTCACCTCTGGACGGAAATGTTCCTAAACCATTCTTCAATGGATATGTTCTCCGCCCTTTTCTCACATAAAGGAGGCTCATCCCGTGTCGTTGTTGTTGTTGTTGTTCCATGTCTTATGGCGCACACCCACGCGGTGGATTGGCCAGGAATCGAGCAAGAAGGGGGCTAATTCGCCCGCTCAGAGCTTAAAAGTAGATACCTATCCGTTGGCAGCACGAGATTGGAAGGAAGAATTGGCTACAAATTGAAAGCGGTAGTTGAATTTCAGAAAACATACCCGTGATAATAAAGGCTAACAGGGCAGACGCCTGGTCTCGGACACATATGCATGAATGGCTGCAGCCACCCCTCTGTGACAATAACCCAGCGATGTGGCCCCCACTGCACTGCCTAATTCGTTTTTTTTTTTTGGTCTTCATTGTATTCAATGACCCTTTAAGCGCAATGAAGAAAAAAACAACTGTCTTCAATTTCAAAGAGCAAGCCTTTGTTTTACCCAGAACAAACCTGACCACTCAGCTCCATCGCAGATGCGAAAGACGTTTTTCAATTAAAAAAACGCAAGAATTATTGAAAAAAATTCTTGGTGCTCTTTTAGGTAGGCCTCGCCTTCTTTTACCCGTATGGCCAAATATTTGTAAGGCAGCTCACCGCACCCCCCCCCCCCCCCCCCACCCCGACGCTTCGTCACGACCACTTCTCCCGCCCCCCACTTGGCTGTCATCGTCGGCCAATGCCCTTTTAACCTCACTGCTGGTGCTCGCTTCGGCCGATATCGCAGGCGTCCTTGCCACTCGGGGTGGCGCTTCGCGAGTGTCGGTGTACTGTTGGCATGACTTGATAACTACGCGGGTAAGCGTTTACCCGCCTTCTAGCATTTACCCAGTGTCCAGGCTGCCTGCGGCCATTGGCATTGTTTTTCGCAGAGAAAGCCTAATCCTATCTTTTCGTCCCTTCGTGGTACAATCTGCCGTTCTTCGGAGGCAACTTTTTGCCTGCCCAAAAAAACCGGCCTTCCTCTGTCCTGCGTCTCGATTGTCTGGATTATCTCGAGACGGTGCGCACAGCGGGCGTGTGGCCATGGATGCAGGCCGTGGGAAGAAGATGGAAAACACACAGGAGGCCGGGAGCGTTGCTGCGCCGGTCAGCAAAGCTCAGTCATTCACCTCGTGCACTGAGTGGGGGTGTTGAACCCACAACGGTGACCCTGCTGCTATCGCCTTGCCCCCAAAGCTGCCATTCTGTACAGCAAGAAAAAAGCACGAGTGATGCTGTATGTGGTGTACCGAACCTGCACAAAAAAAAAACAACAACAACTGAACGGCCATTTTCGGTTACTATTGCATCGCACCGAACTTTTATCGAAGTGAGGCGTGCCCTGCCTCGCCCGCGTGGTCCAATGCGCGGGCACGGGAAGACAAGAAGAGAGAACCAATAACCATTCAGTAGAAACGCCAGAAAGGTTGAGTCAGCTCCTTTCACTCAGGTATTGGGCGTGAGAAAAAGAAAATTTAAACGTGCCTGGCCTTGAAGAAAAGTGTAGCGGGATGTGATTAGGCTGAAAGCCTTGTATGCACTGGGTACGTGGAGCTTCTCGAGGCGGAACTGTAATTTCACCCAGAGCCGATACTCTTTGAGCCAAGTTAACGTGAACCTGAACAGTGCCAGGAAAAAAATATGCTTATTATGGCCTCCTATGTCGGTGATGGCTCTCAACGTCCCCGGTCGAATTTCTCATTCACACAGTGTATTCACTGAAGTTAATCCCTACAGATTCTTCAATAAAGCCATTAATGTGTGGTTAGTGACGCCAATAGCTTCATCCGGGCAAATGCGACACACAGTGAGCGGCGTAAGATTGGTGAGGCAGTCTGTCTGTCGGAGCAATTTCGCGTGAGGGAACGAATAAACAAGAGCGAAGAAGGAGCTGCGAAAACGTTGTAGCATCTCGTTGTAACGTCTCATTGTAACGTTGTAACGTCTTGTCTTTGATAATGGGAAGGCTTTGTGCTTTAAAGCACAAAGTTTAAAGCACAAAGTCATACTTAAGTTTACGGGCAATTATTCGTCATCCGTGGGTAATAACGTAATGGAAATTGAAAGGAGCAGAGTTCTACCTCAGCAAACAAACATGGGTCTTTCCGCAAGCACGCAGGAATGAGAAACCTTTACAACTTCAGTGGGAACTACCTAATTACGATACAAGCAAATTAAACTCCGCGTAGTGGCAAAGTCTCCTGGAAGGTTAATTTTCCTAGACTTTGTTGCGGGATAGTTCAGATAAAACAAGAGGAGTAGCCGTTTTGTGTAATAATGGTGCTCCCGTAGATGCCCGTGTAGACAGGAAATAAAACTTTCAACATTTACAATTATACGACTTCACTGTGAACTAACTCTTTATGACAACGAAATTAAACTCGGCGTAACGATCAAGTCGTCTTAGCACCCAATTATAATACAATTTTATTTGCGAGGTGGAGGTGGAGATAGCCTTTATTACATCAGAAAGACGCTAGAGCAAGTGAGGGAAGCGGGAGTAGAGGGTGGGATGTTCGTAGCTTGCGACATCTTGAAAATAAACCGTACAAGCTGAAGATGGTTGGCTCCTTACGAAGGCGGAAGAGGCCACGTGGGGTGAGGAGAGCAGGCTCACTGCTCTAAACTGCTCACGCGAGGCCGCTTTCAAGAGAGTAGTGCGCAGTTAAAGTCAGCGTGGAAGGCTTGTATGAAACAAGAATAAAAGACGTTTTCTGTAGCCTTTCTGCTCTCGTAGATGGCCAATAGCAGACAGCGGTAACGGTTACAAGTTCGATGTGAACTAACTAATTGGGACAAGTAAATGAAGATTAGCGTGACAAAAGAGTCGTCTGAGCGACCACATGTTTTGGGGAAAGTTTCCTTAAAACAATGGTTATAACGGTTTTGTGCAGGGGATTTCATTTCATTTCATTTCATTTCATTTATTTCGTCCTTAAGGGCCCGAAGGCATTACATAAGGGGGGACAAGTGACAAGATAGGGTAGAATGTTCAACAGAAAACAGAAAAAAGCAAATAGATCAAAGCAAGTAAGTATACACAGGAAACAGGAACCAGAAATCACATGAACAAAACTAGAATAACATTTAAAAAAAAAGTGTTTTTTATATATGTTTAAACAATCGCAGAGCAATTGTTTAGAACTTGGACGGCTTAGAACTTTTCCTGTATACTTTTCTTGTTGACTTCGATGAACAGTCGGTTAATGATAATTGGTGCATGTATCGAAATGTCCTTCACAGACTACCTGAATCACATGTTCTACGCAAAGTTATTACGACTAACCGCCAGTTTCTTTGGTATACTAGCGCTTTAAAACTGCTTGCCCGCAAAAAAAAAAAAGCAGGAATATTTAAAAAAGCCAACTTTTCTGGAAGATCCGAGCACTGGTTAGCCCTACGGGCTACCAGTGAGGCGTACAAAATCGCCTTAAAAGATGCGAAGGAAAAATTCATGAATTTCACGTTACCGTCGCTTTTATCAAATGATCCCAAAAGATTTTGGAACACTGCGAACGAGGCGGACCCCTCAAGTTTATCTCTTTTTGATACTCAATCTAACACAATCGCTGAAAGTGCTTGCGCTGAAGCGCTGAACGATGTTATGAAGGCCTTCAGTGCTTCTAACCGATCATTCCCCATGTACGGCAGTGATGCAAGATTTCCCATGGATCCTATTAGTTTTGACTTTGATGGCATAGTACGTATTATTGATGATCTAAAATGATCCTCTTCGAGTGGTCCGGACATTATTAATGCTAAAATTCTTAAAAACACCAAGGCCTATTCAGCCACTATATTAAATAAAATATTTAACCAATCATTGGAACATGAAATCTGCCTGACGACTGGAAGATCGGTAAGGTGGTTCCACTTCATAAATCCGGTGACCGTCATTCATTAGGCAATTACCGCCCAATTTCATTAACCAGCATCTGCTGTAAGATCATGGAACATGTCATATTTTCACACCTAGCAAACTTTCTTGAATCATTCTGTTTTTTCACTCCTGTTCAACATGGGTTTCGAAAAGGCTTTTCCTGCGAAACTCCACTCGTAACATTTACAAACGACATTAATTGTGTGCTTGATCGGGCGTCTGAAGTTGATTGCATATTTTTAGATTTTCGCAAGGCATTCGACACAGTGTCTCACCAATTGCTTTTGTACAAATTGCGTTGTCTTAATATTGACCCTAATGTATTATTGTGGATTAAGGGTTTTTTGACTAATCGTTTCCAATATGTGCGTGCTAACGGCCATAACTCTTCAACAGTTCGTGTTACCTCCGGTGTTCCCCAATGCTCCGTGCTTGGCCCGTTACTCTTTCTTATTTTTATTCATGATCTGCCTATAAATCTAGCCTATCCAGTAAACCTTTTTGCGGATGATTGTGTACTATACCGTGAAATAAAAGGCCCTAACGAAGTTCTGTTGCTGCAGAAAGACATTAACGCGGTGTCTAACTGGTGCTCGCAGTGGCAAATGACCCTAAATTTAAGTAAATGTTAAGTAATGTGCTTTTCTCGTTGTGAATCCTCTTGCCGTTCTTCCTATAGTATTAACAATTTCTTTTACAATCGGTAACGTCGTATAAATATCTTGGCGTCATTCTCACATCAAACTTGTCATGGAATATGCGCGTCACTACTATCACGGCTAGCGCTAACCGTATGCTTGGGTATATCAAAAGAAAATTTTCCAAATCTTCTCCATCCATTAAACTTCCTTTGTATACGTCACTAATCCGTAACAAACTCGAATACGCAGCTTCAGTTTGGGACCCTTTTTCTAAATCGCTCATCAACATTCTTGAAGCAGTGCAAAACCGGGCAGCCCGTTTTATTTTTTCGAACTACGACCGGTCTTCCAGCGTAACGCTAATGAAAAACTCGTTATCACTTCCGCCCCTTTCATTGCGCAGAATGATTTCTTGCATGTGCCTTTTCTTTAAAATATATGAGCCTAAATATATGACCTTAAGAAGGCATTATTCCCGCCACCAAGTTATATCTCATCCCGCATAGATCATTTGCGAAAAGTTGGCGTGCCTCAATGTCGTACTGCTTCCTACTTCAATTGATTAATCCCTAAAACATCAGCGGAGTGGAAACATCTGCCGTCTTCCTTGATGCTTGTAACCAAAGTTGAACAGTTTAAGAAGCAACTGACTGACTTCTACATGCCGCGCTTAAGTTTCAAATTTTCTGTCTTGTGTTTTGTTCGAAATATTGTGTATTTCGTTAGGTTTGTCTAATGAAGTCAATTTTTGTTTGTACCAAAGGGCTACGTTTTACACGTGCAAATCAATATGCCGTGAACGTTTTTTTAATCTCGTTACACAACTGGGTTCTATATTTGTGCCAACTTTCTTTTGCAATTCATCGCGAATGTTTCCGCGATTTTTGTATTTTATTGATGTGTTCCTTTTGTACCACTCCCCCCAATAATGCCCAATTGGCCATGAGGGTATCTGAAATAAATAAATAAATAAAAAAAACTAGGTACACTTCTAAAACGATTAGCGATAAACACGGAGTAGTTGAAATTATCAAGAGAGATGCTTGGAAAAATGTTCGTTCAGCTTTGCGGGGAACGTTTCCCTGTCGGCGCATGATGCCGAGTCATCCGGTAAGGCATTCCAGAGGGCTATTGCATTAGGAAAAAATGAGGTGATAAATGCTGACGTCTGGCCATTTATACGTGCAATGGGTCTGCTGTGATTTATGCGCGATGAAGTTCTGTGCGCAGATTGGAGCAATTGATGTCTTGAGCGTGGGTGATAGTAGAAGCGGTGAAGAAGGCATGGACGGGTGATTAAGCGGCGGGATTCAAGAGTTCGGAGGGAAAGAGGGTATTTTAGTGCGGTAACGCTGGTTTTGTGTGAGTATTGCGAAGATATAAAGCGAGCTGCGCGATTTTGGATGGACTGTAATTTAGTTAGGTAGGCTTGCGAAGGATGCCAGATTGCTGAAGCATATTCAAGTTTAGGTCCTACGAAGGTGATGAAAGCTAGTTTTTTTATGTCGGGGGATGCGTACTGGAGGTTGCGTCGAAGGTAACCGAGAGGGATGCTGTAGAGCAGATGGAATCGATTCGCGGTTAAGGTGGATTTGCCGCAAGAAGTCTATGCTCGCACACATTGATTGATTGTAGGGTTTAACGCGTCGACGCAACGCAGGCGATGAGGCGCGCCATAGTGGAGGGCTCCGGGTTAGTTTCAATCACCTGGGGATCTTTAAGGTGCGCCGAAATCCCCAACACACGGACGTTTTTGCTTTTCGCCTCCATCAGAAAAACGGCCGCCGCGTCCGGGAATCGAACCCGCGACCTCGTGCTCAGCAGCACAACGCCTTAGCCACTGAGCCACCGCGGCTATGCTCGCACACATGACAAATGCACAGAACACAAGCAGGCTCAGCTTCGCTGAGTATGTTCGGCCAACCCAGCCCAGTTGGGAAGTGTGACCAGTGGTTTTGGCGCCGTTTGGTGCGAGGGCCAGAGTGACTCCTCGCTTGTTCCGTGGACAGCGGCAGGAGCCCTGCTCTGGTCCGAGGGGGGCTGACAAGCGTCACACCGTGTGTAATAATTTCCGCATTGCAATACGTTCGTGAGCACAGTAGAGACTTTTTACGCGTGTGACGTGTGAAAGCCTTGTTTGTTTACGCTGGCGGGGTTCCGCGTCGCGTTGCTTTAGTTGTGCATCCTGTTCACGCTTTGCGACCTTCAGCCTCAGCCTCGCTTTGCCTTAATCCTTCACGTGCCTGTCGTTGTACGCGCCGTAAACTGGCACGGCGTTACTTTGTTGCCATGCCAGTGGGGCCTTACGTGTGGCCTGTCCCTTTGTTCTTCGTGCGGAATTTCTGCTTCACTCCCTTCTTCTTCCGAGGCGTACTTCCGTGGGCGTCCACGTTTCTCTTGTGCCGTTGAGCGACACGCTACAGCGTCCGTCTCCCAAACATGCAAGGCTCTGAGACGGGGGAGACAAATGCGCTGCTTTGATTTGTGCTGATGGGCGTCGCCAGCGAATGGGAATCGGCGAATCGGCCGTGAGCTTCTGACGACAGCGGTCATCATCACTGGCCAATTCCTTTGAGCGGGTAACTGTGGGCCAGCCAACGGGGGTTTTGGTGCCACGGTAGGCACGCCGAATGCTGCATTCCATTTCCAAGTCGGTGCAGCCCTTCCTGTTGCACATGGCACTTGTAACATTGCCGCAATTTTCCTGAACAACTGCTAAAGCGAGCGTCCGGTTCGGCCTCGGTGACCTATCAGGTAGCGTAGAGGCTTCTCACGCTTGCGTGCTGTGTTTGAGCAGCACCTCCGGGATTTCTTTTTTGGAAAAGTGCCCCCTTAGATCGGTTCTACGCATTTTTTTCGTCAGTGAGAATGGCTCGGCAATGTTGAGGTCAGTTTGGGCGTGGGGAGGAGCCTACCACCATGTTCCATGGAAGTCGTGTATCGCAACGGAAATGGTCGTCATGGAAACTGACTGTCGCATGATGGACGCCGGGTTTTCTCAAGACGGGCCACACAGGCCTTTCGCCTTAACAAACGAGGGCGTGTAAACGGGTGCGGCGCCTATTGGCACCACACTGTCGTAAGAAGGTGAGCTGCACAATGCAGGATCAAGCGCGTTCCTTCCAGCCATCTCACTAACACAAAGAGGAGAGTGTGAAGCCTTGGCCGACAGGCCGCGCGTTCGAAGGAACACGCGGCCAATTCGATGGAACACGCGGCCGCGTGCCAATACTTTTCACGCTTAGGCTGGATCCGCACAGCTGGATCCGTACAACTGTGGCCACGAGGGGTTCAATGCTCAGCGTCACGTGGACTCGAGCCGTAGAGGGCCGGACTGCCACCGGCGGTGTGTCCTCTCTGCGCCCATCATCGCTGCAGCTGCCACGCGCCGCTGGTCTTCCGCGTTTGTGGCGCTCTTGACCCGCTTTAGTCGAGAGACGGCACGGAGTCACGGGCGACGCTGACCGGTCGTCTCTTCGCAGCTCGGTGGCCCGTCAAGGACTCGGCGGAGGCAGAGCCAAGGGCGCCGACCCTTTCCTGGCCGCCTTTCTCTCTCGGCCGGCCAGGCACGAAGCGCTTTCGCCTAAGCTCGCACCCCAGCCGGGCGTTTCCGATGAAACTGCGTGGGAGCATTGCAGTGCGTGTTTAATGTGCGACATCGGCGCACTATTAAATGGGGAGTGGATAGTTTGGTAGCCCAGAGAGATTCCGAGTGAAGAGGTACAACGAGTCAGAAGGTCCAACACGCAAAAGGTCCAAGATTGGATCTCTTTACTCGTTGGATGTCTTGTCTCGCTGGACCTCTTGACTCATCATGAACCTTTTGACTCGTTGGATCTCTTGACTCACCGTGGACCTCTTGACGTGGCTGAGACGAGTCAAAAGGTCCGAGTCGAGAGGCCCAAGCTGTAGCAAATCACCGCAAGCTCACGGATAAAGTAAAATAACCAAGAACAGACAACCAAACATTCCAAGAAATCCGAAACCCGAGACGCACCGCGGAGTGCCTGCGGAGATCGGCCCAGAAGGGAGAGAGTTTTGCCCTCACCCATGAAGAGAAGCTTGGCGTGGAACACTCTGCCTTGTGACCTCGACGGAGAAGACGTGTTGCTTTTGTACGTGTGAAAATATTATAGTTTTTTTTATTATATTTATCGCCCACTCTCGTGCCGACGTCGTTGTTCTATGTAATTCAGTCAAAGGAATTAACCAATAAAACAAGCTTTGAAAGTGCACCCAAAGGATAGGCAGCGGCGCAGGTACAATGGGAGCAATTTTCATGTCAAATGGCTGCTCTGCGGAAGCTGAAGTCGTGCGGCAAGACTGGCGGTCGAGGGGAGACGGAAGCCAGAACAATCATCTCAAGCAGCCATTAATCGCAATGTGGACCCGCATAACCTAAACGATCAAATATTACTGGGACATTTTATTGGATCCAGCCGTTGAACTGGGCGAAATGAGCTGAAGGGGCTGAGGGGTAAATTATAAATGGGGAAGAAAAAAGCGAGGCTCGTTGGACCTCTTGACGCGTTGTACCTTTTGACGCGTCGTACCTCTTGACGCTTGTACGTTTTGACACAAATTGGACCTCTTGACACGGTGTACCTCTTGACGTGACTATTGGACCTCTTGACTCGTTGGACCTCTTGACTCATTGGACCTCTTGACCAGAAGTGGCTTAGAGACTGGCGACAGGGAACAAATTGGCTCCAGTGAAGGTGGTTGGAAAGCAAAGCTGTGAACGCCCCCACAATAATGCCACATGCGACGTCACTTGAATTCACGCACGTGGCCCTAGAAAGAGTGAAACCAAAGATTCTGCCAGCCGTTACCTGGGATTCGCTGGGGCGCCGTCTGACGGCCGGCCTCGAGCGGCGGAAGCCGCCGCCGTAGCCCGGCTGTGCATCGGAAGAAAGAAAACTGAGAGGAGCGTGTTTCGAAGGGTGAGACAGCGGAACTTAGCCATCCTGATGAGCTAGCTCGGGGCTACACCACCGCGTGACACAAGCGCAGACACCCAAACAATTCGGCATATGAGCTTAGCGATCGATTCCCATTTATACAGATTTAAACTGAATAGTTTAGCAAGTTCGAGAATTGCGAGAAAGCTGAGGGAACTTTTATAATCGCTATTTATCAGAACCAGTTGCTCCATTCGTCTTTCAGTAATACCTGTTAAAACACTACAGAGTTGGTATTCAGCAATTTAGAAAACGCAGTCCCGTTCGTGACAAGCAATGCGCAAAAGGTGGCGTTAATCTAGCAGCCACATATCTGTATGTGGTATCTACATTTTGTTTTCCCGCCCTGCAAGCCAATCCTTCACGTATCTTGGCCGTGCGACCATTTCATTCCGTCGGGTTCGGGTTACTCAGGAGGTGCTGTCGAACAAGTTAATCAAGCCGTGTGGAGTAGCGCGCAATCGACGCGAAGCTCCGCCAAAACAGGCCCAACACCGTCGCTAAAGCAGACGACAAAGCCGACGGAAGGGTCCGCCGACGCGCCCGCCGGATAAGCACGGGGAATGCTGGGTAATAGCGGCCTATCGCCGCGCCAGTGAGAGAGAGAGAGAGAGAGAGAGAGAGAGAGAGAGAGAGAGAGAGAGAGAGAGAGAGAACAAACTTTATTGAGCATTCTAGAGCCGTTTAGGCGCTTGATGGGGTGGTGCCCTCTTCTCGGGCCCAATATGTTTCCAGGTACTCCAGGCCTCTGGTGATCAGCGCAATCTGTTCTTCCAGGTCAGGGCTGGACAACAAGGTCTCCCATCGCTCAGGGTTGGTGTTGGCGCTTTTTACCGGGCACCTATACGCCTCGAGATTCGCGATCGCTGCGCCGCCTGCCGCCGCTTCTCCGCGGCGTTAGCGGGATTAGCGCAGCGTGGCTGATAGGTGGTCATGCAGTGTTTTGGTTCTCTTTCGCTTCTCTTTGCCTTTCCGCGCACTAAACAACTTGTTATGGTGACGTCTGTAAGCTAACTGCATGTTTAGGGCACTTAAAAAAAACAGCTGCGTCTTGGTAGAGCGCTCTAACGCCAACAAGAGCTACCCGGGGAGGCGGTTCTGCGCGCGTCTTGGCCGCTCTTGCGGGCGCCGGCGACGGCAGCAGCATATCACCGCTGTCACCTTCGAACACGTCAGCACAAGTGAATTCTATTTATTGTCGCCTCGTTTAGTCCTGATATTGGCACTGTAAGAGGTTGGTTCGTTTTGCAGCGCAGACAACAAATGCGGCTTTTCTTCGAATATGTACGTCGTAGAAAAATGTGTTTCGGGGATGTGATAACCCAACAGCTGACAAAAACTTGTGCCTTTTATGGGAATATAAGCCACGCGAAAATGTTAAGTACACTCAAAGGCTGTGCCCACTCATGCCTTATAGTAAGAACAAAGGTATATGTTAATGAAACCACGGGAAAATGAATGGTCGGCAAGTCAGGAATAAATATAATAGTCGTACGGGAATAAAAAAAAACGAGTGCAGCTTCTGAAATGCTAAAGACGTTTGTTTGAGCAAGGTAGTATTCACCAGACCAACTAGATGCGAAATGCACTGATATTTCGCTAGACATGGGGGGGGGGGGGGGCGGGGGGGCGGGGGGGGGTTGAGGAGGAGGACGCTCAACTATCCTTGTTTACAAATGCGGAGCGAAATCAACGACTGAACGTTTTAGTAATCACACACAAGCTGCGTGTTCGTTTTTCGTTTGTTTTTTTGCCTTCAACGAACGGCTGATCACTCGGCGAACGCATTTTTTGAAGAATACAGGGTAGGCAGTTCACAAGCGATACGAGGTGTCGTTGGAAGAGTTGATTGATTGATTGCAGGTTTTAACGCGCTGACGCAACGGAGACGATGAGGCACGCCGTAGTGGAGGGCTCCTGATTAATTTTGACCACCTGGAGATCCTTAACGTGCGCCGAAATCTCGTACACACGGGCTCGTTGAAGAGTGTCGTATCTGATAAGGGTCTCTGATTTCGATTTATGCTAGATTCTGCAGTCTCCCTGTGTCATATGAAGATGTTTCGAAGAGTTTGGTCACGGGCGCGGATTACCTTATAAGCCCATCTTCGCGCTTCTCGTGGAGGATAAATGTAACAGATGAATCTTTGCGAGCGCTCACATCGGACAAGACGACCCATCATTAAATTTGTCGTCGTGTGATGACTCCGGGGTGTAATTTTGCATTATCCACCGTACTTCTTTGGTACAATGTTTGTGAAATTTATGCCGCATTGGCTTGTTCATGGTACTGATCAATATCATATGTGATAGTGGCAGGCGTAACTTACGTGCTGTCAGGTATGAGTGCTCCGCTGGATTTTGTAAGTGCACAAAGTCGATTACATCATAGTGTGTATACGGCCGCATACGGAGACACTGCCACTAAATTTCAGGGCAGCGGAATTGCAATCAGCTGCATGCAAATGCTGGCTTCGGGACGCCGGCCTGTGACACACGCCCGGCGCTCATATAGATCTCTCTAAGATCGCGTCATAAACGTTTATACTCTCGTGAACATACCACGCTTGCAAACAGAGTGCCTGCTCCACGTTATTCGGTATTTCGAACGCGGACAAACGGTAAATCGCTGTCTTGAACGAGCCAAAAAGCAACGGCGACAGGGCGGAACGGGCCGGGGACTCCCGCACCTGCTTTCGAAACGGGCCGCTAGGGGGATTTCAGTGGCGCCCCTACAGGCCGCGCTCGAGGCGTATACGCCTCGAGCTTCGCGATCGCTGCGCCGCCTGCCGCCACTTCTCCGCGGCGTTGACGGGATTTGCGCTGCGTGACTGATAGGGGCTCGTGCAGTGTTTTGGTTCTATTTCGCTTCTTTTCGCCTTTCCGCGCCTAAAAAAACTTCTTATGGCGACAACTATAGGCAAAGAGAACGTTTAGGTCACTTAAAAAGCAGCTGCGTCTTCGTAGAGTACGCGATCGCCTGCAAGAGCTACCCGGGGACGCGGTTTTGCGCGCTTCGTCGCCGCTCTTCCGGGCGTCGGCGACGGCAATGTCACCTCCAAATACGTCAGGAACTAATGAATTCTACTGTCGCCTCGTTTAGACCTGATACTGGCAGAATGAGAGATTGGCTTCATTTTGCATGGACAACGAATGCGGCTTCGTTTCGCATATATACGCCGCAGAAAAATATGTTTCGGGGATGTGATTACCCAATCCCGGACAATAACTTATGCCTTTCATAAGAATATAAACCATGCGAAAATCTAAAGTATATTCCAAGCCTATGCGTCGCTAAATATGTGCCCACACACCCCATATAGCAAGAACCAAGGAAATGAAACCACAGAAAAATAAATGCTGTGCCAATGCGGAATTTAGAAACATAATAGCTCTAACGGAAATAAAAAAAAAAACAGTGCTGCTTCTGGCACGCTAAAGACGTTCGTCTAAACTTAAGCCAGGTAGGTTTCACTAGACCAACTATACGCGAAATGCACTGCTATTTCGCGAGAAATCGGTGAGGGGGGGGGGCAGGGAGGGGGACGCGGTGTACAAATGCGGAGCGGAATCAAGCAATGAACGTTTTAAATCCCACACATAAATCTCGCGTCAACTTTCCTTTTGTTTTTCTACTTCAACGAAGAGCTGATCGTACGGCCAACGGTACGGCGGACGCATTTTTGGAAGTATACAGGGTAGGCTGTTCAACAAGCGATGAAATGTGTAGTTGGAAGAAGGTGGTACAGTCGAACCCGTTTATAGCGAACTGCAATATGCACCGCGATTTGTTCGACATATCTAATAGTTCGATATAGCCGAAACCGCCTATAACGAGCTTATTGTTACGAGTTCGCATTGCGCGGTAGACCCCCCCCCCCCCGCCCCCCCCCCCCCCTGCTCAACTCCACCACCCCCGCATAGAGAAAGGAACACGGTAAAGTAGCCATTAACCATACCCAAAATAATCCATTTATTGCAATTAATAAAGCTTCTTTCCGCCCGAACTGCCTACTTTGCAAAAAAAAAAAAAAGCGGTGATTTTTGTTTTCACTTTGGTTTTGGCGGCTACAACTAGCATAGCCTCCTCTACACGAAACATTATTTGCAGCAGTACGAGTCTGCGTTCTCCAAAATCGAAGAAGCATTGGCGGAGCACATCGACTACCGAAACCGCTTTGCTCTAAGCATCGGACGGCTTTCACTCGCGACAGCATCGGCAACGTTGGCGAACTCTTCCCACAGTTCACCGATGCTGCTGTCTTAGTCTGGACTCGCTGACTGGGCGGGTTCCGTCGTAAGTCCCACGCGTCGGAAATAGTTACGGAAAGTGTCGGCCGTCACGTCGGTCCGGGCAAGGCGCAATGTCCCAGTCCCGGCTCTTGCTCCGTGGTCGCGGCCAATCCACATCTCAATCGCCGCTCCGAGACCATGCATTTCGGCGGCCATTCTAGGCGCGCGGAGTTCGATATATCGGATGTGAACTTCGTTATAAGGAATCAGTTTCCCATGTATATCCGTAACTGAATTATTTTTGTTCGATATATAGCATAAATCGCTCTATCCGGGTTCGTTATAGCCGGGTTTGACTGTATGTGATAAGGCCCTCTGCTTTCAGTTTCTGGTTTATTCTGCAGGCTCCCTGTGCCATATGACGATATTTCGAAGAAGCATTTAGTCGCGGACGCGGATTATATTGTAAGCCCGTCTCCGCGCTGCTCGCAGAGGATATATGTAGCAGATGAAAGTCTGCGGGCGCGAACCTCACGACAAGACGACTCTGTCGTGTGCTGATCCCCGAGTATAATTATGTATTGTCCATCGTACTTTTGTTGAATATTCCCGAAATTAACACAGACTGGCTTGTAAATGGTGGTGAACAATAATATTGGCAAACGTAACTGGCGTGCTGTCAGGTATCAGTGCTCCGCTGATTATGTAAGCGCACAAAACCGATTTAAAACGTAGTGTATAGCCGTAGCATGAACACCTGAGGAACCGGCGGTTACGGAGACACGGCTAGTAAATTCAGGTCAGTGTAACTACAATCGGCTCCATCATACGCCGGTTCCGCGACGCTGGCCTGTGGCACACACCAGGCACTTATACAGACCGAATATACCACACTAAGCTCGCGTCGGAAACATTTACACTCTCGGAAACACACCCCATTTGCGAACAGAGTGACTGCTCCACATAAACATGGATTTAAAACACCCGCAAACGGTAAATCTCAGTCGTGAACGTGCCTCAAAAGCAGCGGCGGCACTGGGGAGCGGGGCGCGGACTCCCGCGGCTGCTTTCGAAACGGGCCGCTAGGGGGATTTCAGTGGCGCCCCTACAGGCCGCGCTCGAGACTGAAGGCGAAGAAAGAGCGATTCCTGAGTGGGGGCGCCATCGGCATGACCGCGACGCGCGGAAGGACGTAGCCAGCAAACGATAGTGGCCATTGTGTTTTCAGCGGCTTTTTGGGTGGCTTTTTGTTGCACAGTATACAGGTTTCGTGAGCTCCTAGTGAACGTAAAGCTTTTTCCTGTATCACTGTGGGGAGGCTTCGGAGACCGTGAACTCCGCCACGCCTCGTGGATTTTCAGGGGAAACCGAAATTAATGTGACTGAAAAAGAAATCTGGTCGATATTCGAGCGGGCAGGCGGGGAGGGGGTGCGCTAGGACAAAGACTTAAAATGTGGTGAATGCAGGCATGTAAACATAAAACTAAGGTTGGTTTTCTCGAACAGGATGGGTGCAATTTGTATGCACAACCCGTGCGCGCTTAATCAACATTGAGGACATTAGAAGCTGCGGCTGTTTTAAAAAGGCCCGTTCTTCCTCCACGACAATATCCTAGACCAGTGTTCGCAAATTCATTTTAGCAAGGCAGCCCAGCCTACGTAATACCCTTCATAAGGTTTTCTGCATTCTGGGGGGCTAGCTAATGTTTGTTACGTTTTGGATATTGAGGGTGTGCATGTAATTCATGTAATTTGGGGTTGTGTAATTAAAAAAAAAGGCGTCGGACCAACGTAAACACCGGTTAATTGTCTTAGCTAAAAAAGAGCGAATATAAATTAAATGAAAATGAAATGAAGATGAAAAATGAAAAAATGAAATGTCGTAAATGAAAAAAAAAAAGACGTGTGCTAAAGAATTCAATCGGCTGCATAACAGGTGTCCCCAGGAATAGGCATTATACAAAAATATATAAATGTAGAATTTCTAAAAAAAGATTACATAAATAAATTCACTGCTCCAGATTGTTGTCCATAACCCAGGTTAAGCGGAAATAAAAATATAACGGCTGTCACAAACAGGCAAGCATCGGATAATTTGGTCGCCGAGAAGTTTGCGCCCCGACATGTCTATGCCACGAAACGTCCGTACACCGAAATTTCCGAACCGAAACATCCTGCACCGAAATGTCCTAGAGCCGTCTGAAGTTTGTACGGTGCTCCCGGAAAAAATTCTCCTAGGAGATTTTCTTTAAAATTTTTTATCTCCAGATAATCTGCTGCCGGCGGTGTGAATATTCCTATAATATACGTAGTTCTATGTGAGTTTTAAATTTCTCACTTAATTTTGCCCCAGGATTATCCGACACCATATTTTAATTTAAAAACCTAATTGTAACGTTAATGTAACGACACGTTCCAATTTTCGAAGTGGAACTGGAACGCGTTCCTTTCGGAATAAAGGAACTTGTAACGGGAACTCGTTTCAAAATTGGGAAGAAACGAGGAACGAGCTTTCGTTCCTATTTTAGAGGTACGTGTACAACTCTGGTACTAAAACGATAGTTACAGTAGTTTTCGCCTAGCAATCGCGATAAAGATGTCTTCGCCGCAAAGCCGGTCTTTCCGTTCCAGATTTCCGGGAGCGTACAATAAATACACGAAACCCTAGCCATAAACAGCTTTGTTGTAAAAACAGTTTGAATAGCGTGGGCTGCAACCCAGGCTGCTACGAGCAGAGCTATGGAGTGCACCTCAAAGCCATGGAATTATTTTCTAATTATCGTGTATAATTATGTTTTTTTTACATTTGCTTTTTGATTTAAAATGCAAACATCCAATTTCAAAGCATTTAATTTACCCGCTATACCTCGGTTGGACGAAAAGGGTCTCTGTGCATGAGCCCGTTTAATAAAGAAGTTGCTCGCAGGAAATGTCAGTTGCGTGCCGTTGAGGAAACGGAGTTTTACATTATGGAAGGCACTTAGACGGCGCTAGTGGTTTCTCGAGTCACGAATAAGCGCAGTAGCATGACAGAAGACCGGCGAAAATTTGGTTCCCCGCTCTCTAAATTCCCGGGCTGCCCACGAACGTACTCCTTAAACACGTTCTTTAATATTGAGGGAGGCTTGCCGTCTTATTTAGCTGTCTCAAGGCCCGCAGAAAAGTCTCCCATTTTGCTATATGCGGGAGCTGTTGTATGCGTGAAGGTGGCGTGCACTATTCGTGACTGGTTCCTATCGGCTCCGTGAGCTGACAGCCATTCACGGACGACTCAAGGTGCGACTGGCCACGCCTATCGATTCACTTCCTTCGCGCGCACTAATTAGATTTTGTTGCGCGAGCCCCGATCGGTGGGAAACTGTTCGCCGAGGCGGCCCGATGAGGTCGAATCGTCGACCACGTGTGCGAGAAACGACTCCCGTACGCTACGCCGCCGAGTGCCAAGTGTCCCTGACGCTCGGCGGGTCAAAGACACGGACGTTAATTGAGCCCCTGTGCACGCCGGGTCGTTAGCAGCCGCCTTGGAGCGCCGGCGTGGGCTGCGCGTCGTGATTAATCAAACCTGTTGACTACTTCGAGCGCTGATCGTCTGAAATGGCATTGCACCAGTCGATACATTGGCAAATGTAGTAAGCAAAGTTTCCGATGACCTGAGCTGCTGGAATTACTGCCGCTCCTACGTACGTGCACTGCGCGCTGTTGCCACTCTCTCTCTCTCTCTCTCTTCTCTCTCTGCTGTCTAAAATTAGAAGCGTGTGAGCAAAGAAGGTGGGCTTTGTCCATGGCTGCGGAAGGCTCCGAAAATGTTTTGGCGGCGGGAGTCGCTGCTGGCACGGACATTAAGGACAACGACAGCCTCAATCTTTTTTCGCGCTTGAAGGGACACTGAAGTCAAAACCGAAGTTGATCTAAATAGATAGACTGGCACCCCAGATAACGAATATCCCGCTCTCTGGGGCAGTACCTGTAAAATAATCACATAAATGATAAAAAAGTGAAGCTATCAGTCGCCAATTCAGCTCTGAACCGAATTAGGCTCGCGAACCGGGTGGCTAACCTGTTCACGGCTCGATTTATTCGTGCCCTGAAAAATACCGTAGCCGAATCGGTATTTTTTATGGTGCGACGCACTGGCCAAAACGTTTCCGAACCACTGAATCTGGAAACACATACCCGTCAACATTGTTGAGCGAAAAGAAAACATTGGGCTTATTTGAGCCAATACACCAATTCACGACTGGAACTCGCAGTGTTGTCGTAATTCAGAATTCAAAATAAACGTGGTTTGATATTTGATAGCTTGAGTAGACAGTACACATTAAAATACACACAAATAAAAAAAGTCGACCCAAAAACACATGTACATTATTAACTCACTTGTCCGGCATTTCGTTATCTTAAAAATACAAAAAGAGAGCGCGCGACCTCGTATCTCGTGGCAGCGTTCCAAGTTCAACAGTAACAAAAGCTTCCAGTAGATGGCGCGACCGCTGGAACGCGGCAAAATTGAATTGAATTGAGCAAAACTGCATCGTATTTATCGTGGAGGCGTCAGCATCGGCTCGGCCGCGCAGTGTTCGGCGGCGTGCTGGTATTTCATGTCGCCGCACGGCGGCGCGCGCGTCGTTACCCAGATAGAGTTCCTGTATATGCTCCCTACGGGAGCAGAGTTGCGCATAGGTCCGCCATCTTGACCGCCGAGCATCCAAAGCAGCGTGGGAAAGCCAACCGTCGGGCTTGAAGGAGTCGCGCGCCCCGACGTCGCTGCTTTTTTTTTTTTTTTTTTTTTTTTGTAACGCGCGCTTCGCTTTATTATTAGGGGTGTTTTCCTATAACACATATCCTAATATCGGGAAGATATGGCTGTGCAAAATGTTCCGAAATATCCCTCCAGGTCTTCACAAACATATATGTGTTACTATAAATTTAACGAAGACGTGACTCGTTTTGCTCAATAAACCTCCATACTGGTTAGATGCCTGGTATAGAATCAGCACGCGCGTATATACACACTGGGTTATTTGGAACTCAACCTACAGTTTTTGCAGTCTATAGTGCATGCCGGCAAACTTTCATGCCTTGACAACGTAAAGTGATGTGACCAGGCATCTAACCATTATGGAGGTTTATTGAGCAAAACGAGTCACGTCTTCGTTAAATTTATAGTAACACATATATGTTTGTGAAGACCTGGAGGGATATTTCGGAACATTTTGCACAGCCATTCGATATTCGGATATGCGTTATAGGAAAACTGCACTCAAGAGGAGGAGGAGGAGTATGGGGAGGAGGGGAAAACTTTGTTTAACAATTAAATCGATCTGGTTAGCCTGGGGAGGGGCCAACCATGCAGTGTATAAGGGTATTCAAAAATTGCAGGTCTCTCTCTTGCCACACGGCGTGTTTCAACCCTTCCAGGCGCGAAGAACAAATCCTATTCTACTCGGGATGGCGTTCTATGATTTGAAGAAAATTACTTTTACTCTCTTGTCCTGGACAGAGGACCCGGCCCACTAACCAGATCGATTAGATTGTTAAACAAAGTTTTCCCCTCCTCCCCTTACTCCTCCTCCTCCTCTTGAGTGCAGTTTTCCTATAACGCATATCCGAATATCGGGAAGATATGGCTGTGCATAATAGAGCTAGGCGTCAGCTTCTCATGTAAGCATTCGAACAAAAGGAATAGTCAGCTGCTAATAGCCGCCAACAGTGAAAATGGAAGACCAAAACAAATTCTAGGCCTTCAGGGCTGTCGGCTTGAACGCGTACTGAAGTGCAACAAAGATACTCTTCATGTACTAGCGTGTTGCGGCTTGTCGCTCTCGCGCTACGAACTACGAATGCGACATGGCAGCGGCTCAAAATGTACGAAAGACGCCGACAGCAGAGGGCAGCAGCGGCGTTGCAGCCGCATCGCCGGCTTCTCTGCGGTGCGTGGATGCTTTTTGTGCACGTGACGGCGATCAGCGAATACGGTCGTGAGCGGCAAATGGAAATCAAAGGCGCAACTCTGCTCCCGTAGGGAGCATATACAGGAACTCTATACCCAGATGCCTCGAGCAGCAGACCGCCGTTGCCGCGCCTGGCCGCGCCTGCCTCGCCGACCTAGAGGGCTCGTGTTTTCACAACGCCTGCAGCGTGCAGGCGTAAATTTTTTACGATTTGCCACAAGGACTCCTTCATCATTACTTCGAGTTTTATTTACTTGCGACAAATTAGTTCACAGTGAAGTTCGAAACGTTACCGAATTCTCGTCTGCTGTCGATACTTGACCACATAGGGAGGCTGTATGGTTATAAAAACAGCCTCAGCTCTTGTTTTATAGAAAGTCGCATGAAAAGTAAGATAACAATTGTCGCTAGGATGACTGTTACAGTATGCCGAATTTCAATTACAATTGTGATAATTACTCAGCCGAAGCTGTAAACGTACGAGTGGTACAGAAAGCGGCTATAACCGTTGCTTTTTAAAAATATCTAGCAAGAAAGTATGAGACAGTCAGCCGCTGAAACGACCATATCAATACGACGAGTTTTATTTTCTTTACTTAATTTGTTAGTTACAGAAAATTGTAAATGGTACATCATTTCTGTTTGCTGGCAACGCATGACCTCGAGAGGGTAAACCAACAGCACATATTTGCTTGTCTGCTAGGATGAAACTCCTGTTTTGTTTTGTGATGTAATCGCAAATTCATGCTCACTACCATTAACCAATAATGAATAAAATAGATACGCACAGACTTCGGGAGTGTTTTTGAAGTGAGGGGGGTACGCAAGTCAATCAATCAATGATGGAGGTTTTGTGGTTCTAGACACTAGAGCACGTTTTATTTTTCGGCTTCTGTAATGGGCAGTTTTCATTTTTGAAGGCACTCCGTGGTTTTTCAAACTCAGTCTTGAACTAAACACCAATTATTTTAAGTAGCAGCTCTTTATCTAGTTCAAACATCCTATTGCAATAATTAAATTTATTATATGTTTGGTTAGGGAAGCTATCAATCATACCCTCTGCGTGCAACTTGAGCTGCACTGTATGTCATCACGCATGATACAGTCGACACTGACATAGGGAATATTAATTAAATTACTGTAAGGAAGCAATTTGCTCGTCGTTACTAAACTACAATACTCTAACTGATAGGAATGCGTCAGTAACAACTTCTAAGAAGAACTCAAACAAGGTGAATTGGGAACTACGTAACGATCAGCCTCTGCAGGCAGGGCGGATGTCCTCGCTAAATTACTCGAATGGCGCCAGGACTCCACAGAGCCTAGCAATTTGTACCACCTCAGCCAGTTTTTTGTTTGGTCTTGTTGTAGAGTGTTGCGACCGTGTGGGCCGACCCTAGCCGATCTCCGTCACCTCCGACATACGTGTGGTAGCGTGGTTTGAAGCGAGCGACCAGCCGCTGTTGCAGCCGTGAAGAAGTCCAGAAGCCGTAGGCTAACGTAACTGTTTACTTCATAGCGAGAGATGAGCCGAAACCAAAGAACAATGCCCCGACGGGCGAGGTAACAGTACAGGACTCGAGAAGAGTGACAGCAATGATTCACTGCTCAAACAGGAATGGAATATAGCGCTTGAGAGGCTCGTATTTATACCCAAAAGCGCCAACGGCCAAAACAACGTTCCCTCTGGATTGTGCACAAGCCACGAACGTCACAGACACACACCACACTCTTTCCAGAGTTCGTGAGCAGTCGGTAGCCGCGGCGCACGCTGAGCCCGAGAGAGGGGAGAGAGGAGGGCTCCGCTGCGATCGCGGGGCCTCTGTGTCCTTGAAGCGCGTTGAGACGTGCTTCGCCGGTAACCGTCGAAGTTTGGAACGCGCCGAAAGCGAAGCGTCTGACCCGGGCTTGTCGAGACGTGAAAACACGAGTTACCGACACGGTGGGGCTTGTCTGAAAGGCGCACGTATGGAGGCTTCGCCGCACAGCCGAGGAGTATTGAAATGAAGCCCAACGGCGTTCTCAATCGTAACAAGAGTCATGATTTTTCTAATCGCGCGAGGACTAGGAATGGGGAAACTAAGACCCTGCGACACCCCCCCCCCCCTTCCGGAGCCCCTCTAGATATGTACACATTCTCTAACCAGGTTTGGGATATGCATTTCATACAGCTTCGCTGGTCGCACATCCACCTTCACAGAGGAAAATATTGGCTCGTAATTTCTTGTGTCGTTAATCGGTATAACGCTTGCCTATAACACAACTTTCGAACTTTCAGCCTTATCCTGCCTCGCCCGAGCGAGATTTGAAGAGAATTACTGCGGTGTTCTGAAGTCTAAGACCACCCCTTTTGTCTCAAATCTGTTTGTAAAGAGAATGTCTCGGCAGTTCTCAAATGTTCCTATTATAGTTTCAGTTGGAATTTCGCTATTAGACAAGACGTTTTACCGACTACATGTTTCCTACTCTGTAGCTTATGTCCTAATCCCTTATTAACATTATATTATAACGGTCTCATTTGCATATTTGATATCCTGATCTGGTGATGTTTGAAATAGGCAGCAATAAGTTTCCGGGCACGGAATGTTATAACTTGATCTGTGTTTGCTAATTAAATACTAATTGTCTTTACTTGCTATATCCTAGTTTGCTATAGCTTGTATAGTTCACCATAATGTTGATGCACATTTTGTACCTACCTTTCCTCCTGGGGGTGTTTTTAACCAATTCACTCTTGGGAGTCTGTGTCAAATATACACAAAAGCTTGTACGAAAGAGAACTTCCTTTTGGACCTTTAATTCCTTCAAACGAACCGTTTCTCGTATGGTTCGTGCTGCGCGAGACATCGCGAGAACACTTAGGCACCAAAGCGAAAGCGGCACGGATGTTGTTTTGGTGACAAGCTCACGGAAACTCACTTGATTCGCTATCAAGTGATTCGCCATCCTCCAGCGCTTCACGATGCGAACGTCGCACGCTGCTAGCATACAAGGAAGCAGTTCAGGACGTTAGTTTTCAGCGCCAACACACGTTTTGCAGCAAGCAGTCAGGAAAAGTTCGCCAACTCGCCTTTATTATAAGATCAGCTACAGCCTCGTTACCGTGAAGCAGCTGCGGCGAAAGGCGTCTGCTACGCGCGGGGGCTCGCGCGGGCATCTCGGAGCCGACAGCAGCGCCCGCACATTGGGATGAATTCTCGTTGCCTCTCCGGAGCGCCGATGCCGACACCTCCCCCCTTCTGGCCACCAGAGTTAGACAGAAGAGAATATGGAAAAACAGCGCAAAAACGGGACAAAAGAACGTGACAAGACTAACATCAACACTTAGTCAGCGCCCAGTCTTGTCACGTTCTTTTGTCCCGTTTTTGCGCTGTTTTCCCATATTCAGTTATGTACCAACAAGCCCGCACCAACACACTTTTTCAGTCTTGTCACGTTCTTTTGTCCCGTTTTAGCGCTGTTTTTTCATATTCAGTTATGTACCAACAAGCCCGCACCAACACACTTTTTTAGACAGAAGAGGTGAAAGGGAAAGAGAAGAAAGGCTTTCACGCTGCAGGGGTAGCAGAAGAGAATCTGTATTTCAACGAGATTTGCAGGGAAGCGAGCATGCAGATACGCGGCCAATTTTTGTTTCCCAGGGTACCCGAAAACATGCGACAAAGCCATTTTCGAACTATTATAGCCACACTAACGAGTTCGCTGTCAACGTCCACACGAAAAATATTTCAGCGCACGTAATGGAGCCATGAAGAGATAATACAAGTTTGTTTTATTCGAAATGTTTCGTGTTTTATAGTGCCCCCAGCGCTTGTCCGGATACCAACGATGCTTTATTTACTGAGAAATTAACCAATTTAAGTTAAAATTGTGATTTTCTCGCTAAATCGTGTGTTTTTGTGGTCTGCAACATGGAGGAAAGAAAAGTTTAGGAGGGAGCGTCACGTGACAATAGTGAAGCAGAGTCATAAAAAAACAAAAAAATTCCCCCGCATTTCCCCGAGGGGGAGAATGTGAAAGTGCGAATGCACGGTTGTCGGCCCGCTTGCGGCGCTTGCGCTCGGCCCCCGCAGCCCACCGCCTCGCCGCCTTCTCTTCCATCTCTTCCATCGGGTTTGTAGTATCACGTGTACACCACGCAGTTATCAAGCCGCTATAACGCCGCTGAGTCGCCAACGCACACCGCTGACGACGTAGTTTGAATGCGTTAAAGATATAAGGCGCGTCACTAACGCTGATATCACGTCGCGTCCGTGGCTTGGTCGGTAGAGCGTCGCGCTGCGGCCGCAAAGTCCTCGGATCGAAACCTGGCGCCGGATGCTGTTTCTTCTTTAAATATAGAGGAGCACTGCGGACGCCGCCGACGCCGGCGGTGGATGGTTTGGGGTCGCTTATAAAGTGCATTACTTAAAAGGAAAAACTCATGGGAGTTACACCATCACGTCACAGCAAATTGCGCCTCATGTGGCCGCCCGCCCGCGCTGCGTGCGTCTGTCCGTTCGGTTGCCGGGCTGTTCGGGTATTCGGGTTTCGGCAACGAGTTGCCCTCCGGGTGTTGCGCGCAGCGCTGCCTGCAACCCGAAACGCGCAGCGGACTGATCGTGCGGGCACAGTGGTCGGACGGGAGAGACGGAAAACATCTTCATTTATTGAGCTTTCGGATCCGTCCAAGTTGACGCCGCGGTCGAAGTGTTGAGTGCCGCCACCGTGCAAAAGTGGAGATGACAGAGTACGACATCCGTGCCTTATCCTTTATTTCACAAAACACACCGCACTTTCTTTGTTGTGGTCATTTTATCTTTCCCCCTCCCAGGCGTATAGTCGAATTCGTTTTCCCCATATACCTATCGCACGGATTGAGCAGTCCTCGGAACACCAGCCCGCGTACTGCCTGTGACGTGAGGCGGAAAATGATCCGTTCTTCCCGCGCCCGCACCCAACATCAGTGCTTTTGCACCTTATGTTTTCCAATGCACTGAAGGAGACAGCAACGCACCACAGTCGTCATCCCGACAATTGCGGCACGTACAACATGCCACCATACCGGAGCACCGCTAAGGCGAAGGTACGCAAATGCGCACGCGAGCAAAACCAAAGCTTTTCGCACCGCCTCTCACTCGTTACAGCGCTATGATGTAAAGGGAAGGTGGCGCGATGACTCCCAGCAGAATGCCACACGCAATCATCAAAGCACGCCAGGCAAACACCACGCACCTGTATGCCGCGCCGTGCTTGTGAATGTTCACGGCGGCGCATTCGAGCAAAGCCGGTCGTTGTTCGAGCGATAAACGTCAGAAGTTGAATTCGTCTCGCAGCTCGTGAAGGTGCTTCCTGAGCATGGGATCTACGTCTCGTGTCGCTTTTAACAGCGACACGATGCGAGGGTGGGAGCACAAAGCTGGCGAAAAATCTCGTACGGCGACTTCGGCGACGCCGCTCGGCTCCAGCTCTAACGGCTGCGAGCCGGAGCCACTAAATGCTACCGCGGGCCTGAACGTGGTGGATCTTCCAGGATGCATTGCGTAGGAGGAGCAAGAGGAGAGGAGAATGCGGAATCAGAGGAGGTTGGCTTGCCAAAGCTGGGCCGCCTGACGTCATGCTCCCTCCTAACAGTTTCTTCCTCCATGGTCTGCAATGACATCACAGGAACCGACCGCTCTGCGTCCTACAGTGCCTTGATTCACGCGTCTGCCGTACAGGGTGGAGACACGTATACGCTGGCGCCGCCATTTTGGGTCACTCGCTCGCCGCTGAAGCAAGTCAATAGAGAGTTTTAGCATACCGGGTACCGTCCGCTAACGCTACGGCAGCGGGTAGCGGGGCCCGACCGCGGGAAGGTGGGGGGATTACTTCCGCCGGCCGGCCTTCGCCATGCCCGCACCTTATCTCCACTGAGGGGCAACCTCCTCGCCCTCCCCGCGCGTGCATGCGTGGTCGGGTCCCGCTACCGTAGCGTGAGCCTCCGTTAGCCGCTATGCTAAAACTCTCTATTGTATCAACACCGGGCTAAAATTATCGCCGCGACGCGGTTTACTGGCGAAGTTTGAATCATCTTATCTGTTTCGCGTTGCTGGGTGTCGTGGGAAACAAAAAGAACTACGCGTTGAGCACGTTGACCCAATTGCGGCGGCACGGGACCATTCAAAGGGTGTCTCCACTCTTTACGGCGGCGATGGCATCGAGGTACCCTACGGCGGTGTTCGCGCGTTTTTTACGTTACTGAACCTAGATGGCGCCACCATACCGTGGCAAGCTACAGTGAAATCTCGATATAACGAACTTCAGGGGACCGTGGAAAATTGCTCGTTATTCTGAAAGGTCGTTATAGTGAAAATCGCAAAATTTAGGAAAACAAATAGTATTTCAATGCCTAAAACGACCTACGTGTACAGCAGTGCATCCTTGGAGTCATTTTTCACAAAAAAAATGCACTAGTGATCATGAAACAATGCACGTTTATTTAAAGCGGTTGGCGATTTTCATCTAGCGCGAGTAGCACAAGCTTCCTAGCACGAAGGACTCAAACTCTTACACATTCCTGGGGAGTGAATCAGTGGCCGTGCGGTTTTTTCCCGGACATGTGCGGAGTTTTTGTATGCTGTCCGCCACATCCGCAGTAGTCGCGTGCTCGTCGTAGTCTTCCAGTGCTGCTGCGGCACCCTCAGAGGCATCGTTGTTCATCCCATCCTCGCTGCCATCTTCACTTCTTCATCCTGAACGCTCACGGTCTGGGCAACGTCCTCTGTTGTCAGCTCCGCTGATGTCCGTGAAGATCCAGCAAGCCACGTGAGCAGCGGCGGAACGTAGAAAAAGTTGGGGTGAGCGCGAATAGCGCGGCCGCGGCTTTCGGGACGGAACAGGCTACCCATGCTTCATTTTTTCTCTTCTCCTCACCTTTTTTCTCCCTCTTGCATCGGATGCCGCATTCCGCGGAGCAAGTTGCAAGACGTCCTCTTCTTCGCTGCGCTTTGCCGTGTCGTCTACTAGCACACTGCCCCGGTTGCCGCGATTGTTTAACGGACTTCTAAGAGTCTTCGGCCTTGAAAATATGAGTTCGTAGTACTGAGGTGTTGTTAACATGGCACGGAACTAAATAAAACGATCGTTATTTTGAAACGTTCGCTATTCTGAAGTACGTTGTAGTGAAATAATTTTACATTAAAACTATAAGCAGTCGGCGTGGGATTTCTTAAACGCTCCTTAATCTGAAAAGTTCGTTAATGTGGTGTTCGTTGTACCGAGGTTTGGCTGTAGCTGTTTTCTGCCTTTGGTTTGTTGGCAGGCGCCTCGTAGGTGTTGTGAAATCCCCCCCCCCGTACCATTGCTGTACTGGATGGGAGCAGTGTGTCTTGATTTTTCCTAACCGGCCAAACCGCTTCCGCTCACTGACTAGCCAGCGTCACTATCAATAATTAACAGTGACTCTGGCTAGTCAGTGAGCGGAAGCGGTTTGGCCGGTTAGGTAAAATCAAGACAGACTGCTCTCGCGGTGGCCATTATCCGGTAGAGGGGGAGATTTCACAACACCTACGAGGCGCCAGCCGGTTTGTTTTTGACCGTGCTTAAACCTGACTTGTTTTTGTTCTGGGAGAAAACAAATTGGCCGCGTATCTGCTCCTTTCGTTGCAAATGTCGACAAAAGACGATAGTCTTTATCGAGTTTTGCGAAGTAAATGCCTCCTTTTGCTTTCCCGCTCAGCTCTCACGTTGTTCCTCTTGCGTCGCGCTCCTCCCGATGTAAAGACGCCAAAGGTTTGCTGAAATCATTTTAAATTTACCGCGTTCCACTGCTCCAGGCCGGGTGTCTGGATGCCAATGCTGCCCTACGGCGGAGACGCTCGTGAATTGAGGCGCCCTACTTCAACGTTGATAGAACCACGTTGCCCTACTTCAAGTGGGTTCGAAGCAGAACGTGGAACCTATCTAGCGGAACCTTTCGTAACTGTTGCCGGTTGATTTCTTAAAATGGCGCCAGAAGCTATAGTGGTGCGGGCGACAGCAGGTGACGGCTGAGTGAATTTTTTTTCTGCAGGTGATGAAGTATGTAATTTCGCAAAAATCAGGCATGTATGACTTTTTACAAAGAAACACTGCAAATATCACTTATGTATTAATTTATTGTGTTATATTTGCGTAATGTCTTGTTCTTCGTCAACAATGTTGACAAGTATGAACATTACACCGGCCTTATGCCTGTGCTATACACGGCACCTTCCAATTGACAATTGGACTCTTCCCACAACTGCTCCCTATGTATTTACAATGGGGCACTCGATAGACAATCGGTTCAACGGCCTTCCGCAGGCCTTTGAAACGACCGTGTAGCACAGGTATTAGACGGGTGACTATTTCGCAGGCCTTGTTTTACTTTGGCCGGGTGGCTGAATCGAGTCACAGACAGACAGACGTACAGACAGACCAAAATTTCTGGGTAAACGTAGCCCAAGATAGACTATCGTCTTTAATAATCGTTTCGTGAATCGTGTCGTGCTCGCTCGACAAATAGGGTCACGTAAGACACCGCTGCTTGAGTCAATCGGCCAACGCGTCGCCTGAGACAACCCCAAAGCCCCGCAGTGCCGTGCAGCTAAAGCAAGCATAATTCGCGCAGTACCGACAGCAGTACGCATCAGAACTTCTATGCTTACATGTGCTTTCGTAACTTTCATGGTTTGTCCCACCATTCTTATTGCTTTGAAAAGAACGTGCCCTAAATTTAAGCACAAATAGCTCTTTCTGCAAGCTTATAAGCTCAGCCGAATTTGCGTTTGCTTTTGCCGGCCTCCGCCAATCGCAGAGCAGGCTGGTATGGAATCATAGGTTCTGTTGCCGGAAATGAGTGAGTGGGTCCTAATTATATAGCTTATTTGAGCGAATTTTACGTTAAAACTGGTGTCAGTATGGTTCTAACGTGACCGTCTTTTGAATGAACCAAACTTGTGTTTTGTCTTCATGGCTCCTTTAAAAAGACCGTAAAGACGAAATATAACATTATTCGATTTGAGAAAACTAGCCTTTTTATAACTCCTAATTGCATTAGAGCCGCGGAAGACATTTTGTAACCAAGAAAAGCACGGGAAATATTGGAAAACCTTCGAATTTCGCGCCACGGTGACGCGTAACGGGCAGCAGTGACGTCACACGGGCCACCGCTAAAAGCAAAGTCATCAGTTGTTTTTGTACGTGTTCAGTGTTTGCTTTTATCTCGTTCAAAGTGTCTAGCGTGTTGAGTGCTCGTTCGAACTCTAGTGATACGATACAGCGAGACTACAATGAGCGGGTTCTTCATGGTGGCCCCGGAAGGCGGCCGCCCATCGCACAAACAAGATTTTGTCACGTCCCAGGGGAAAGTGGCCGGCGGTCACCCCTGATTCCATTGTTTTCCTTTGTCGCGACCGGCGCAAAGCCGGGACAACTGATTTACTCAGCAAGAGTGATCGTGCGGCCGGTGAGCAACGCCCGGCTTGCGCCACGTCAAGGGTCGTCGTGGTCGGCGCGGTGCGGCGTTCGCTACACCTTAATACTTCTTCATTTCTTCGGAGTTTGCGATAACGTGGGTGTCACCGTTATCGGGACAAGGCGGTTCTTTTAATGAGCCAGACTTGTATTTTGTCTTTGCGGTGCCTTGAATATATACTTGGGGCGGTAGGAATGAGCAGTCCACGTAGGCCAGAGCACAGGTGCGGCTGCAGGGAGGCGAGTGAGAAAGGAGTGCGAGGCGACCAGCGTTTGCAGGAGGAGCTCAATCTTTGTACGACAAGGAACGGCACAAGTGACCCTCTCACTGTTGTCGATTCAACGACGCTCGTAATCGGCTTGGGGCCGGTATACGCATGCAGAGCGCACGCTTCTCTCCATGGCTTGGCAGCCCATACTTCGGCCAGCGGAGATCTCTCTGATATCACCTGAACCTCGAGCGTATAGAGCAATTTGGCCATTTCTCCCGGCAAAGCCACGTTCCGCCTTCAAACGAGCACGGCTCGGCGCGCGGCGCTTCTTCGAATCGGAGACGCAAGGGAAACACATGGTCTGTCCGGTCGGAGCAGTCTTTTGCCATTTCGACCATGATTTCGCGAGGAGAGTACGGTTCGTGATCGATGTCGTCCGTTCCCGGTGACGGATTGAAATGTTTGGTGTGGAAGGAGAGAGAGAGAGAGAGAGAGAGAGAGAACTTTATTTTAAATGCCAATGCATTTCTTAGTCGGGGGTTGTCGTGCGTTGGCCGGCGTGCGCCTAGCAACAGCTGTGGCGCGCCTAGCAACCGGAGCGCGTAGTAGCTCGGGCGGGAGTAGCGGAGGGCAAGGGGAGAGGAGGAGCGCGCTCGGTGTGTGAGGGCGCTCGCATCGCGGAGCTCGGGCGGAGTAGCGGAGAGTGAGTGGAGAGGGGGAGCGCGCTCGGGCGTGTGAGGGCGCTCGCATCGCGGAGCTCGGCGGAGAGAGCTCGCGCGCGGGGCGGGCGTGTTGCGCGGGTCTCTCTCTCCTCTCCGCGTACTCTCTCTCCGCTCGCTGCGCTCGGAAAAATATATATAAATGCAGTGGAGCGCGCGCCTCTCTTCGTGACTGCTTGCCGCAGCGCACTCATCGGTGCACCCAATGCATTCGCATTTCCGCACGATCCCCTTCGGGGAGGTGGGGGGGGGAGTTTTTTTCCCAATCCCTTGTGATTGGGGTTACTGCAGATCAGTGAAGAAAGTCAGTGAAGAACCAGGCGGCCCAGGAGTGCCTGGCTGTCGCCGGCCAGGCACTCTGGCCGGCCGCCCTGTTCACTAGCCGAAGCTGGGAGCAGTAATCAAATCTGGTCAGCGTCGCCGTCCGGTGGGAACTGATAGGGTTGGGATCAGGAGGCATGTCTGGGGCATGCCCACTCTATGCCGTATAGTGTTGCTGATGTGGGGTGGCAGATATATTGAGGTGAATATTTTGTGCCAGAGCGTATTGGGTGCGGGGGGGTGCGAAGGACGTGTTCGTTTGGAACTGTTAAGTTTGGTGAGCTGCTCAAGGTGGGGGTGAGGGGAAACTGCTTTTAGGTTAATTTAATCGATAGTTGTGTGGTATGTCATCATTGTATCTAAGTAGCGTTTAGGGCGTGGGGGGGGGGGGGGGGAGTTATGGCTGCCCGCAGTGGCCCGGTGTACAGCTTCCCGATCCGCGTTATGTGCTGCTTCATTGAAGACTACGCGCGAGTGACTTGGTGCCCAGGCAATGCAGAGGTCAGGTAAATGAGTAGTGTACTTGAGAATGTGGAGGGCTGCTTGAAGGAAGTTACCACACTTCAATCAAACGTGTTGTTGTGCTAGTCTGTACGCACTTAATCGTCTGCCACCGTGCTCGTCTTCCTTGCGCTAAGCCTCCCGTGAAGTTACCGCACGCTTGTCAACATGGTCATGTAGTCGCTCCGTGTTGTGGTGGCTGCCATGACTATTGCTGCTTCGTCAGCCCTGATGGTGTCTGTTGCGCGGATTGTGGCTGTGGCTGCCATCTGAAGCTTATTTATAATATTCATCACTGCTATTACATAGGGATTTCTGGTTACGTCAAGAGAGGCATCTGTGTACCGTACGCCCTTTTTTCATGCTGATATTGTGCCTGCCTGAGGATAGTTGACGCCGCCGCTTCGTCGTCTCATGTGATAGGTATATGCATATAGAGGGGAATTTGTGTGACGCGGATCTGTTTCCGTATAGGCAGTGGAATACGTATTTTGTATCAGGAAACCGCACTTCCAAGGAGTACCAGGGTCGTGAGTCCAGCATTAGTCAGCTGGAGTAGTAGACGTTGTCAAGTGCGTTGTGCCTCACAGAGCTCTTCCCATGTGTTGTGCAAGTCTAGGCGTTACAGCCTGGCGTTGGATGTGAAAGTAGAAAGTCCGGGGACCGTCATGTGAAAGAAAATGGACTAAAATGTGCTCCCCAAGTTGGATCCGAACTGGCGACCTTTGGATAACGCCTTCTTATTAACCATCTTACTCACAGTGGGAAGCAAAGGTGAAGAAAAAAACTCTTTGTTAAGGAAGCACATGAGGATGTGTTTGCGGCAAAAGCTCCCGGTGAGCACGAAGCCGAATCGAGAGGTTCAAAAGCAGCGCCTCCCGGGAGCGAGGACACGCGCTGCTTCTTTCCTATAAACAGGAAGAAAGCGCGAGAATCCCGGCTGGGGTTATTTGAGAGGGGTCGCGGAACGAGTTTTCGCTACGTGTCAGTGTCCCGGTCGCCAGCTCCATGTGAGCAAGAAGGAATGGGGGGGCTTTGTCAGAGGGACAAAATCCGTTTTTATTGTTGCGAGCTTTAATAGAAAGGAAGGCCCGTGGACAGCGGGAGATGAAGGAAGGGGGTGGTCAGTTTGTATGGAGGTCGTCTTGAAGAGACATCGCTCATAAATCGTCGACCATGGCCCGTACTAGAACGCTTTCGTGGCATGACTGATAATTTCGCAAACGGTGCCCTGTGACTGTGGTGAACGGGATCACGATCAATGTAAGTTGTGAGGAGAAGGAAATGCACGAAAGCGAGAAAATTCGGGGCAGAACCAGATGAAGTGGCTGAGATCATTGTCGTCGTCACCATCATCGCAACTGTCATCATCATCATCATTATAGCGCAATTTGATGCGTATTACCAAGAACGCTCGCGAATGAGACATAAGAGGCCCCCGTAATGCCTTTTAAGCATTGGAATTCGTGAGCACATTTCGCGCGTATCACGTGTGCGTATACCTTGGGCGGCGGTTCAGTTATCAAACACCGCGATCGGTGATCGGAACTGGAGGAACGTGCTCTTCCCATTCGAGGAAGCTCGCTCAGCTGGCTATGCGTCGGCCGCGGCAGCGACGTTGATCGCGCAGCCTGGCCCCTGCAGCTAAACCGGGCGTAATTGGCGCACGCGGCGCCGTCCCTCGTATGCAGACTGCGAGGCTCGGCTCGGGCGCAATTTCGCCCGCCTTGGCCCCTGATCCCAGCGTTTTCCTGCGCCGCTCGTCCCGTACACCTGACAGGCCCGACAACTTTTGTTTGCTGCTCGAGCACTCTTTGTTTTCGCGCGCGTGGCCGCGGTTACCGCACAGATTGCTCTGCTCTCATTTCCGCTGCTGCTTTTTACATAAGCCTGCCGGAGTGGGAGGCCGAAGGAAGCCTTTCTCAGTGCGTCGAACGTCTCAGCCTGGGACGAGGAAGCAGCGCGCGGGGACGAGCCGGAGGTTGTCGGGTCGTCGCTTCCTCGGCCGCCGGACAGAGGGGAGGCAATTTGCTGGCCAGCGTCTCCATTTCATTACGTGTTCCTTACGTATTCAAGAATGACGGAAAACGCGAGCGGGCCCTCACTGAGAGGGGAGCATGGCAGCCCTCCGGCGCGCAGCGCTTAGCTTTTTCCACGCTCGGTGTTGGCGGTCCCGAAAGAAGCGAGGTGCTATGCGTAAGAGGAACTTGTCCAAGGTGGCGGCGTTCCGATAACAATTGCCGCAAGGCAAACAGGCAGCATCGCACTTTTTCCTGCTTCATTTTTCAAAGCAAATACGTTAAATGGAGCGTTAAAGGGAAACGGCGGCGTCCGGCGTCCGTGTCCGTTCTCATCTGTGCGACACGGTGTCAAATAAAAATGCCCGATAGCGCAAGGTGTAAAAACGCAAAAAAGTCCCGGGCCATCTCCTATAACGTGAAACCTAGGGAGGGGCGAAGCATGGCGAGTATAAGTGTATTATTGGCGCCTTGACGTTTTTGCCGACGGAGATGAAACCGTTGGGGGGTAGAGGTATACAAATATGCGGTATAAGTCTCGCGTCTTTGAAGCACGAAGCACTGCAGCTCGAGGCGTAAACGAGTTTCCCAGTGTTCTAGTGCCGTGACTACATGAGACGACGATCACGGCGACGACGACAGGAGACGCCAAAGCCCGAGCCCATAAGGGGCTTCGCCCATAACATCTGGGGGTTTGACGCGTCGGAGCAACACCTGGGCTACGGGGCGCACCGTATACAGTGGAGGGCGCCAAATTACTCCTGCAGGCCACATGGGGATCTGTCGAAAGCTCGACACATGGGGGGCGCCCTTTTTCTTCGCCCGCATGAGAAAAGCCGCCGGCGCGGCCCCGATCGTGGTCCGCCCCCACTGCCCTGGGTTCAGCAGCTCGATGCCTTAGCCACTGAGCCACCACGGCGGATGTTACTCCGGACTGCACGAGCGGGATGACCATCGGTGGGGCGGCATTCTCCTTCTCCTCACGCACGTTACGAGCGTGTGACGCGGCAAAACTCTTGGCAGCACCCGGCGGTGCGCAGCGGAGAAATGGCGTACGTTCTATGTTCACCACGAGGGAAAGAGTCTGATGCTGTTAGGTCAGTCACACAGAAAAACAAGCGCAGTAACAACCAAGAACGACGCGAGGACAAGGCAAGCGCTAACTTTTTACGAATGACTCATTGCAGGGCCAGCATATATACACGCTACTGGCCCGCAAGAGGTGAGAAGGGAAGCAAAAAAATCATCATAAAAAAAAAAGAGAAAGCGAGAGAGAGAGAGAGAGAGAGCGTTAATTGCGGCAGGAAGACTCTAGGTGGGGAAAGTGGGAGTGGCAGGTGGAGTGTTTTTGGCTTGGGACATCCCAAAAGCGGACAGTTAATTCAAACCGAAACTCCTTGAGGAGGCGGGAGAGGCCGCGCGGGCTGAGGAAATCAGACTCACGGCTCTAAACTGCTCGCGCTAGACCCCTTTACAGAGAGTAGTCCGCAATTAAAGTCGAAAAACGAAAGAAGAAAGATGTTAAGGTTGGCAAATTGCTGACGTTGGTAAATTGAATGGGCACTAGCAAAACCGACGCTGATGTGTTTTTGTTCTTGGCGATATAATGCGTTCCACTATCCGGAGTTAACACAACGACAGCGCCCTGATGAAAGCCGATTGTTGGGCAGGAGTATCAATTTTGTTTGCACGTTTTACACCACCTTGTATACGGCTGCTCCGCTGTTCCGTACGTTATTAGGACGCAGAAAATGCGCATGAGAGGACAGGCGGGTGCGACCGAACGGCCAGTTCCGCGTCGGACGAGTCCTTGGAGCTGCAAAAAGCCAAGGCCGCCCCATGCAGTCGGATGACCGTCCTTAGCATAACAAAGGAAAGGCCGTGCTGAGCGGACCTAACAGCCAGCGCCGACTACTTTTGACGCGGCACTAAAGACTCCGTTACAGTTTGGCTTTAACCAAGGCTGCACGTGTTCGGTCGCTTCTTCTCGCTTTACAAACCCGGTACCGAGTTCCTGGCGCTTTTCCTCTTTGGAACCAGCTTCCAGTAATGTAGACGTTTCATCCTAGTAGACTCTCGATGACCACGAAACAGACGCAGGTTAAAAGAGCACCGCTTTATTACGATTTGCAAGCGGGTAGCGTAATTGGAATGATGAAGATGATATCTCGAGCCCGCTGCTCGCCTCTTTCTTCGACGTCGTCTTCTCTCCAACCAGATCATATTTTGCAACAAAGACAGTTCCGCGTGCAGATATAATCGAAATCGTTCCTCTCGTCTTTTGCATCATAATCGGTGAACGGCAGTTCAGTGGAATAAATGGAACTGCATGTCACTTCGCCGTTACGTCCAGCTATGCTGCATTGTGAAAGTGCAGCTTGTTGGGCCATTTCGCCCATGCTGAAGCTCGAGAAAAAAAGCGAAAAATTAGACGCAAACACGAAGCAAAGAAAAGAAAATACACGCCAGACTAGCAATTGACATATAATTGAAGAACGATGCATCCTGCGGACGCATGTGCAATGCTTTCAGCGGGATACAAAATTTGTGATAAGAAACTTCCTGATTGCTTGTAACTGCAACGATAGTCTAGGTGATTGTGTAAACCACGGCCCTGGTGACAAGTCAAACGGTCAGCAATAACTTTTGCAAGTACTGCAACTACAACTTGATTGATTGATTGTAGGGTTTAACGCGCCGACGCAACGCAGGCGATGAGGCGCGCCGTAGTGGAGGGCTCCGGATTAATTTTGACCACCTGGGGATCTTTATCGTGCGCCGAAATCTCGTACACACGGGCGTTTTTGCTTTTCGCCTCCATCAGAAAAGCGGCCGCCGCGGCCGGGAATCGAACCCGCGACCTCGTGCTCAGCAGCGCAACGCCTTAGCCACTGAGCCACCGCGGCGGGTCAACTACAACTTCGAATGCAATGTTTCAGAGCAATAGCGAGCCCAATGTCAAGGCGAATTAGGTAAAGCGTGCAAAAAGACACTTTCTACGCTAACGGTTTTGTCTTTCGGCACTATTGATCTCGGTTGTGTTTCGTTTACATAACAGAGCAAAATCAATGCCTTGCTGTGTGTGTAACAGAAAAGCAGGATATTTTTGCACGCGCTATATACGCCGTATGCGCCACTACATGCATACTTCATTACGTGAGCGAGCTGAAGCGTAACATCGTACAAGTCAGACATAAATGGCTCATTTTTAATATCTTTAAACGTAGTAATCATGAGCGAAAGCACAGCGTATTCACAGAGTGTTTCGTGAAAGTTTTTATTCGCTTGACACTCGCAGCCTGCCGTCCAGTTACCTCTACGGGATGATTGGATTCACCGTTTCGATTGTGCCGAGGAGCGCGCACAGACGCCCATCCGGCGCGCATTCGAAGCGAGGATGAGGGACAAAGCGCCACCGAAGCAGCCTTTGCACCCTCGCTTGGTCACGTGGTACTGCAGCGGCGAGGCTAGGAGCAAGCGAATCGATAAGAACGAAAGGCGCTGAAGGTCACGAAAAGCGGCTGAAGGTCACTTGCGACGCAATGAATGACCTTGAAAGAATTACAAGAACCTTGGAAGATGGCAGTCCCCCTTACCTGAAGTACGTGAAATGCCAAAATGATCATTCATGGAGAGGCAAGTCTGGAAGAAAATGAAACGATCGAAAGAGGACCCGTTGCGGCGTTCCCTGCACTGCATGAGCGCCGCGTGCCCAAGTCACGTGCCCCCTTCCTTTCCCGCTGCGCTGCCGTTTGGGCAGCAGCTACAGTCGTTCCCCCCGCAGTCCGCTTGCCCGCGCGTTCTCATGCATTGGGCCCTGGTTCAGGCTTGTGGAAATAGCCTTATCATACGAGAACAACGACCAATCGCGGCGAATAATTGTAACAACACGCTCAGCATCCCTCGGCTACCTGGTAATGGACGTCTTGTAGTCTGTTTCCCCTAAACTCTGATCTCGCTGTTGAGAATGGCTACAAGCATATGTGTCATCCACCGCGTGTCGAGTTCCCGCGTAATGAGACCGAGGACAAGGACTGGGCAGGGCACCCGGAAGCGTGAAACGTTTGTGACGCCCGTAGCGCGAAAGCAGCGCCAGCGATAAAAAAGAACCGCCAAGACACATCGGTTAGGCGCGTAATCCGCGTGCCGCATCGAGGGGAATAACGCGCCCACAGCTATCGCGACAGGCACAAGCAACCCGGCGACAAGCGGATGTGGCCGTCAATTATGCAGATTGCCAAGCTGGCAGCGGCGCGAACTCTGTCGGCGAGACGTGGGACAAGACGGGCGCGCGAGAGCAGCGCGCGTGAGGGGGCGCTGAAGTGGTACGAACGCCAAGGCCGGATGCCTCGGGGCGCCGCTGGCGTCACTTGCGACGCCGGGTCCGGTATTTACGAAACACTCGTCATCCGTGCTTTCTTGACGCTTACATTATCCGTCTCGCTCGCTGCTGTAATGTAGTGGACACGTGGGGCGCTCTTCGGACGGTAAACAACAGTCGCGAAAAGCGCGGAAACATGTTGAGGTACACGGACTGACGGCAGACCCAAGAGCCGCGTCAGGTCGACGGGGACAGGCGGCGATATTCCGTTCCCAGATAGGTACAAGCCCAGCACTTCCGGGTCGATCCAGAGCCTTAATTAAATATGCCGGTATTCCGCGCATCACCCTTCATCGACCTAAGAGATATTAAACCGCCATTTTTTTTTTTACAAAAACAATGCGCAGAAGTCAGTTCAGAGAATATTCCACACTAAAGTATCAAGAAAAACATCTGCATTGCTGGCATTCGAACCCAGACCGTTCGCGGAAAAAACACGCGATTCTGCACGTACGCTGCAGACGCCGAACATCGGCGTTGTTTCAGCGGTTGCTCAAAAGAACAGGAGGAGTGTTCCAAAAGAACCGGCTGATGGCGCTGGAAGCGTGCAGGAAGTGCGGGGTTGTATCTATCTCGGTCGCGGGCGGGGCACACATGCAGGCGAATGCCATCCAATGCTCCTGGATTACCAAAAACATGGCAAGACGACCTACACTGAACGAGTGAACCTCAAGTAGATGGGTTGAGATGGAGTCAGCAAGGTAAACAGAGGCTACGGGCTGACTTGATGATGATGGTTAGGTTTTTTTGGCGCAAGGCCAGCTGGGGCAAAGAGCGCCAAGCAAAATACGAGCTGACTTGAGGCTCTTGTTGTGGCAGGGTAAGGCGAAATTTTGAAAAAATGACTTTTTATTTTTCTTCGCAATTAGGAAAGTTCAGTTCCTTGTGCACATTTTCCATATTCACACTTGCCTTAAAAAGTCACATTTCTCGCTAAAAAACAGTTTTCCCGTCAGCAAGTAGTAAGTGCCCACATCCTCTTTAAGTATGTTCTCAGTGTTTATTGACATTTTTTTTTATCAAGAAACTTCCAGTTCCAGATATAAACGCTTTTCTGCAACCAGTGGTATTAAGACATTGCTTAGCAACCATTGCATAGCTGATATTTCTGCGAGAGCAATCCAAAGACCCTGTTGCATGTTTTTTACACATTTGCCCTTCGAAGCCGCACACGAAAAAGCATGTTTTCTGGGCTTCACACTCTCATGATTGCTACATTTGATGCTTTTCTTTCATTAAATGATGATAGCAACGCATGAGCCAGCTTTCGAAATCATTCAGGCCAAAACCAGGGCGCAACACCATCATCAAGTGGCTTAAAGAGGTGGACCACAAGCGAAGTACTTTGTGAACACATCTGTACGATGGTGCACAATAATAGTCAAGGAAGGACAGACGACCGGCTGAAAAGCAAAAAAATGACTTCGACGGTGATTACGAAGCTGGTGCTTTTTAAATAAATGCTTTCAGTGGTGTGTCTGGCAAAAAAGTAAAGTTTTTCACCTCTTTTTTTACTTTAAACTCATTTATCTCAAAACAATGTTTTTTATTACATAGGTACCATTATTTCCTACATCTTCCCCGGCAACGAGCTGATTTTTCCCCTGTCGTCTACATAACTTGGCACACCTGCTGTACTAGAATTGAAAATATGCCCGCAACAGTTTTTTTGTTACACAACTTTTAATACTAAAATATTGCCAGAATGTAGGTACTAACGGACAAAAAATTATACCAAACTGAATTTTTTAAGGATGTTCATAATTCTAGTACAGTTAAAAGAGCACAAAATTTGAAAACTAAAAAATTATATATACGTTATGCAGATACCTCTATTAGATGCCGAGCAAAATGTACCCCAAAGTGGCCAAAAATGCATGGGAAGTATAGGGCCTACCCTGTGCCCTTAAGCGAGCAAAGCAACACTACTATTTGCAGCTATTCGCTGACGCAAGCCCGAAACAACCAGATGCTACTTGGAAATTACTGAGGCGCGTATTACGCCTAACAAACAAAAGATCGTTTCCCGAGAACATAATGCACAGCAATGTCGAACTAACGGGCAAGGCAATGCCCACCATTTTAATGAATATGTCGTAAATATCGTCCTCCCTGTCAATGACGTCGTAGCCACAGATAACCACATCACAGAGTCTATGGGAAGCTTTCTTTCTTGCGCCTACTGATCAACAAGAAGTTCATTCCACATTTATGAACCACTCCAACGGCAAAGCCTTAGACACTCAACGCGAAACAGCGAAAAGAACTCTTTGCGCGACTGCTACGCGGAAATTCTCCAGTGCTGCATCACTTTCTTGGTCCGTGGCAAAATCACGCTGACGCGGCGCGAGGGACAAGGGCTCTCTTAACTGTCTGTCACGGGATTAATCGAAGTTGGGTCCTCGGATTTTTTCTCCTACTGCTGTAAATTTTTTCTACGTTCCGAACTGATTTGATTTTCTTCTCCGTCTAATTCATTGTTGCTGCGCACTTCTTCCCCTTTTCTCTTTTTGCCTCACTGCGCCCATCTGAATTACCAAGCCCCGCTGTGTGTGGGGCTAACCTCTTCAGTATTCATTAGAGCTTTCTCTTTCTTTCTCTCTAGACAGTTACAACCCACAAATTAAACACATAAAATTTGTCATAGAAACAATTGCCTCAGTGCTTATATTGCAATTTATGCTTCGAAAGTGGCATATTTCCTGATGATTGCATTTTACTAGCGAAAAATAAACGCGGACGAAGAAGAAGTACACAGGACACTCGCTAGACTACAACTGAAATTTTACATAGCGTCCGTGAAACAAAGAAAGATAACATATCACCACGACCTGCCTCTACACATCCCCACACACGCCAACCTATGTGTCACACATGCGCCCTCGTAGGTAGCATATCTCCTTATCTGTAAGAGTGATTGAAGGGGTGCTGACACAATTAACTCCTTCCCTGTAGATCTGAAATTCATCGTTAATCTCGCGACTAGTTTGGTCACGTCCAGATCCTACAACACGTGTTTTATCGAACGCCGGCGTACAATCAGGGCACCGCCTGCAATGATCGGGCCAGATGGCCTCCCGCCGCAAGCGACGAAACTACTGCACGGTGCTCTCTCAGCCTGTCGTTTAAACACCGCCCCGTCTGTCCCACGTAGCATTTGCCACAGGACAGCGGAATGCGGTAGATGACACCTTCTTTGCAGGTTACAAACCTGGTACCATGTTTTTGGTGCAAGTTTGGCGTGGCTTCTCGTTTACGGCGGCGCACATCCTCATCAGCTTGCCAGGCGCGGTGGCCAGCACTTCCGCGCCGCATTTTTTCGCCACTTTTTTGAGGCGGTGCGTGAGCTGATGTACGTATGGCACGGCTACGCGTCGCAACCTCTCCCGGTTGGCGTCTTCTTCCCTTAAAGGGCCCTTACCGGCTTTAACCTCCTTGATGAGGCTTTCTGCGACCGAAGCCACCAACTCCAAAGGGAAGCCCGCTTGCGTCAGACGAGCCACTTGAGCTTGCACACTACTAGATACCTTGTGAGCGCACGACTTCTGGAGGGCACCGCGCAGGCAGTTCGCCGCTATGCCGCGCTTAACCAACTTGGAGTGGGCCGAAGCGTAATTCAAAATCTGCTTTTTTGAGCGCGGTTGGTACATCCAGCATATGTGCCACTCCGTAAAACAAAGCTTCACATCCAGAAACTGAATGGTTCCGTTCTCAGGTTCCTCAAAAGTGAACTTTAAGCCTTTTGAACACGTCCTAAACACATCTAAAACACTGTCAATCACTCCCCGTCTATCCTGAAGGCTGCCCACATCCACAAACACAATAAAATCATCAACATATCTGAAACACTTAACCTCTGCGGGTGCGGGTGGTGCCTCTGCGGGTGGTTGAGGCGCGTAGCCGTGCCATACGTACATCAGCTCACGCACCGCCTCAAAAAAGTGGGGAAAAAATGCGGCGTGGAAGTGCTGGCCACCGCGCCTGGCAAGCTGATGAGGATGTGCGCCGCCGTAAACGAGAAGCCATGCCAAGCTTGCACCAAAAAACATGGTACCAGGTTTGTAACCTGCAAAGAAGGTGTCATCTGCCGCGTTCCGCTGTTCTGTGGCAAATGCTACGTGGGACAGACGGGGCGGTGTTTAAACGACAGGATGAGAGAGCACCGTGCAGCAGTTTCGTCGCTTGCGGCGGGAGGCCATCTGGCTGATCATTGCAGGCGGTGCCCTGATTGTACGCCGGCGTTCGATAAAACACGTGTTGTAGGATCTGGACGTGACCAAACTAGTCGCGAGATTAACGAGGCATTTCAGATCTACAGGGAAGGAGTTAATTGTGCCAGCACCCCTTCAATCACTCTTACAGATAAGGAGATATGCTACCTACGAGGGCGCATGTGTGACACATAGGTTGGCGTGTGTGGGGATGTGTAGAGGCAGGTCGTGGTGATATGTTATCTTTCTTTGTTTCACGGACGCTATGTAAAATTTCAGTTGTAGTCTAGCGAGTGTCCTGTGTACTTCTTCTTCGTCCGCGTCTATTTTTCGCTAGTAAAATGCAGTCAGATAACCAACTAGCCCAACTTTATGCCTTAACTTCCTGATGATATGACAAAAAATAGGGCTTCGGTGATACATAAAAGTGGGGATAGAAATAACAGATCTAATTATCTGCGTATATCAGTAATTCCGGTGTTTTCGAAATCAATAAAAAAACTGATGCTTTCCCGACTAACAGGCATTCTTTACAGAGCAGATGAAACATTTTATCTTATGCACAATTTGGTTTCCGAAAAAAAATCAACTGAGAAAGCTCTATTACAATTAAAAAAAAAGACGCATTGCGAGATACTGAAAACAAGCATTACACTCTCGGTTTTTTCATAGATTCCTAATCATGGCTAATCACGGTGACTAATACACGAACTGATGCCTCATGGTATACGTGGAACCCGCTCATCGCTACTTCAGTCTTACTTAACCAATAGGCAGCAATGGCTATTGGTATTGATGATAAAATTTCGTACTTTTTCTCCACAACAACTTGTGTACTGCAGGGGAGTGTGCTGGGGCCCCTCCTTTTCGGTGTGTTCATTAATGTGATCGTACCCATTGACTCAGAAGAAAAATTTATAACGTATGTTGCCGAGTGTACTTTACTGATATCTGGAGAATGTGAAGAAAATTTAGTAAGGAAATGTAACGCTATTCTTAAAAGGTTGCACTTCTGGTCCCCATCCAACAGAACCCATCAGAAATAACGGTAGTCATATTTAGAACAAAACACATACAATGAAGTTAAACCATATCATTAAGTTAAGTACAGTATAGGTTATCATTAAGTACAACTGAAATAGTTAATGAGATTAAAATTCTCGGTGTCACCTTTTCAGCATGCCTCAGCTGGGATACCCACATCAATAACATTTGTAGGAAACTTTCTTCAGCAACAGGAGCTTTGGCCCGCACTCGGTCGCCTCCGCCATAAAAGTAAAAATGAAACTATACTATGCATTATTTGAATCACGCCCCAATTACTGCAGCTTACCCGAGGTAACCACGACATAAACGAATGTAACAAATATCCAAATATTACATAAAAAATTTGCGCCTCATTTCAGGTGTGAGTTACTTATCACCAACAGGTATATTTAACTTATAGTATTAGTTTTTCAGCATATGTATCCTTCCTGCATCGTGCGTTCCTTTTATTTTCCATCCACGGGGCATTTTTCATTCATCACGTTTTTATTTATTTGTTTATTTGGTACATACTGCAGGCCCATTGAAGGGCCCAAGCAGGAGGGGCAAACATCAAGGTGTACATGAAAACACATATCAGCAAACAGCTTGTTGGATGGCATCAAGGTTTTCAACGTTTGAGGGTGAAAGCTGGTTCCACTCTGTGATGGGTCGAGGGAAAAACGAGTATTTAAAGATGTTAGTTCTGGCGTAGTGTGGGGTAAGTGATTGGAGGTGCCTATTTCTTGACAACCGGGCTGTGGAAGGTTTGATGTAAGAGTCAGGTTGCATGGATAATTTGTTGTTTTTTAGTAGAAACATGAATTTTAGTCGTAACATTTTTCTTCGAATTTGCAGCGTAGGAATTCCATTTTTCTTCAATAAGAGGGTAGGAGAGTCAGTTGCGCGATATTTGGAGAATATAAATCGGACAGCTTTACGCTGAATCATTTCAAGGGCATCTATGTTAATTTTTGTGTAAGGGTCCCATACCGAACATGCATATTCTAATTTTGGCCTTCATCCTTTTGGCGTTATCATCCACATCACTGCTAACCCATTCAACAAACATAGTACACACTCGCAACACTGACATCCGGCACATACCCCGCTTTCGTACAAACTATACAAGCTACAATCTCTGCAGCACAACCTTCCTGATATTTCCAATGGAACTGAAGCAGTACAACATTTCATTTACAACAGTACAACAGCAGTACAAGAGCAGTACAACAGTACATTTTTCATTTGAGTAAACCCATCGATATTTAATAGACTTGGCACAAACTGATGAAACTTGAATGATTTCTGGAGTTTTTGCCTGTTTCAATTCTTTTTGGCAGCGTCTGCGTTTATATTTTTAGTCCTTTGTTGCGTTGGAGTTAAACCCCGCTATATCTTTTCTCTTGTCGGCGCTAACACCTTTATTTCGTCAACCAATTGCCCGTCACTGCTGCGCGTTGTACTTTGTTAAGTACTTTGTTGATCTTTTTTATTTTGCTCACAAACAGTGTTTGCTATTTTGTTTAATTCAGCATCCTTCTTGCTACATCTCATGTTTTGTGATATTGCCGGGAACCATGTATGGGCTTGCTTATTTATTGTTTGTTTTTACTGCCGGGCCACGCCCGGCTGTGTTATCTGCGTTCCAAGCAAAGCGCGTCTTCCATTCTTTAGTTTTGTGCCGCACGGGCTATCACATTCAGATAAGCAAACTGTTTCGCCCTAACGTCGCTAGCCCAGAATAATCGTCTGGGATCTACAATGTTCTGGATGTCAATCGACGGTTCCAGAAACACTCACGCCGAAAGATAAAAAGCCTGCAGAGCAGACGCCTCGGCATTCGGTTCTGCGACGCTCGCCGACGCAAGTCACTTTGTTGACCGCTGCTTCGCCGCCTCTGTATTCTTTTGAGTTGTTAGGGGAGCACAAGTTTGCTCCAATAAACGTGTTTCTCCTTCATAACAACTGCGCCGTCCTTGGCTTCGTGACAATATCTACGGCAATTTAAGTTGTTTTTGTTGTTTATATACTACACATCATCGGAAACATTTCATTTGTTCCAAATATTTCTGCACTGTATGAAATGCCGTGTAAGTCACGCCATGAATCGCTTGAGCCTATAGTCAAGTTGTTTTTAACAACTTTTAGCCCAGGAATATATCTAGATCCATTACTAGTGAATGCACTGGTTTAACTGTATTCAATTGAATATCTCGAGCAGCACTAAGAAAGCTCACAGCAGTGCAAGGGAGGTGGGTACTAGTGTCACCAGGTAAGGTTACGGAGTATCGGCGCTCTTTTCTTCTACTGTTCCGTACCGCCGCCATGATCATTGGTCAGTTGGCATCACGGAAATTTGTCTACACCGCGGCGGTTCATGGGCGCCACCATTTTGTTTATGCGTTTCATTCGGTCAACAACTAGTAGGCTTAGCTTGTCCTCCCGGCTCTGCGGCTGCGCGCGACTCACGTCGTTCCCAACGCGAATCAAAGATAACGCGCGTAGCACTCAGCAGCAGAACCGCGTCTGAAGATGCCGTTTTGCCGCATCTTCGGCCGTGTCGTTAACATACTACGTCGAAGTTAGCGGCGAGGCAGTAGATGCGGCAATCTCGTAAAACTGCTAAACAACAAAATGGCTGCCGTTGCTTACTTGCGTGCCTGAGTGGCGGTACTCTCATACCTTATATGACACTAGTGGGTACGTCATAGAGGATAACAGAACGAAAAATTCGCGACGTATCCGCTAGCTTCGCTGCAAATATCGTCGAACGACGGCAGCCACGTACCTTCCCGCGGTAAACGCAATAGAATTTCGATAGATTTATTTTAATTTTCCCGAAATCGCTCTGCTGACGCGCCATCTGTTGGGAAAGTTGGTTACTGTTTGGCGTGGCGCACTCGCCCAGAGGTGTAGGCTTCCACGCGAACCCTTTTTGTATTTCGTGGTTAAAATTATTTTGCATGCATTTTGCATTTTTTAATTTGCTACATAAAAATTGTTCCCACGTCTATTTCAAGGCGGAGCTATACATGAGTAGGTGAAATAAAAGTCCAGCGGTCACATGTAGAAAGCTCCTCTGTCGCAAGCCTATGCGCGTGGGTGAAAAAACTAGATTTGATTGATTGATTGTGGGGTTTTAACGCGCCGACGCAAAGCAGGCGATGAGGCGCGCCGTAGTGGAGGGCTCCGGATTAATTTTGACCACCTGGGGATCTTTATCGTGCGCCGAAATCTCGTACACACGGGCGTTTTTGCTTTTCACCTCCATCAGAAAAGCGGCCGCCGCGGCCGGGAATCGAACCCGCGACCTTGTGCTCAGGAAAAAACTAGATTTGAGAGCAGTTACAAGTAGATGGAGAGAGATTGGATGGGTTGTGGGGCGGTCGCTGGCGGCCACGTTTCATTCGGTGGAGGCCCAGGGGTGCCTACTGCGACTTCACCGGCTGCCATCGCACGTGAACATCACAAGCAACGAGGTCGCTGACACCTTGGCCAAGGGTGCTCCTCGCCAGGCAGGGTCCCAGCCTCCCGGGATGTGGTATCATTCGACGCTGCACGAAGTATCCTGGTACGAGTGGTGGAGGCCATGCATCCAGATGCCCGAGTCCTGCCACGGGTCCTGCCCGCACGCATCAGCAGAGACGGCCGGTCGGTCCTGCTTCGCCTGCAGCTTAATTGCTGCAACCACCAAGGCCGCCGGGCGTCCCCCACCTGTGCCGACTGCCCAGAGCCCCCGGTGCTCGAGCACTTACAGTGCTCTTGCCGCCAACATGACACCGCGAGGGAGAAACTCCGGGCCGTTCTCCAGCGACTCGGTGCACCAAGCCACAAGTTGGAAGAATTCCTGTTCCCCACGCGACCGGACGCCATCCGACGGGAGGTCTCCCTGCACCTACTCAACTTCCAGGTTGTGACAGGACTAGCGCTGCGTTTGTAGCCGTCGAGCCATGGACGAGACGAACGCGACATACACTGTCACACTCCACTCTGCTACCCCTCTTCCCCCCCCCCTCTCTCTTCCTATCCTTTGAGTTCAACAATATCCCCAGTTCTTTTCTCTTCCCTCCTTTCTTAATAAATACCCCCCCTCCACCTCGGCGCCCCACAGCGCGAGCTCCCTCTCACTCTCCCTCTCCTTCCTCGCCTGCCGTGCGGCCACCGGCGGCGCGCCGTTAGGCCACGGGCACGGCCGCTGTATCCAGGGCCGTGCCACGGGCTGCGGAACGTGGGGTCGTCGTCACCGGAAGGATGTCGCTAGGGGACGCGGAGGCGTGGGTGGTGGTGTGCGGAAGCGGGTGCGCGGGGAGGGCTGCGATTTGGGACTCCGAAACGACTGGTGGTGTGTGCCCGGACGCTGTGGCTGGCCTTAGCCGTGACGTGGGTAAATAGTTCTTCCACACAACTGCAGTGTGCCCCATTCCTTGGCATGCCGTCCATCTCTCTGGCCGTAGAGCTCGAACACGGCGGCCAGGGGCGGTCGGTGGTGTGGGCGGAGCAGCGTCGGACACCGCCATCACGTCACTTCACAATAGCCCCGTTTACATTGACCTGACGAGGGCGCGTTGAGTCGAAATAAGCAGGTTTTTTGGACTCAGCCCTCCCATGTTTTAGTGGACGGGTTGGGTCGGAGAGCCGTCGCGGCGAGTCTAGTCGACTCGGAGGCCGGGGGTGGGTTGGCTCGTTCGTCGGGTTGAGTCGGCGGGCCGCGGGGAGCAGAATACCGTATTTTCGCGGTTCTAACGCTCCCACAATCGTAGCGCGCGCGTAAGTTGGCGCAGGAAAATTCGAAAAAAAAATTTTGACACTGACGGTACTGCGCAGATGGAAAAGACATGACACCACGTACCTGGAAGAGAGATTTTATTTGGCGTATGCAGCTGTGGAAGACAAAAAGGATTGTACTTCATAAGATTGCTTATCCAGCTGCTGCTGGAAAGAAAGTCATAGCGGGAAGCTCTGAGGCTGTTTGCAATTTCAACTGCCTTGATCTTCATAATTCTAGGCGTTACGGACTAATGCAGTAGCTCAAAAAAATGTGCAACGGCTGAGGAAGTTATGTGACATGCCATCGAGGAATTAGTGCGCTGAAATTCACTCACTGTGGACGGATTGTTTTTATTGGATTGAGTTGGATTTTGCGGGGACTCCGTGTCCGTTCCGCATGGCAAAGCTGCTGGCCGCTTTAAAGCCTATGTCGGTATTTGAGCCCGATTGTAACGCGCACACAAATACTTTCCCGCCGAGTCCATGTATCCGGGGCTGTTGGTTGGTCGGCCCGCGCGTTGTGCGTTCTCCCGAGGAGCAAGGCGACCAGGGGCGCGAGCGAGCCTGGCCGCGCCTTGCTCAGCTTCCCTGGGTAACCATCGGCACGGAGTGCATGCGTGAGTACTTTCTAAATTACAAAAAGTCTGCATGTGTCGCTTCTGTATTTATGTCATGCTTCAAATATGCCAAATGCTTTCTTTTTGCTGAGCAATGTTGACAAGTATGAAGTATGTTACCAGATTTTGACACTTTTTTGCCGATACGACCGTTTCGTTCAAGAATTCTTTCAAGTTTGGCGGAACGGCTGAATTGAGGGACAGACAGACAGACAGACATGTGAGCTAGGTCGTGGCTCGAATGAAGATCGAATGGGAGAAACTAGGGTTTGAGAATTCAAAGGTTGAATAATAGAGAAAAACTGAGGTTACAGTGGAGCACAGAGGAGCACGGGTTGAAAACGTCTGACGCGGTGCACAGGCGTGGGGCGACTCTCTTTGGAGAACAGCACACAGACGTGAGGGAGTGAAAACCGAATATAAACACTCGCGTTGCGTATGGCGTCACCTCATGTTCTCGGGCATAAACACACCGAAGTCCGGGGCGCGTTCGTTCCCTTGAGAATCTCGGGTCCTCAGCGAGGCCGTGGCCGTAAATTGCTGTCATTCTGCGCGTATTCGGGCGAAAGCTTCGGTGGTGTCGAGTGGCTAAGCGCCCCGTGGCCGACCATTTTCGTTTCTCGGTGGAAAGAATTCTCCGAATCGTCGGAGCTAGCTGACAGACAGACAGGCAGGCAGACAGACAGGCAGGCAGACAGACAGACAGACAGACAGACAGACAGACAGACAGACAGACAGACAGACAGACAGACCAAAATGTTCAGTAGCCCAAGGAAGAGTACCATCTTTAAAAATGTCTCGCGGAAGGAGCAAGCAGGGGACGAGCTAGTTAAAACTGGATGGAAAGAACCTCTATGTAAAGAATTCCTGGATTGATCGACGTTTTTCAATTCCCCATTGCCAGCCCCATTGAAGCCTATGTGTTTGCGACCTCCATGTAACAAAGGCGTGGCGACGGCTACGCTTGATGTAACGGAATCTCTACGCTGATGGGTCAATGTTTTCGCACTTTTTCTGAAAAATAGGCCGGAAAAATGGACTAATTTTGCGAATTTCGTCCTCTCCGCGTACTCCCGTGCGTTTTCGTGTGTGACTGCCTGTCGGCGTGTAGTCGCACGTCTCCACTACTGTCTGCAGTGTCTGATCGTCGGTGATGAGTTGTGCTGCTAGAAAACGGAAAAGGTTTGTCTTTTCAGGACAAGCTCGCTATTTCAAAGGGACCCTGCAACACTCTTTGAGCAGTGCAAGTAAACCTGCGCGACGTTTAGATTACACTGCCAGGAATACCTGAGCCAAATATTACGCGTGCACGTGAAGCGGCGAGCCCGCAAATCGCTGTGAAAGACGCGCAAAAACCAACCGCGCTCTCTTCAGTTCTCCTCATTATGCACCCCTGGCATGGCCTAAGGGACGTCACATAGGCCATGGCTGCCCGATCGGCTTTCACTGGTCAACTTCGCGGCTACATTCTCCCATATCCGTCGTCGTCATCGCTGTGTACGAACCTCTTCTATGCCTGAACCTGTAGGCACAGTTTTGCCGTTTCTTTTGTGTTTTGAGTGCGCGCGGAGTTTGAGCGATGAGCTCAATACTTCCCTTTCAACGGTACCACTCGACTACAAACGTTTATTGCATCAAAAACGGCCTGGCAGCCCGAGCGCTTGCTTGCGAGGAGGCACCCGTGCCTGCTTTTTTGTGGCACCAGACCGGAAATAGGCGCCTCCACGTTGCGGAGGAAAGGAGAAAACTTCCCGGCCTGTGATATACCCAAGGCCGCCGAAGAGAAGGCCGCGAGCCACCCCCCTGTCCGGGAGAGTGAGAACAAAACTTTATTAAAAAAAAAAACTGGTTAGCGAGGGGGGGGGGGGGGGGGGGGTGGCGGAGGACCGGAGGTCCGCCGCGACCGCCAGAGCGGCAGGTGACCAGCACTTGGCTGGACTCCTCGGAGCTGCCCAGGGCCTGCTCCCAGTGGGGGATGAGGAGGGGAGTGGGGAACATGGGTCAGCAGGACATTCGCAAAGAGAGTGATACAGAGTATCCCGCTGACCGCACTTGGGGCAGTGGGGTGTGTGGAATTGATGTGGATGTGTGTGTATTAGTTGAGCACGATGAGGGAACGTGTGCGTCTGGAGTATCCGCCACATGTGGGCAGCCTCGGGGGATAGGTGTGGATGGGGGGGGGGGGAGAATACGGCGGAGGAGGCGGTAATGAAGGGTAGTTTTCCTGAAACTGAGGAGAGACTCGGAGGTCTCGGTCTCGGGAGGCCCGTGTATAGGTGTACGAGAAACAGCGGCCCGGGAAGTAAGAGCTCGAGCGTGTGCATTCGCTGCCTCGTTAGCACCTATGCCGGTGTGGGCCGGGGTCCACACCAGTTGCACGGGGTCGGTCGGGGGGCTTTCGGGAAGAATTTTGAGGGCTACGCGGGATATAAAGCCTTTGGAGAAGTGCCGGATGGCCTGCTGCGAGTCTGATAGGACGGTGATTGGGGTGGGGCTGAGGTGGAGATGGTGGCAGTGCGTGTGGGGACATTGATGTGCTTTCGTCGGGTTGTCCGCGGTCTAGTTGAGAGGGAACGATTATGCGCGCGTAGTTTCGGCGATACTGAACGGATTTTCATAATTCTTGCGGGAAGAGATTGCTGGAACAATAGATTTTACCCCACAATACATTCCTAAAATTCGATGGTAACTGTTGCAGGGTCCCTTTAAATGCCGTCTCCGCCGGCGAGAAACAAGAACGTCACCGCTCGGGACAGTGTTCTAGCTAGAGTCCGCTCAACAATTTTGAGTGCGGAAAGGCACCCTTTCAGCATAAGTTTCGATCTTGAAACGTGTTAACGCACCAAAAAGCGTCAAAATGCAGAAGTGATCGTTAAGTTACGTTTGTGAATACCTTACGTTTCTGCGTGACACAAATGTGATGTTGTATATTATGCCGTAAGGCAAACTCTCGCAAAAAAAACAACAAAAAAAAAAGGAACCGCGTAGTAGCAGCATGCGCCAATCCCGCAGTCTTTCGGTATGAGATAAATCCTTGAAAAAAAAGTTCAGCGTCAGCTGCTTTCGTTTTGGTTTTATTTCTGCTACACTCACGCGATCTTTTACTGAAAACCTGCATGCAAAGAAAACCTGCATTTAACAAAAAATGCCATTTATTTTGTGGATTTCGTTGTATCCAGGTTTAATTATTTCCAATCCCTCGTCGGAACCCGTGTTGCAAAGTACGCGTACGAAGTTTCGCGCGCGAATGTTTGGACCGCCGCCGGCGGGCTGGCGCGTGTTCGCCGTCGCTGCTCAGACGCCACTGAGCACAAAGTATATCCTGAGAGCAGAGCGTTATTCTTGCCTTCAAGGATCCTCCACTTCACTCAGCTACAAGAGTGTGTTCTTCACACCACAGTATTATCATGCCTGTTTTGGCATTCAAGTTTAATAGCTTTTCTTAAGGTCCACGCGGAGCGGTAAAAACTCAACACCCTCAACTAACTTGCGTTACTTATACTTGTCCGTCCACTTGCAGGCTTTTTTGATGATCGCACGCCTTTTGCGATCATCAGTGTCTAGCGGTGACTCTGGGTCCTTTTCTATGGCGGCAACGTAAGCTTCATCATCAGAGAAATACATGTCTGGCGTTTAACCTAGTCGTAACGGTTTCTGCTGGTGGTGGTTAAGCTGCAGCGAGCGCCTGTTTCTTTGCTAGCGATGGGGCGTCCCTTGCATGTTCTGCTTAGGCTCGACAATCACTTATTCAGATTTTTGTTTTTTGCACTACATATTTTGCCAAAAATGCCTTCGACAATGTTTTAAATCAAGAATACTGACTGTGAGGCAACAGGGTGGCGCTGTCAAGCCCAGCTGCAACTGAACTCCAGCATTCAGAGAAAATTACAGCACATGTAGACAGCACAGAGATGCACAATCGTGCGCTGTAGCGCGATTGTGTCCTCCCTCGATGAACTTTTTACCGCGAAGCTGTTGCCCTTTCGTTGGTCGGGAAATTCCGTGCCGTGAACAAGAATCCCAGGCAGGGCCGAGCAGTTCTCGCCCAAGACGCCGGGCATCGGGCTAATCAGGCCTGCAGTATTCGCTGTGATGAAGGAAACCACAAAGAAGGCATTAGAGGGCACGGTGGATGGATGAGGCCCTGTGAGCAATGGGAACACTCTGCCACGCGTTCCCAGTAAAGATTAGGTTGCAGCTACCTTCGAAATGGCCGTTTGACGTCGTTCGAAGCCCTTGTGTGAAGTGCGAACCGCATAAACTCATTCAGATCATTCTAAGACTGTCATGGATAGACCATGGCAATTAAAGACACCAGAAGAACGACGTGGGAATAAAACGTACCCCCCATCAGCATGCGACATGTTTGACACAGCTTCGCAGGGCACTCGCAGAGCATGCACAGCTTCGCAGAGGCTTGGCCAGTCGCCCTTGTTAAAGCGAAGCTTTCTATCTCTCACTGGTGGCGGCCATCGCAAATTTACATGACGGGTTTCCCAAAACGATGACGATGAGAAGCGAAGGCACACCAAGTGCCCCCCGCCTCCCAAGAATGCTTCCCGTGGTCGGAATCGGCCCTCGCGTTATATTGAGCCGACGCCTATAGGATTGCGCAATCGCTTTTCTTTTTTTTATTGGCATTGTGCTAATCCGACACGTTCGAAGCAGTTTGGGTTTTGGACTTTGGCGTTGACTCAGGTTGCATGAGAGAAAGCTTGACGTTTTAACCACCTTTCTGTCATTTTTGTTTTTTGCGTGCAAAAACGCACTGCGGCAAAGCCAACTTTATCGCGAATGCTCAGCAGGAAACGGCTGTAACTGCATGTCTCCTTCGGTATGACCACCGTCAATGCTCCAGAGGAGTAAAATTTGCTCATACGTTTCCCCTAACTACATGTAACCTGAGCGTCGCGTGCTAGATAGCTTCGCTGGTCATGCACCTTGACAGAGTGGAATGGCTCATGATCTTTTTTTCTTCCTTCTCGCAGGTAAGGAAAGACAGCGTGCGCAGCCATGCGTCACAGTATCCGTCCCAATCCCGGCTGACTCAAAGGTCTGTTTTCCCACACCTCACGCTCTTCAATCCGTAGCAAGGGTTGCACGGATCGGAGACAAGGCGACTCTCTCGAGCTTTATCATTATCATCGCCTTGAGAGCACTTACTCTCGCCTGCCGAGTTCCTGAACTGGTGACGCTAAACTTCACGCTCATCGGCAACGCCTCGAACGGCGCTTCCTCGAGTTTCCGGCTATTTGTCACGGCGTGTCACGCGAAGAAACTCGCGCCCAACGCGATCGGCTGCTATATATCTATATGTGGCCTATGAATAGCCATGTTTCATGGTCGCACGTATCCCGATGAAGTCACTTAGGGTGCTCGTTTTGAAGCTCTTGTGTACGTCCGTAGGACAAATAAGTGCGCCAATATTTATGAATCACTTTTTGGGCGCCGTTGTCCCAGCTCACTTCTTATGCATGTTCGTTCTTTTGCGCCTTTTCTTTATTATATACCCATGTGCCTTGAAGCAATGTAGTACCGTGAATTGCAAAAACAATACACCAGTGACGTATGTCAGCAAGCAAGAAGAAGCCGTTGAAGTGTCCTAAGAGAAACTTTGAAGAGACTCCCGATTACCCATGGCTGCTTGCGCGCGCGTAAGAGAATGCCCGTTGCCTGGAAATTAAATTTAAATGTTTAAATATCGTAAATGCCACCTGTGGAGTATAAAACCAAATGGCATGAAGTTTTCGTGACAGTTTTAAACGGCAGCTTCAAAAAAGAGTACGAAAAGTAATTAAAATAGAAGTAGTATAGTTAGCGAATTTCAGAAAAACAAAGAAAAATATTTTAAAACGAGAGCATTGCAGCTTTAACGAATTTCACAAAGGGAAAGCATCAAGGGCATGACCGAACACGCAAAAATGTTGGTGGCAGCCTTGAATGAAATGCGGGAAACATTCCATGATGAAGGGAAGTCGAAGATTCCAGGAATGTGTGTGTAGCTGGACACAGCGCGAACTGCACAAAGCTGTGCTCGTCCCAGCCGCGCCGGATTTAAAAAGGGGTGGCGCGAGAACGCGGCCCAAGTGGCGCCCCACCCAGCCAGCTTGCAGGGGTCCGCTCGTTTGTGCACCGCTCAGCAATTAAGTCTATGTATAGATAGGCACACGCCTGGTCTACTGGCTCTTCCCGCATCCTGATACCATTGGTTGTCCACAAGAGTCAGCCTTGGCGATTGACGTAAATCGCGGTCGTGTCCACATTGCTAGGATGGTGTCGGGTCACTAATCACGCATTTCGGGGAGCTCGGCCAGTGCGTAAGCGGCTGTTTTCGCCTCCGGGATGCCTGCACCCATTGGTCGGCCGGCTGTGCGCCGTGGAGAATGGCACGCGGTTTGACGCACGCGCAGGCCAAACCGGGGCAGTGGTCTTCCGCTCGACGCCTTGCCGTCGGTCGCCCGGACGAGTTCCACCTTGACCCTGTGACGGCCGCTGCACAGCGGGGGCGGTTCGGTCGTGACACCGGTCTCTCCTTGGGGATATGGCGCAGCTTTCACGCGAACTTTCAACGGCTTCGCGCTCGGCGCTGCCCATCGCGGAAACCGTCGGCAGCGTTAAACGGACGGGCGCCACCCGAGCCCCTCCTCCCAGCGCAAGTCCGCCAGTGGCGAGCGTCAGAGATAAGGATGCGCTCTGACAGCCGTTACGCCAGGCGGCGGCTGAACAAGGCCGGGCGGCGTATCGATTGCACCTCCGCATCGGCAACGGCGCGCTCTCGACCGCCCTCGTTTCCGCCTTATTTGTAAGAGTTTGAAGAAACACGCTGAAGCAACGAAAGTTGCCCATTCTTCCGGGAACACGCGTCGTGCGTTAATCACGGGGCTACTTCTTCCCGCCGGCGATGTTCACGTCCGCCGGGGGCGCACAAGACCCGTATCATTCGCACGGCCGAAATTCTGTTCCTGCGTGAGAGTTTTATGACATTCAATGTAGCTATACGTTGTGACCCTCGCCTCAAGTTCTATTTTCGCATTAGCCATCTGATAAAAAAAAAAACGAAAACAACCGCATTCGGCATTCGGACGCTCGTTCATTTCTTCTCGCCTTTCGCACTATGTTTCTCCTTTATACAAAGTCACACAAATTGTGGCACCGTCGAGTGAGGAAGCATTACCCAATGTCACTTAAAATGGGCCCAGCAGATTTAAAATCCAGCAATGCGCATCATTACCACGGGACATTTTAGCGCGGATGCTTCATCGTTACGTTACAGAATCCTACCTGTCGATGACTTATTTCATTACGATCTTGCAATCACGTTCTTTACGGTACTCAACAACCAGCTTTGTTCATAGACGTTCCTCCGGTCCACGGTACGAAACCCACAAGGTTTCCCTCTCGAAATAAGTTTTTACTCCCAGTAGTGAAAACGGATTACAAGGGAAGAAGTGCCCATTTCAGTGCTATACAACTCTGGAACAGCATACTCTGGAATCACCGATGTCGTATCTTCATTTAAAACAGCACCACAGGTATTTCTCTCACGGGGCAATCCGATGTTTTTGTTCTTTGTCGAGTACTTTTTTAAACGTCGTTCTTAGGCACACAATTTAAATAAAATGTGATACAATGTTTCGGTTAAAATACCACAATGCTTTGCTGTATTTGCGAAATAGTCATCGGGTAGTCTGGATCCACTTGATATCCTGTTGATATCAAATGGTTGAAATTTCTGCAGTTCTGGAGCGTTCAATTTTATTTCGTGATTTATTTCAGTATGACGGTTACTTCCGTTTTCGCTGGGTTATCTACGCATTCTATCTTAGTAACTATTTACCGCCTGTCCCGTTTCAACCTTTTGGCTTTGTGACATTTGTTTGTATATTGACGTGCATGCACAATTTTCTTTGGAATCGATAAACCTGCTTTGATTTGATTTGATTTCAACACAGCTTCGAGGGCCACGTACTCTCTCCGGCAGCCCAGGAATAAAAGAAAAAAAAAACCAGGCACTCGTGCGATAACGATTGCCCCAGAAGCAGGCATCGATTGATGGATAGTAGGGTTTAACGCGCCGACGCAACGCAGGCGATGAGGCGCGCCGTAGTGGAGGGCTCCGGGTTAATTTCGAACACCTGGGGATCTCCAACGTATACGCCGCAATCTCGTACACACGGGCGTTTTTGCTTTTCGCCTCCATCAGAAAAGCGGCCGCCTCAGCCGGGAATCGAACCCGCGAACTCAGGCTCAGCAGCGCAAAGCCTTAGCCACTGAACCACCGAGGTGGGTAGAAGCAGGCATAAAAAAAATTGCAAGAAATCTAAATCGTCTGTCACATTACCCTCACAACTAACTAAACGTGACGAAATACTGTTAAACTGGTTCATTTAACAATTTTTTGTACTGTAATAAATTTCGTTCTCGAGATCATTTTGTCCCTACCTCTTAAATGTACACAGCTTCAGAAATAAAGCAAAAGACATGGAGACCGACCTAGAACAATGAAAGCACTACTTTTTATACTCCCACCACCTGGCTGGAGGTGACAGGGAGCTCCTCGCCCGAGCTGCAGCTCCTGACCGCCACTAGGGCTCAGGATTACCTGGCGCGCATCCCTCAGCTGAGGCACTCTCGCTAGGACTGAGCCTCGCCAGAAATAAAGTAACTCTCTCTCTCTCTCTCTCTCTCTCTCTCTCTCTCTCTCTCTCTCTCTCTCTCTCTCTCTCTCTCTCTCTCTCTCTCTCTCTCTCTCTCTCTCTCTCGCATTTCGCGCTGTAATGCTGAGCTAATCCGCAACCATTTTTTTTTCTTGCTTTCATGTCGCACGTGCGGGCGCCTTACTGCGCAATTCGGAGTGCGGCGTTCCTGCCGGCCAACTTTGGCGCCTTTCGAAGGGTGGGGAGGAGGGCGACATGCGCATATTTGGCGCCATCTCTCTCACTGCTTCCCTCACTCTTGTTTCACGCGTCCCCGCAAAGAGTGCCCTCCCCCACCCCGAATATAAACCACCGTCCGAATCTTCACACTCCGCGTGTGGTCGTAGCTTGGTCGGCAAGACGGCAGGCTCTCGCTCCTCTCCTCTATGCTCTTGCTCTTAGGGTTTTTTTTTGTAGCGTAAGCTACACTGGCAGAGGTTGAGCAGTTTCGCGTGGGCCGTGAAGCGCCGTTCTGCGCAAGCGCGAAGAACATTGGATTGGTTTGGATCGGATCGGATTGGATTGGATTGAATTGGCTTGGATTGGATTGGATTAAATTGGATTGTGTTGGATTGATATCCAATCCAATTGGAGTTCGGATGTGTAGAGAATTGGGTCTGCACATTCGCCGATCTGCGCATTCCAGAGGAGTGACGTCACAGCCGCGGCAGACACACTCGCGCCGGCGCGAGCCTAGCTGTGCGCCTCCGTTGCGCAGTAGCTAAGTCTGACACTGCGCAGGAGCGGCTTGACAGCCGTTTCGCGTGGCTCCTGGAGAGCTGTGCTAGGGTGGCTAGCCACCATAGCCGTGCTGCGCATGTGCGAGGAGCAGTGACTGCACTGGACTGGACCGGACTGGACTGCATTGGATTGGATTGGACTGGATTGGAAATCGTTTTAGCAGCAGTAATCATGATAATGAGCTAATCCTAGACAACCAGGAGACCTAAGAATAACCAGCTGAACCTTACTTAGCTTACGCTACGTATATCCTGGCATAGCCGAGCTAAGCCACTTCTCTCTTCTTTTTTTTTTTTTTTGAGGGGGGGGGGGGGTGGGTAGATCGGTGAAAAGGGCCGGAAACTGTCTGACATAGGGTGTCGACATCTTATCATGCCCTGAATGAGGAGGGAAGGGGAGCGAAACTAGGCAAAGAAAACACGGGGCAGGCACTGTGAAGGGCCTGTCCGGTGTTTTCGTTTTTGTTTACTCCCGTCCTTTTTTGCAATGCGAAGATAAACCTTTACCAGCTCTCACGGTTTTGTGCGTTGCTACAGAATTCCCGTCTGCTCTCATGGCCGTGTACGGAGGGAGTGTGGTTACAAAAAACGGCTGTAACTGTTTTAAAGACGATAGTCTTTCTTGGGCTACTTAAACCCAGAAATTTTGGTCTGTCTGTATGTCTGTGTGTCTGTATGTCTGTCCGTCTGTCTGTCTGTGACTCGATTCAGCCACCCGGCCAAAGCAAAACAATGCCTGCACAATAGTCTTATATAGTCACAGCTAAATCTACCCGTCTATGTCCAGTGTAAGGTTCATACTTGTCAACATTGTTGAAGAAGAACAAGACATTACGCAAATATGAGACAACAAATCAACACAGAAGTGATATTTGCAGTGTTCCTTTATAAAAAATCAAACATGCTTGACTTTTGCGAAATTAAATACTTCATCAACTGCAGAAAAAGAATTCACTCCGCCGTCGCCTGCTGTCGGCCGCGCCACTATAGCTTCTGGCGCCATTTTAAGAAATCAACCGGCAACAGTTACGCAAGGTTCCACTAGATAGGTTTCACGTTCTGCTTGCAACGCACGTGGAGTAGGGAAACGCGGTTCTATAAACGTTGAAGTAGGGCGCCTCGATTAACGCGCGTCTTCGCCGTACCGCAGCGTTCGCATCGAGACACCCGGTTTGGAGCAGCGCAACGCGGGAAATTTAAAATGATTTAAGCAAAGCTTTGGCGTCTTTACCTAGGGAGGAGCGCGACGCGAGAGGAACAACATGAGAGGTGAGCGGGAAAGCGAAGGGAGGCATTTACTTCGCAAAAGCCGATAAAGACTATCGTCTTTTGACGACATTTGCAACGAAAGGAGCAGATACGCGGCCAATTTTTTTTTTTCTTGAAACTGTACGGAAACAACTAGCTATATTATTTGAGAACGGACCGCCAAGACGACTCTAACATTATGCCGGGTTTCATCTACTTTTTATGTGTAGGTTGTTCACAGCAAGGTAGTAGATAGTGTGGCTGTCCCGTCTGCTGTCAGCACACGGGCGTCTACGGTACGGAAGCCCACGCTTGTCCGCTGGAATAAAACTCTAGTCCTTCTGAGTTTCATTCAGCCGAATAACCAGCTAGGAAGTGTGCACAATCGCAAATGACACACAAAGGTGTTTTGTTTTGTGCACTCGATGGAGTAAACGCATATTTTGTCGCCGGAGCTTCTGATTTATTTATTTATTTATTTATTTATTTATTTACTTATTTATTTATTTATTTATTGGCGGAAGGGCACAGATGAGACGTACGATGCGATAGGGTGGAGCGATTCTATTCACATTATGTACAGTGCGGCCTTGACAGAGCTCGCGCAAGGTTCGCGCCAGGCACTTCGTCGTCGTCGTCGTCATCGTCGTTGGTTCAAGGAGCGGTCAGGCATTGTCCACCTTAGTCCAGTAACATCGCGATGGCCCACCACCAAGGATGACGACGAAGAGCGGTGTGCGCGGCGCAGCCAGGCCGCCGGGCTCGGTTATGGCTTGATGTTAATAGTTCTTCACCATTATGTAAATACATCGTTTCATCGCTGCATGGTTCGTGTCATCTGCCGCCACGTTACAATCTATTTATTTATTTCCACATACTGCCAATCCTATTCAGAATTTTAGCAGGAAGGGCGTGTACATAAAATTTAAGATAAATACACAATAATGAAGAATACATCGCAACGGAAAACGAGGAATAAAACAACAGAATCGGAAATATTCGAACCTATAACAGGATAAAAACATCACCATTTTCATCATTATTTTATTTCAGTTTGAACTTACAAACTGGGGGTGAAGAGAAAAAAAGCAGTGACTGCGCAGTGCTTGACGGTGCCTCTCCACCCGTACAAGGGGGTACGAAGTCAAAACTAAGAAGATGCGCACAGATACGCGCGGGCTTGGGCAGCACAGGTGAACGTGACCGCATCGCGGGTGTGTAGATTCTTGAAGAAAAATCTTGCGGATGGCAGATATGGAGTTGATCATTGAGTGTAGTATTCAAAAACTTCGGAACAATATGATTTAACATCGAAAAGCCGTAATTAGTTCGGCACTTCGAAAACACAAACATCATATGACGACTGGCGACAGGTAAGCTGAAGAAAGAAAATGGTCATTCCTTGGGGTTAATTTTTTATACAAACAAGCAAACCTGTAGTCAAATAGTCTGTTGACCGGTACAATATTGTATTGCAAATACACATTGTATTTGCAATACAATATTGTATTGCAAAATAAGTCTGATTATGTACAGTTGTTTCTAACGAACTTGAGCATTAAATTTGACCTACTTTGTTTTAGTGAAACTTGGTTTACTCCTGATTACGATTGCTTTCCTATTGCTGGCTACGATTGCATATCAATGTGTCGTTCCAATGCACGCGGGGGTGGCATTGCTATTTACATACGTGATGATTTGCCTTATGATGTGCTTGCCGATTTCAAGGTCATTAACGATGATTATGAGTGTATTGCGGTGAAATGCTACGGCATTTTGTTCGCTCTGTGTTATCGCCCTCCATCTGGTGTGTTGAACAACTTTTTAGACTTTTCGGAAAAAGTGTTCCAACTGAGCATTGAGTCACACTTAGAAAGTGTTTTTCTCGGGGACTTAAACATAAATGCCTCCTCGGAAAATCCATCTTATCTGCATTTTCAAGAAATATTTCAGTCATATGGGTGCTTTAATGCGATCGATAAGCCAACTCGAATTACACATAAGTCTCAGACAATACTGGATCTTTTTTTGACAAGTTTATCGCCTAATGATGTCAGTGCTGGCGTTATTTCATGTGATTTAAGTGATCACCTGCCTATATACATTCTACTACCTCGTAGTTTACCATGTAAATCCAAACAAGACAACTTGATGCGACATTACTCCGTGAAAAATATAGCGAATTTCGAAGCTATTACACTGGCAGAATATTGGGATGTGGTTTTAAATAAGACAGATGCGAATTGTGCATACAACGCTTTTCTGTCGTGTTTTTTGTCAGCATATAACACATGTTTTGCACTCGAACCTCAGAAAAAACATAAAAAAGCACGTAAACCTTGGGTAACCCGTGAACTGTATGAGCGAATGAAGTATAGAAATAAGCTCTTCCAGGTGTTTTTGAAAACCAAGAAAGAAAGTAATTTCAAATTGTTTAAAGTCGTAAGAAATAATGTTAACGCAGATATGAGAAAAGCCAAATGCCAATATTACATGCATAGATTTGAAACTGCCGGAAACACCCGCCTTATGTGGCAAACAGTCAAAGAAATAGTCTCTAAATCTCCACAAGCCAAAAAAGTTTCATTTAAATCTGACAATTTAACTGAACTTCAGATTTCAGATTCATTTAATGAACATTTTATTAATGTTGGTGCGCCTACTAAGGACACTGCCGATGTCCCATGCGAGCAGTTCATCACAAAATGTTCAAATACCATGTTTTTATCTCCTACCGACCAATCTGAAATCCTTGAGATAATCTTTTCGTTGAAGGACAGCTGTGCCGCAGGTGCTGACGGTATTAAACCTAAACCACTAAAGGCTGTTGCCGAGGGATTAAGTGTTCCCCTTCTGCATATATGCAACCTTATTCTTTCTCAAGGAGTGTTCCCTGAGAAAATGAAACTTGCTCGAGTGACAGCTATACATAAAGGAGGCCCAACGAACAATTTAAATAACTATCGACCGATTTCCGTGCTCTCAGTGTTTGCAAAAATCGCAGAACGTATTATAAACAAAAGGCTAACAGCGTTCTTGTATTTAAACAATATTTTAATAGCTGAGCAATTTGGTTTTCAAAAGAAAAAATCCACTGAGGTGGGACTTCTGGGAATCAAAGAGCAAATTCTAGAAAACATTGAGATGAAAGTACTCACACTAGGCATATTTCTTGATTTAAGAAAAGCATTTGATAGCGTTCAACATGATGTGCTTTTACGGAAAATTTCGTATTATGGAGTCAGAGGTGTCGCATGGTCGCTCATTAAAAGCTACTTAACGTCCAGGTCCCAGTATACAGAAATAAATGGCATTAAATCAGGCACTAAGTACATTCAGTATGGGGTACCCCAAGGACCGATTCTCGGTCCAGTTCTGTTTCTCTTGTATATTAACGACATTTCAAATCTTCAGGGCACAGAAAAACGTTTATTGGATGCAGACGACACAAACGTGTTCTTCTCTGGTATGCATATTCAAGACCTCTATAAAAAAGCGAATCATTGGTTGGTAAATTTAGGTGTTTGGCTCAGATCAAATGGGTTAGAATTAAATGTAGATAAAACAAAATACCTCGTATTCAGACCAAAAGGGACACAAATTCCTACAAACCTGATGTTAAACTTTAATAACAAAAGCATCTTACAGTCTGAGACAATTTGTTTCCTTGGTGCAACATTTAGTAGGCTGCTGTTGATGATGATCATGAGACTACCCGTTGTTCACCTGCGTGAGGATTGACACTGTTTTCAAGTGAAAGCTTTAAGCGCGCCTTCGGTCCGAACACCGGCGTTTTTGTTGTTGTCTGCTATAGAAAATGACCGTTGCTGTAAAGAGGAAATGAATGAATGAATGAATGAATTTATTACACAAGGACGGCACTCTGGCCTGTTGGGCAAATAGAGATAACTTGGGGGTTAGAGAGAAGTAGGGAAGTGACAGCGCTAGAGTCGTTATCAGCAGTTATCGCTATGCGACGGACGCGTGTCGTTCGCTCGGACGAAGAAGAGCGGGGATTTAAGGAGCCGCGGTGGGCGCGCACAGAAGCGCGAATGGCGTGAAAACAACGGAAGGAAGGAAGGAATAGTACAGGAAAGGCAGGGAGGTTAACCAGAATACTGTCCGGTTGGCTACCCTACTCGGGGGGGAGGGGATACGGGAAATGAAAGGGAAAGAAAGGACAGCGGTACATATTAAAGGAGAAAATGAGAGAAAGAAAAGTAGAAAAAACACAAGGCGTGACCAGGCAACTATAAAGGCGGTACAAACAACGCACACAACCAGAAAATGCACAAAACTAATACGGTCCACTGATAACATGGGCGAAATAAGGGCACTGCACTATAGTAATGTCCCTACAATCGTTCAGACAGGCCCGTGTCCTTCAAAAAGAGCAGTAGGGCTTTTATAGCCTTTTCGGCCTGTGTCGGACAGCGCCTATGGCACAAAATTGTCTGCGCTGTAAAGGGGAGGTCGTCGAGTCGGCGAATCGGCGAAGTGTGGTGGAGAGCTGTTGCCTCGGCGTTACGAAGCGGTCACAATGGCACAGAAGGTGTTCAATCGTCTCGTCGGTGGCGCACGCATCACAAGCAGGGCTGTTGGCCATTCCAATGGTGTAGGAGTAAGCCCCGGTGAAGGCAACACCTAGCCACAGGCGACAAAGTAAGGTGACGTCCGAGCGTGGCACGTTATTAGGTAGGTGGCGCTGCAAATCTGGGTCGAGCGAGTAAAGACGAGCGTTAGAGAACTCGGGTGTATTCCACTTAGCGAGAGTGACTTCCCGGGCAATGGACCGCAGCGACCTTGCAGCATCAGTGCGTGATAGAGGGCGGAACATGTAGCCACCGTTGTTTCCGCCTAAATTTCCACCTCATCGAGTAGCTGTGAATCCCTCCCGGATGAAGAGCAACGTGCCAGTTTGGAACGCCGATGTGAGCCAATAACGATGATATACAAATTCACTACAGCAAAACAGACCGCAGCTACAGCTCGGTGTCTTTCATATCCACAGAGTGGAAGGGGTCTGAATTCTTATTTATTTATTTATTTATTTATAAAAGACTATTAAATATATTTTAAATATATATACTGAATATTTAATAAATAAATGCTTTATTTATTAAAGCCTTTCTGGGGCTATTAAAACCTAACAATTTTGGTCTGTCTATCTGACCCTCGCTTGAACCACCGGGCCAAGAGACAAAAGAAATTCGTAACGAGAAGTTCTTATATGCAAAACCTTTCCGAGCCACTAAGTCTTGTACCATACTTTTTGCTTGTCAACATTGTTTGTTCATGTTTGTCAACATTGTCACCCCATTACGCATATTTCAGGCAAAACATCAATAGATAACTGGTAACAGGCATGCAGTGTTCTTGTGACTGAACATAGATGTGCGCCTGATATTTGCGATGGGAAATAAAGAATGCACGTTGAAAACAGTATTTTCACCTAAAATACAAGAGGCGCTCACGCCCGATCCTAGACCTCGTGCCGCCAGTCCAAGTCCAATGGATGGCGCGCGAGCGGTGGCATTTTGAATTCACTTCCCCAAACCTCCGCCGTGTTTATCGGGGGAGGAGGCGAGCGGCGTTCACGGGACGCCACAATGCTGCGCTCTGTCGGCATTCGCAGCGAAGGAAGCGAAGGCTTTCTTTTTGGGACCGATGGTGTCGTTTTGTCAACAAACAACTAATGCGCTTCCCCATAGACCGGCAGGTCGACCGAGAAGCTGTGATAACAGCGAGTAATAAATAGCAGAGCGGTGAACTGGCCCCGGTACCGTGCACCTGCGCATGCGCCCAGCCGGTCTCTGCCCCTCTGCGCACGCGCAGTGATGCCGGCACCGCACCGGCACCGTCCCTCCGCTGCTGCGCTATAACTCTCTGATCAGATCTCTGGACACAGCGCGCGTGCGCGAAACCGGGCTTCCATTGCGTCAAGACGCTCACTCGAAATTCGCGAAAAAGGAACGCTTCCAGATAAGACGTCGATCTTGAAGGAGGAGCACAACAGTGTACCTCTATCTCACGAACCACGCATTGACATACATTATTAGATCGTCGGTAGATGCGTTTACCTATAGTGCGCGAAGAATCGTCGCATGGGTCCGTTCTTCGTTTGCGATTTGGGTCTTTGAAGGTTTGACGATCGATTGGACGCACTTCTCTCGACCTTCTTCACGAAGAGATGGTAGTTTCTTAAATTTATTTATTCGTTTGTTTGTTTGCTTTATCCCTGTCTTTACAATTCTTTCAGGGCCAGGAGGAACTGCAGATATAAGGAGAAGTGCACATCATTAGCTGGCCGCTGCGTTGATAAACCAACAAGTGAGACAGTGTATGGCAATGTTGAAATGTGAAGGTTCTTAAACGGCAGCAAGCGTGGCGGGAAGGTGGTTCCAGTAAATTTTAGTTCTTGGTATGAAAGAGCCATTGTACGAAGTTATAACCACTGTAAACCATTGTATAACAAAACAATGGACACTAATTACCATGGCCTGTGCGTCAGTATGCTAGTACGAATTATACTTTTTTAGGGGCGACAGCCTTCCCGCTCATGTTAAGGTGGGTCACTTCCGCCAGCCTGTCCGACCTTATGTGCCGAAACCCCTCCAGTGCTACAAGTGCATGAAGATTGGCCATGTCGCTGCAGTCTGCGGAAGCGCCACTGTATGTCCCAAATGCGCTGGGCCACACAAGGCTAGCGACTGCAGTGAAGATACCCTGAAGTGCGCCAACTGTGAGGGACCTCACGATGCCTAATCGAAGAAGTGTCCACGCATGAAGAGGGAGGTCGCTGTCTTGAAGCAGATGGTGAGGGACCACTCCACGCACAAGGAGGCTGCTGCGACGGTACGACAGCGGCGGCGTCACCGGTCTCGACGCCGGAGATCTTCAAACAAGGCTGGCCATTCCCCATCGAACGCATCTACGCAAGCGAGTCCACCACTAGTGCAACTACTTCCACCACCGCTACCCCCGCGGCCGCCGGCACCCCCACCGCCTCCGCCGCCTCCGGCCTCGCAGGATTCGCTGAGTTGTCGCAACGAGGTACAACAAACCTCGCCGGGTGACGCGTGGCCCCCGCTGTCCCCGGGTGTACCTCCTTCTGAGCCCCAACGCTCAGTACTGAAGACAGTCACAAGATCTCCCGCCCCGGCTTCGTCTTCAGATCGGCAAGTCGTCGCGGTCCGGAGGTCCCTCATGAATGCCATTCGCACATTGCTCACCAGTCTGAATACACCTTCTGCGTTGAGTGCACTTCAGATACTGGAGGCCCTGGATCCAGTACTTGCCAGTCTCGGATAAGCAAGGACCATGGCGAACGTACGTTCTTCATTGAGTACGGATATCAAGGAGGCTTCCATTTTTCAGTGGAACGCGAGAGGACTAATGTCACGTATTTCAGATCTTCGCCAGTTTGTCTTTATGAAATCTATTCCTATACTTGTCATCTGCGAACCGAACATATCCAAACCTATTCGGATATCTGGCTATGAACTTTTTCTATCAGCCACACTAGGGGAGCCCAGCAAAGTCGCAGTCTTCATCAGGCGTGAACTGTCCTACGTTCACCATTTTGTGCAACCTTACAGGGGTAATGAGTACGTCTGTCTTACCATCAGAAAGCGCCAGCTCACTTTCACTCTGGTTGGTGTGTACCTACACCCGACATCTCGTTTTGAACGGAAGAGGCTGGATGACACATTAAGCACAACAACGGGTCCGTGGGTAATTACCGGTGATTTCAATGCACACCACATGCTTTGGGGAAGCCCAAACACCAACAGGCGAGGTCGGAGCTTAGTAGCTTTTGCCTCAGACCATGGGCTGTGCCTACTAAACGACGGAAGCCCCACGTATTTACGTGGAACGAACTACGGCAGCTGTTTAGACTTGACTTTTGTGTCACGATGTTTATCGGCCCGTGCACAGTGGTTCCCTGACATAGAAACTCGTGGAGGCGACCACATTCCAACCTATTTAAAGATAAATGGATTACGAAGTTCCTTCGATCCTAATGTTATTCGGGTGACCGATTGGTCGAAATTCCAATCAAGGATGGACGAATTTTGCCGGAGCGATGAGCTTGAAAATCTAGAATCCGTCATTGAAAGCACACTCCAAGCCTGCAAGCGTTCCGTCCGGCTGTCTCCAAAAGTGACCGAGTTTGACGTGGAGCTGGAGCGCCTTCGTGCTGTGCGTCGCCGCGCCGAACGCAGATACCGGCGAACTAAATGTCTCGAAGATTTGAGAATTTGCAGACGAACGCAAAAGAAGATCCAGCGACGCATTGCCCAAGTGCAAGCACAACGTTGGAAATCTTTTTGTGACACGCTGGACCCTCGCAAGCCTTTGTCGAGGATATGGAAAACGGTGCAAGGGCTAATGACTCCTGTACAGCAGCGCTCCCAATTTAAGGCCCTGGCTATTCACCAGAACCGCCGAGAGCTCGAAGTGGCCGAGGACTTCTGCGTGAGGATAGCCAGTGGAGCAGGCCCTTCTGGACTACTGCTCGCCAGTGACATCCCTGCATCGCGGGATTCAAGGATGGACGTTCCATTTAGTATGGAAGAACTGCGGGCGGCATTGGCTGCATGCAAGCGATCTTCGTCTCCTGGGCCTGATGGAGTCACATATGCTGCTCTCCGTCACCTTGGCAAGGATGCCCGACAAGCCTTGCTGGAATATTTCAACGACCTATGGTGTGATGGTTCCGTTCCTCAAAAATGGAAGACCAGCCGCCTCGTTCCGCTCCTGAAGCCCGGAAAATCTATGCTGGATCCACTGGCATACCGACCAATTGCACTTGCAAGTTGCGTTGGAAAGCTGATGGAGCGAATCATTCTCGCACGTCTGGAGTGGTTCCTGGAGCGTTACAATGTCTACCCTGATGTCATGGCTGGATTCCGTCGTGGACGCTCATCCATTGACTGCGTTATTGATTTGGTGACTTTTGTGCAGCAGCGGAAAAGTGCGAAGCGGATATGTGCCGCGTTGTTCCTCGACGTTAAAGGGGCCTAAGATAACGTGGAGCACGATGCGATTCTCAAAGTACTGCAGGCTGTGGGGCTCGGTGGCCGGGTCTACCAGTGGATACGGAACTACCTAACAGAGAGGTCATTCTTTGTTATGACTGCAGATGGGCCGACATCAGCTCACTATACTCACCGTGGTGTTCCCCAAGGAGGCGTCCTGAGCCCTACACTGTTCAACCTTACACTAATTGGCCTGATTTCTCGCCTTCCAAGGAGGGTTCACGTGTCGATATACGCCGACGATATATGTGTTTGGGCAGATGGCGTGACTCGTCGGCATGTGCGCGCCCGACTGCAAAATGCCGCAGACTTGACGACCTCATATCTACACGGACAAGGGTTGGAACTATCCAGCAGCAAATGCGCCGTGCTTCCGTTTACACGAAAGCCTATGTATGCATACCCTTTGTATATTAATGGTGAAAGGGTGTCTTATGTGAGAAATCACAAGTTTCTCGGCATAGTTGTCGACAGAGGCCTTTCTTGGAGCGCTCATGTTAACGTTCTAAAGAAGAGGCTCTCTGCAGTGGTGCATGTGCTCAAACTCATCGGCGGCAAGACGTGGGGAACACCACTGAAGTCGATGTTACAGCTCTACAACGTGCTGTCCTTGGGCTATCTGCGATACAGTGCTCCTGTCCTTTCTGGAGCGTGCCGAACAACTACTCGGGCACTTCAGGGTATTCAAGCTCAGGCCCTGCGAACCTGTCTTGGACTACCACGATGTACGTCCACAGCAGCGACCATTGCCCTGGCTCGAAATCACCCTTTGGCAACCTTTGTGGACGTCGAAATACTCAGGACACATATCAGGCACCTCGCCCGTCTACCTGATCATCACCTCGCGGGAATACCAGCGACCCGTCCCCGGGCGTCGTTCGCAAGGGTGGTAGCTGCCCACAACACCAGTGTTCCATCGAACTACACGCCGGCGATGAGACCGCTCGTTCCGCTGTGGTGTGTGATGCAGCCCCGAGTGTGCCTAGATATCCCAGGAGTGACAAAAAAACGTGATCTTCCAAATCCGGCCCTGCAACAGCTCGCTTTGACGTACATGCACGAGACATACAGTGACCGAACCCATGTATACACTGATGGCTCGGTAACATCGTCGGGTTCTGCCGGAGCTGTTGTTATACCACGACTGTCACTGTGCTACAAATTCAAGATAGCCAATCTTACGACATCCACGGCTACAGAACTTACGGCCATCCGTAGCGCTCTTCACACCATTGACCAAAGTTCGTGCCGCAGATGGGCTATCTTCTGTGATTCGAAGCCTGCACTTCAGTCACTCCAGTCAGCGCTGTGCCGGGGACCTCACGCACAGCTCCTGACAGAAATAAGAATGGTATACGACCGTGCTGCCCAGGCGGGTCATGATGTCACCCTACAGTGGCTTCCTAGCCACTGCGGCATTGTCGGCAACGAAAGTGCGGACGCTGCCGCCAGGCTGGCGCATCAAACAGCGACAACTGTACTCATCCCATTGTCTAGGACGGACGCAGCTAGGGTCCTCCGCATTCTTGCCCGGGAAACAGCTATCTCCCAATGGTCTCCAGAAGATTTCACATGCGCACGCATTGGTGCCTTTGACCCGCACCTGCAACGTCCCCTTCCACTAGGCCTCCCACGGTCTGACGCAACTCTTCTTTGCCGTCTCTGGCTGGGGGTGGCATTCACAAATGCTTACTCGTACTTAATAGGAATGGCAGCAAGGGCGGAGTGCGAAACGTGCGGCACATCGGAGACGATACGCCACGTTTTATGCGAGTGCCCACGCTACTCGGCTGAAAGAAAAAAGCTGTCGTCAGCTTTGAGGAACCTGGACTCTCGGCGGCCATTTTCGGAGGGAAAGATTCTGTGCCACTGGCCTTCTCAGTCATCCGCTCAGAAGGCGACTAAGGAACTATTACGTTTTCTACGGGCGACGAACTTGAACACTAGGCTATAGACTGAGAGCTTCCAGTGTCAATCGCTGTCAGTGCCTCAGTGCTGGGCATACGTGCCTGGTCCAACTTTTCCTCTTTTTTTTCCTCTCTCTTTTTTGCCCATTTCCCCTTTCCCACGTGCAGGATAGCAAACTAGGCTATAGCCAGGTTAACTTTCCTGCCTTTCTTCTACATTCTTCCTTCCTTCCTTCGTTCAGCGATGTTGCAAAAAAGTTTTTGTAAAAGAAGGGACGGGGAAGTCTGGGAAGTCAGGCAAGCCAAGAATCGCTTTCATTCATGGGACACTGTGTATGACGCTGTAGTTAGATAGGACCTGAACTGAGCGACGCGCTTCTCAAATGGCTTCAATGGATTAAGTGAGCGTGATTTTACCCGAGTCCCAATATCGCAGGCGTAGTCTAATTGTGGACAAACGAGTAAGTTATTAACTCAACATCTGAAGGCGCAAAGCAAAAATCCAAGAATGCGGTTAGCATTCCTGTAACTGTGGGGTCGACATGTGTGTCTCGGCTAAGATATTCTGTGACACAAAGCCGAAAGGGTTATCAGGCGAGACTGGAGCATTATTAGAAAGGATGCGTGCGTGTTGTTTGCATGGCTTCGCATTTAGTAATGTTCAGTTCCACAAGCCATTTGTTACGCCACCTTGAAACAATGAGGTCGTCCTGAAGTTCCCGGTACCATTAACTTTGTGGTTTATTACGTAGTTTAATGCATATTGACTAGATGAATAAATGACGCAGCTACAAATGTTATTGCTGTAAATTAGAAGAGACGGTGCCCCAGTACTGACCCTCGTGGGCCACCACAAGTGACATAACTTGTGATGCGGATGTGCAATCATCAACATTACCGCGCTGGAATGTGTTAGAAAGGAAAACTTCGATCCAAAATATGCATAGTCGTCAATGTAGATTTTCACCGATGTGATTGTTGCCTACTACAAATAGCGGGTAGCTGCTCACTTGGGCGTGCGAAACTGGTTTCAGAGCGCAAGGGCCTTGTGCAGTTATCTGGTTAGCCCAGACTTCGGCGCAACGGGCGCGTACCAGTGCGTTTGCTGTACGCTGGAGCACGGACTTATACACGCGCTTACGCCGAGCTACGTCGACGTGGCTTCGGACTTTGCCGCATGCTGTGCCGGCATCGGTCGCTCGCAAAGGCGGCTCTTGTGACTGCGCAACGAACGTCCCAATCGCGGGTTCAAGGTCGCATAGCATCTCGAGGTATTTCGCCAGACGTCCGTGACGCTGGTCAGAGGACCCAGCGGGCGCAGCGTAGTATCCTTGCCCGAATTCCCCTCCTTTCCTTTCTATGCGCAGACAGCACGTGGCGCCCAATTCTTTGAGCACGACTTTGAGAAGGCCACTGGTTCTGCACGGCCCTATCACGCCAACTGTCGATTCAATGGGGCGGTGTAGCGTACGCGCAAATGCTGGCCACCATGCGCGCACACCATCGGGGCAGCCCGAAAAGCGCGCCTCCTTCAAGGTCGTGCGCGATGAGGGTCACTAATTGGCGCGGCGGCGTCCCGCCAGTGGTCACGGCTTCCGAGCGCTTTCGAATGCGGGTCGGTGATTTACGGCCCGTGGCCCCGTGGCCCGCCACTTTCCCGTCCCGCTCATCACGGACGATTATTTTCGCCGGCCCGGGGGCAGCCACGGTCTCGCTATGCAGCCCCCGGCGACATACTTTTGTTGCTTCTGTTTCCGCGCTCCGTCCGTCCCTATTACGGCAGCACGAAAATTGCGCAAAGTTGGGAAACCGCGTTAGACGCACAGCCCAGCTGTGACAACTAATTCGCGCTGAAGTAACGGGAGCCAATTACCGGCATTAAGTTGCCTAATGCCGACACGTGCGTTGCAGAACACTTTCGCTGACGTAGATGATGGCTCCGTTCACTCTTATATACATAGCGCTGTTGGAAGGCAGTGAATGTGAAAAAGGAGTGGTGGGATCAGTGCAACAAGATGCTGGCAATTCAGGTCCCCCAACCAATGCGTACCAGATCTCAACACTTGAGAAGTCGTGCAGGACAATAGGAATCGTAACTAATTCGCTAGTGTTGGTAATTCCTGCTGATCGCTTAAAGGGACGCGTGTCTTTTACAACGGAATGTCCAGTGATTTTTGTCGCCTTGGCGCCGCCAATAATTGACTCCCGCAGTAATCGCGTGAGATTGCCTCGGTTGAGGTTTATTATGAGGCGTTACAAGGTCCCAGGACAGGAGTTTAGTCGGCGCCCGTTGCAGATAACTCGCCCTGGTGGTGTATACGCTGGTTCAAATGAGCACGACCGACAATTTTCTCCTTCCAATCGAGACCATAATTTCTCTGCTGGCGTGTTTCCCTACCGTTAGAACCGCGGTTGCAAATTAGATTCATGGCAAGTCTCGTTCAATGAGGCACCTGGAATACGGGAACTGTTGCGAAGGGCTCAAGATTCCCGGAAAGCGAGGGAGAACACCCCACAAACCGGTGAACGGAACAGGCCAACCAATAGCGAGCGCCAGCGTGGCCTTCTTGGCAGGGCCGGGCATCGGGCAGCGAGCACCGCGCGCGACAAGTGGCGGGCTCGGGTTACGTCGGCGAAAGAAGCTACTGTCGCTGTCCATCAAAAGGACAGGGACCGTCGGGAAGTCGGGGGGCAGCTGGTTGCTTGGTGGAATGTCGATCTGAACGCCTTTTGTGCATCTGTGAAAGGAACTGTTGCTCCATTTTGCAGTCGACCGAGCAGTGGTGCCGATTGAACTACGACGACGACGACGGGAAAGTTAATCGATACTTCGCTACTACAGGAGCAGTCATGATCACTCTGCCTGCATGCGCCGAATCACACGTCGTTCCCTTTTCCGCTGCGCCTGGAAACAACATCACCCTCATAGAGGAAAACGTTCTGTTAGAGTTTGGGATAATCGAGAGAGACGTAGGCGAATGCACAGGACCTACATCACAGCGATGCACAGCCACAGCAGCAGAAGCTCCTTGTCTAGAAAGTACACTACAGGCCGTACTTTCAGCACCGTACACTCTTACAGCTGCCGTGGGGAAGCAACACTGCCTGAGAAGGACGTAATTTCAGGGTACGGGCTGAGTGCGAATTGACCGGCATAACTTGGATTGGATGAGGCTGTCAAAGGCCGAGTTTTAGTTTATTTTAGTTCAGACCTTTTTCGGTTAGACAAGAGCGGTCGCTAAGGCACCCTCGGCGCTGCAACCGTTTTTGAGTAATTGAATAATGTTTGCGGGAATGGTTCTTATCTATATTGAAATCCCTTACCACCAGAAAACCCTGCTGTCATGAGCACATTAATAAGCACAAAAACACTGTTAGCTATAAAATGGCTACGAATTCCTGGATTACCAGTCTATTTTCACGCTCTATGGGACTTTTCAGATCACCTCCCAAGTTACGAATATTTTTCTTAGAATACATTGAAATATACTATTTGCACGCGCATCGAAGAATATTAATTTGTTTATTTATTCATAAAAGATACGGGCTCCATGGTAGGGCATGGAGATTAGGGAGTTTGTTGAATGGTACAAGCAGGAAAAATATACAATATCCAGGCAAGAACGATGGGACAACACAGTCTGAAAGATGTGTAATGAAATGTAGATAATGCATGTAAAACAATGTTTAAAATAAACAAAATTTGCTGCCGTTATTAAAATTTCTGAAAACAAAACACACCATAGATTGATTCGCGATAAAATGCAATAAATAACACATTCGTGAATGGTATTAGCTGTAGTAAAGCGTGAGAAGCCGACAGCGAAACGCTTTGGTGTTAGATATGAAGGCTGTGTTACCAGCGAGGTCATTCCAGCGATGAATGGCGCGGGCAAGTGATGATGAAATAAGCCAGTACTTTTACCGTATATGTGCATAAAACTGAAATGATTATTCAATCCGCGTGAGAAACAATACCGTATTATAAGTTGCAGCCAGACTGGTTTATTTGGAAAAGTAAATTTGTGGAGCAGGCACAAAAGAGCGATATTACAGCGGCTAAGTAATGGTGGCAGTAGGAGGTCCAGTTTAATTGTGTTATGCTCGAGTTGACATCGTGGTAACATGACATGAACTAGGATTCTCGGCATCCTCTGTGTCATTTTAGATCATCTTGGTGCGGAGTTTCGGTGTCCTTTCTATCCTCGATATTTTGGTTAGCGGACCAACCTCATGGGGCGAATTCCAGGATGAATGTTCGGAAAGCGAGTTTTCAAGTGTTGGTAGCGGAAATCTGCAAGTTGCGTCGTAGACAGCCAGGCGAACGTGATGCTTTGTCGCATGTGGCCATGTGAGGGACCCATTACAGATTCGCTGTGCGGACAACACCGATGTGATTATCGAAAGACGTGTGGGAAAGCTGTGGGCTATTTAGGTAAAAGAAGATAGTTTACGCATTTAATGCTTCAGCACACTACCTCTCACTTCCTAAACTTTAATATCATAGCCCATTTGTTACACCAGCTAAATAAGGTTAAGATGTCGTGTCATTAGGTGTTTTATTAGGGCGGCAGATTATACAGTAGTCTGCAAGGAGGTGCGACCCGAAAGTAGTCTGGGTGGGTAAGGTGTTATGTAGATTAGGAAGAGTAAGTACCCAAGGGCGCTGCCTTGCGGCACACCCCCACTAACAGGAAAAAAAAATTGAAGCAGTTTCACCCAACGTGAGAGCTGTCGAGCGCGGAGACGTGATTCACCAATCGGGCTGTTGCGCCCTGTCTTCCTGGCATTGATACCGAAACTAGTCAAGGGAGAGTGCCACACACCCTGAAAACTCCTATTAAAAGACACTGGATTGAGTTTACGGTAATGTAGTGTAATAATGCGTTAATTCATAATTTCTTTTTGTTATTTCATGTTACTTATTTGCGGCCTAGCAACGACAGCCTCCGTGGAAACGGCGCAACGCAAATGTCACCCCCAGTACTTTGTAACATGTGCCTGTATAACATGTGCCTGTATAGCGCACGTGTGTAACATGTGCCTGTATAGCGCAATGGGATTGAAATCTCGATATGCACCAGGGGAAGCGGTGGTCTTTTGGGAGCCTCTGTTCGGGAGCGAGACGCCGCGTCACTACGGTGGCTAGATTCCGTAACACCGGGCGAGCTATATGAGTGACGTCAAGCAGGGCCCCTAAAGTGTTCCGGACTTACAAGCAGGGAAGAGAACTTGTTAACATCAATGAGCTGTTGTGAAGCCGTCGAACTAAGCCGTTGAGTTAACACGTTCAGCAGATAATTCAGAAATTAGGCAACAGTTGGGAACTCGAGTGAAAGCTTTGGAAAGGTCAAGAAAGATACTTGGAAGGTAGTAGTCTATTCTAAAGCGCAAGTCAGTCGTTCCGACAATTTCGCGTCACAGAAAAATCCCACTTTAAAACCATGTTGATTATAACAAATAAATCGTGCGTCTCGTGGTGATTATTCACGTGTGAATTGATTATGCGTTCATAGTGCATAGTAGCAGCGCTAACGACACGAGACAAAAAGAAGAGGGCACAAACACGGCGCTGATTATGCGTTCCAGCAATTTGAAGTATATGCAGGTTAAAAATATCGACTGGTGGTGGTCGGGAAAAATAACGTCCCCAGTTGTGTGAACTGGTATTAATTTTTATACTAACTAGTCGTCCGCCCAATCGTTTTGTTGTCATTTTGGTTGCTGATAATTTGCTTGAGGTGTTCCCATTCGTTGAGGGATGCTTCGACTGCTGGTGTGTGCTGTAGGTGAATTTTCTGGCCGTCAAGGCCGCCTCTCGCATTTCTCTGAAGGTGTGAAAATTCACTCAGCTTGCCGCACGCATCGCGAATGTACTCGGAAAGCGAACGCACACGAGAGAATCCTCAAAGCGCAGCTCAAGTGGAACCTTTGCTGAAACATACGAAAAAAAGGCTGCGGCTTAGGTCAGCTAACCTTGGATATGCGAAGCAAAAGCTTGGCTTAGCCTGGTTAAGTCTTGGTTTCGCTTGGCTAACCTTTGATGTGTTGCCGACCACGGCTCAAAGCCGTTCAATCCTGTGCAACGCTCACCCGGCTTCGCTTTCATTCACTGCGAACGCGGCGTTCATCTTCGTCGGGCGCAAGATGAGTCACGTAGCCCGAGACGACCCAGAGGCGCATGCGTGGGAGCTGGCGGGGTCGGTCGGCTGCCGATCAGCTGGTGAGTTGAGCAGAACGACTGAAAAAGGGGCCTTGTGCACTGCAGCGCCGAATGCGGGCCCGGCAAATCGCGTGATGCGCTTCAAGGGGTGTGTCGCAGGGTGTATGTCGCAGGGGCTGTGTCTGCGGTCAAAAGGTGAGCTTGCCCATCCGCAGCGAAACCGCTGGACGAAAGCAGTAAAGCCTTGCTTTAAAATTCCACATTGTAAGCCTACGATCCCCCTGGGCTCAAAAACGCCGGAAAGCTCGTTTTACCTTGAAAGCCTTCTATCTGTATGTTTCAAGGCCCCGCTGTGAGGTACAGAAAAACGCTCAAAAAGCGTTTTGGTACAACGCTTGAAGCGCACCCCGGGAAAAGGAAACAGCTGCACCCCCGCGGTGACTCGTCAGGCGCTGTGCTGCTGAGCCCAAGGGCGCGAGTTCGATTCCTGGCCGCGGCGGCCGCTTTTCTGGTGGAGGCGGGAAGCAAAACCGCCCGTGTGTTCGAGATTTCGTCGCACGTTAAAGGTCCCCACATTGATCCGGAGCAGCGCCGGAGGAGGGTCCTGAGAAAAGGCAGCAGAACGTGCAGCGTCCTGGGCGCACCTCGTATACGTCACCGCGTGGGCTCAGATCGTCATTGCATATCGCTATGACTGACGATGCAGCAGATCCTAGTCGCGGCCGGAAGACCGACGGGGTTCGTCACGGTGGAAGAAGCTGTACAGAACAGCTCGAAATGCCGCCCGTCGTAACATGCAGCGTCGGGAGAAGGCGGTCGTCCACGGGGGAAGCTGCGGAGCGACATGAGGGTTCAACGCAGTGTTCAATGGCAGTTCAGCAGACTTGGCTTTCGTCTGCCCGTTCTTGGGAAGTTCTGTAGAGTCCCCGTAACTTTGCGACATCCATTCACCAGGAGGAGCATAATTCCGGGATAGGATTGGCTCCTTCATGAAGGCCGGACGTTTGTCAAACCGGCACAGGGTCAAAGCACTGCATGTTCAGATACGCGCGGGAACGAATACAGCGCCGGGCTCTGTCTACAGTCAGCGCGAACCACGCGGGCAGTGAGTTCACCAGTGATGAACTCTGGATGGCCTTTTCCGTTGTTTTAGTCGCCAATATTGCCCCCTGGCTTTTCTTTTCTCCTACCTTCTTCTTTCTGCGTTCGCGCGCGCGTGCGTTCACGTGCGTGCGTTTGCCGAGGCCTCTTACTTTGTCCAATGTGATGTTGGATGTTTCTGGAAGGGGTGGGAGGGCAATATGCGATACTACGGACCTTGTAAACATCGGCGTTTGTCTTGTGTCTGGCTGCATGAACCCATTTTTATATTTCCTGGTGGAAGCTTCGAGGTGTCACAGAATATTGGTACACCGCAATTTCCTGTGATGTCCTCAGAAGTATACAGAAAATAGCGTGCAGTCTTCTGCAGTGTGTTTCTCTTCGAAATGTGATCAGTCGGTGAAGCTCGATCTGCATGCCATGCCGGCACGAATTTGCCCTAGCCTGTCGCGCACCCTTGTAGTTCATTTGGGTCCCACTCTACAATAATTTCATATAAAGCTGGCCCTTTGAATAAGCAATAATTGCTCCATGACACCGACGAGTGCGCAGTTTGGCATCGGCGTAATTTTTTCTTCATTGCAGCGCACAAAGAAAGCTCATTTACGCAAAATTACGCTTGCCTTCCCTGCAAAGAGGATTAAAAGTGAGGCACGTAGCAGAAACAAGAAACCTCGAGGCGTCTGGGATTGGGCAGACTGGGCAGTGCGCGGAAGTGGCGCTTAGAAGGTCGGTCCATCTCCGAGAGCGCTGACCCCGCTTCTTCGCAGTGTCACTGGCGACCCGAGACCCTCGTCCGTGAAGTTTGGTTCGTCGCCAGTCCTTGACCCTGGCCTCTCGTGCAGCCCTTCGTTAGGCAGGCGAGCCTTTCGGACACACACGTCCGGCATCCACAACGTTCGACAGCTCCAACAATAGCGTCAAAACAGGCGTGTCGCGGCGGCGATCCATAGGAAGCGAACCAAGAGCCGCGAGCGCACTGCGGGCTAAAAACGAGCCACAAATGTATGTGATCGAGGCGACTTTGGCAGCGCTGCGGACGACGCCAAATTGCCCTCTCCAATGCTTGCCCTGTCACAATTTGTCTGCCCTGCACAAGGACGCGGCGGCTGCTGTGGGAACCGCGCGCGTCCGCGCGCGGCGCGTGCGCAGAGCCGCTGCGTCCAGGATACTAGAACGCACGGGGGGCCGCGGTGCGCGTCGACGCCAGGCGAAGAAGAAAGGAACGGGATAGCATTCTGTCTTGCACGATAGCGGGAACCTTGTGGAGGCGTCAAGGTCAAGGGCCACGCGCCCTCACACTGGTCGCGAGGAGGTTTTATTTATTTCGCGTTTCCGGCTCTCCGGCACTCTCTCTCTCTCTCTCTAATGTTCAATGCTGGCATTTCTAAATGACCGGTTGCATTGCCGCGCAACCCTTTGGCGCGACAGCGTGTTTTGTTTTGGCGGGAAGTAGCACGCGCTTGCTTCGGCGGTTTTGCAAGTATCTTCAGGTCTGAACGAAATTTTGCGCGATATATAAAAATATAGAAAAAGAGGTGCAGTGAAAGGGGACACACTATTTTCGAGCAGCACCGGGGAGAAAAAAAAATCATAAAGTTAAAGAACGAATTGAGCGAGCGGAAGCTCCCAGTCGGTCTGACCGTGCACCCGCGACCGTGCATTGCATGTAATGCGAATCGATCGGCCATTCTGTGACGAAGCCGGCTTTCTCGCTTTCCATGCTTTGGAGAACCTCGATCCATTTTGAGCTTCAGCATACCGGGCGCGGTGGACCCTTGCGTTCGTCTATTCCGCGGCCTGTGACATTGCCGCCGAGCTCGCAGCCGCGTCCACGAGCCGCACGAAGCGATGTTGCTTTTGGCGGCGCTCTGTGACGTTGTTACAGTGTAAAGTGGTTCATTTACAAAAGTGTAGCGAGCTGAAGGAGGCTGGCCACTGCGGTGCACAGGTTGGTTGGTTGGTACCAAAAATCAATGGCGCCTACCCACTCCGGGGTATTGGCCAAGTCAGATTGGGTAAACTGGTTAAGAATTCAAAATAAGGTTAAAATAGAGCTGTGGAGAATGTGAGGGAAGTGATGTTAACAATTGTAAGAACCCAAGGAAACAAAACTATAACATACTGAAGTAAAAACCGATACTGCACGTACCAGAAAAAGAATGTACGAGATGTGTTTTAACAGGGTAGGCGACCTATGAATTTCGACATGAATGTATTTGTATTCGCATTTTTATGGGTGTTGCTGTTTTTAATGTTACAATGCGTTTTTTTTTCATTGCGACCCCTATGTAACGCCCGTAAGGGCCTTTAGGGTAAATGAATAAAAATAAATAAAAGCGTGAAGGGCGCGACAAACATCGACGTCTTCTGTCTCGTCGTAAGGTTATCACGCAGCCCTCGACTCATGCCCATTATGGTTCTTGAAAGTGCCATAACAGTGGAACACACTCTGCCACTGCTTTCCACCAGTATGCGACCACAGCTGCAGTTTTTTGTGCCCAACAATACACTTCTGTAACTCATAAATTTCTTCGCAGCGGTTTCCGCTTTTTTCAGACGCTGCTGTTATGCTTCTTGTTTGAAGCGCGGGCAGACGAACCACAAGAAGAGGACAACACGAGCGCTTCTTGTGGTTCGTCTGTCCGCGCTTCAAACATGAATCAGATCCAACTAGCTCAACTTTCCGTTCTTCTGCTGTTATGCACCGAGATCCACTTTGAATCTACGTTTGCAAAAGCATTCACGCTGTTCTCGATCCGATGGAAGACCAATGGAGTGTTCCAGTCAGCACAACGAAAGTTTTCATAGCATAGCTTGCACAGTGCAGCCTGTTTTACTGCGAAGCTGTACATGTCTCATACCCCCAGTTTTCATTCCGGTGAAGCCGATTTACTCGGCACCGCTGCTGCGGCGGCGCTCTTCCTCGCCACCACCGACACCGCTTTCACAATAGCCACCACCGAAGCCTCTTTCCCAAGCCGCGCAATCGCGTGATAACGGCGGTAGCGCCCTTATCAGGCGTTACCAGGGCAACTTGACGGCTTTGAACGCGGACGTGAGCCATAATTCTTTTTGAGCGTGAAAGGCTCTTGCCGCGCGACACTAGCGCCATTTTTTTTTGGCCGTAGCGGCGGAAAACGGAACTGGTGGACGGAAAGTTACCCATCTCGCCCACAGCTGCGGCACGTTCTCGTGTATTTTTTTGTTTTTGCGAGCGCAAACGCTGTCTTCGCTCGCCGGGAGTTTTTCCCGAGGCATTAAGTATCTAATTTAGGTTAATTAGTTAATTATTGATTAGTCAGATTGAGTTCAAAGTACAAGTGATGTCACTATGCTTGGCTTGTGAGGTATCAAATTAAAGCTGTCGATGAGGGGAATCACGTGGACGAAATTAAAAACTTCTTCCTGGGTATAGTCATGAGATAATCACGTGAGTCATAGAGTGGGTTAGAAGTCAAGGTGATGCCAGTAGGGCTTGTGACAGGCACGTACCCAGGATTTTTTTTCAGGGGGGGGGGCAACCCAAGGTAGCTTTTCTATGCAAATTAGGGGACAGGGCGAGGGTACCGGCCGTTACTGGTACAAACACGATGAACACCCAGCGTTTGCCATAAAGGCGCGTAAACCTGCATAGAGGAATGAAATTAAGTGTATCCACCTTTTTGATGGAGGCGAAAAGCGAAAACACTCGTATGTTCGAGATTTCGGCGCACGTTAAGGAACCCTACGCGAGGTTTGCAAAATTAAAAAAAAGAACAGCAGTAATAAAATACATACAGGAATAAATACGCGTACTGCACAGTAACTATACATTCCCTCCCCTTATTTTTTTAACCATATTTAACTCATATACTATATTTCAGTATATTTAACCATATTTAACTCATATATTGCAGGTAAATCCAGCTATATTAAGCTTTTAAAGAGCTATATTTCAGTATATTTAATTATATTTAACTGATAAATCGCAGCTATATTCAGATGTATGTCTCCAGCCACTACTCCTACAATGCAACAAACTCGCAACGCAGCCACAATTTTTCAGTGGAATGCGGGTGGGCTGCAGTCTCGACTACCAGATTTCCGGAGATTTGTAAACAAGCACCGTTTCCCTGTGATCGCAATCTCGGAATCACGTCTATCTGAAGACGTACGCCTATCAGGATACACATTAGTGCGTTCCAAAACTGATGTGCCTTCAACAAGAGCACTTTTAGCTCTCAGAAATCACCTCACCATTGTACACCATGATTTGACGACGAGTGCAGAAAACGAATACGTAGCAGCCACGGTGCAAATCAAAGGTCTGTCTTTCACCGTCATTACCGCCTACATACCACCCAGAAAGGCGTTAGATAGCGACCGTTTGGAGAGTATCCTTCGTGCTACGCCGCCTCCGAATATACTCACTGGTGATTTCAATGCGCATCATCCGTCATGGGGAAGCCGCAGAACAACAATGAATTAAAACGCAGCGCTTGCTAGATATTGCTGATCAGCACAACATGACTGTACTTAACACCGGAGAACCAACTTTTTTCCGTAAAGGCGTTTCAAGCGCTCTCGACGTCACCCTCGTTTCTTCTACGCTGCTTTCCAGATTAAGCTGGTCTGTGGATATTGAATCCCACGGCAGCGACCACCTCCATACCTACATAACACTGGACGGTGTTCCGGGCAGTTATAGAAAACATGAGGTCCGATTAACAAACTGGGAGGTATTTACCACAGCAGTTCAAGAGGGCCTGAGTTCAGTGTTATTCTACGACGACTTTGTAAGCACGATGGCTAATGCGCGCAAAACGAGCACGACAGCTTTTATATTACCCAAGTTATTTTCTGTCGCCGACGCAGAGTTTGAAAGGCTTCGTGCCATACGCCGGCGAGCAGAAAGAAGAGCGCGTAAAACACTGGCACCTGAAGACATTCGCGAATCCAGACGAGTGCAGAAGCGCATTCAACGGCACATGGGTAAATTGGCCAAACGTGAATGGACATCTTTCTGCTCAAAGTTGGACCCCAGGAAACCACTCACTAGAATATGGAGCCTCGTCAGAAGTATTCGCACACCACCGACGTGTCTCCACCCATTTAACGCAGTTTCATTACGTACCAATTCCACATTCTTAGACGTCGCTGAGATGTTCTGTGCAAAAATTACGGCCACATCAACGTCACCTCCGTCACTTCCATTTTCGGATAACGGACGCCTATCACATCACACGCCCCTTACGGATGCCCTGTTTACAATACCGGAACTCGTCAAGGCTTTATCTGCAGTTAACAAGTCCGCCTCCCCTGGTCCAGACGGCATAACTTATACTGCTCTGACCCATCTGGGAGAAGAGGGGAAGAGATTTCTCCTGGACATTTTCAACCAATCCTGGAGGAGCGGTAGTCTGCAGCCCAGCTGGAAGACTGCTCGCGTTGTGCCTATACTGAAACCAGGAAAAAGATCCCTCAGACATTGTATGGACCCATTGCGCTTTTGAGCTGCGTAGGCAAGCTGATGGAAAAAATGGTGCTGCTTCGGCTAGATTGGGATCTAAGTACTAGAAATATTTAACCGCCACAAATGTCCGGTTTCCGCAAAGGCAGGAGCAGTATCGACAATGTAATCGCCCTTGCTAATTGCGTCAAGCGCGAAAAAGCACTCCGTAACACCGTTATAGCGGTGTTTTTGGACATCAAGGCTGCGTATGACTCTGTCACGCATGACGCTATCCGCTTTCAGATGCACTCATTGGGTATTTGTGGTCGGATGTACGATTGGCTGTTGAATTACCTTAGCGACAGAAGCATCTTCATGACCACCTCTGATGGCGACACATCGAAGCACACCGTAACTCGTGGTGTTCCACAAGGAGGAGTACTCAGCCCAGCGCTTTTTAATATTTCCCTCATCGGCATTGAAAAATGTTTGCCACCTCATATCGCGATTTCCTTATATGCCGATGATATTTGCATATGGTGCTCCGGCCGAAATAGGCGTGTGCTTCGTGCGAGGCTTCAGCGGGGAATAGATGCTATCTCAGAATTCCTCGCAGTGCGCGGACTCCAAATCTCGGCAACAAAATCAGCAGCCATCGCTTTTACGAAACGTGATGTCACACGGTACGAGCTCACGGCAATGAGGATACCAATACCTTATGTCACAAATCATAAATTTCTCGGCGTCACATTCGACAGATTGTTGACATGGACACCCCACATTCGCAGTTTGAAAGAAACTTTCTCGTCATTCTTCAACATCTTCCGAATGCTTTCCAGCAACAGTGGTGGCTGCACAGTTTACTCGCTTCTTCGTCTCTACGACGCTCTCTGCGAAGGTCTTTTACGCTACAGCCTTCCTGCGTTGTTTCCCCTCTCAGCTGGAAATCTCAAGGCTTTGGAAAGCATGCAGGCGCACATACTCCGGGTGTGTATCGGCGTCCCAAAAACAACATCAACTCTGGGAACGTTCATTGAATGTAGACGATTGACGCCCCTAGCGCTGCGCAAACAGGAACTGCTTCGGGCATGTTTGCGTTTTGTCACGAGGCAACGTCACCATCCATTGGCTGAAACTTCTGCTTCAGATCTGCAAGACCTTTTACCGCAACATTACGAGATCCCATCTCTGCCTTCGTACCCGCTATGGTTGCTCCCACCCATAAGCATTCACACAGCCGTGCCAGGAGTGACGCGAAGAGCAAATGTTCCCGCTCCAGCTCTTAAGTTCTCTTAACTCTACAACTTCCAGACAGCAAATACATCGGTCATAAACATATACACACTGATGGCTCAGTGACAGAAGGATACGAGTAACCTCAATTGGAAGGATCATGTAAATAACATATGTGGATCTGCTCAGCGAAAACTTGGATTTTTGAAACGAAAATTGGTGCATGCAACACCTGCAGTTAAGCTTAAGGCGTACACAGCCGTCGTACGTCCTTCTTTGGAATACGCTAGTGTTATATGGGACCCTCACCAGCAATATCAGATTAAGCAACTTGAACGAATACAGAGACTTGCAGTGCGGTTTATATTTTCAGAGTATCGCAAAACACAGTCCGTAACTACCTTGCTCGCTAGGGCAAATTTATCAACACTGTCAACACGCAGAAAAATCGCACGACTGAAGTTTTTATACCAGCTCTCTACTAATAAATTCAATTTAGATCAGTCGCGCTAATTGTCCCGCCCTGGCAGAGTCTCTCCCCGTGTGAATCACCCGTATGTTTTTACGCCTTACAATGCAAGAATTGATGTTTTTAAATATTCTCCCCTTGTTAGGACAATAGAAGATTGGAATGCGCTTGATGCACAGATTTTTGATGACGCAATGACTCTACAATCATTTGAACGAAAGTTGGAAATGTATCTCTCGTGATGTGTTTATTTTGTTTCATTGCTTGATGTGTTGACAAAATGTGTATATCCTCCCACCCTGTACCAGCCCGAAAAGGGCTAACAGTATTCGAAATAAAAATAAATGAATAAATAAATAAATAAAAATCTTCCACGATTGGTGTTTGGATACCTGCGTCGTGCACTACGATAACCAAAAAACTCAGTCACAGGACGTCATCAACAGTGACTGAGCTCGCCGCCATCCGTGCTGCTCTTGAATACATCACCACGCAGCCACCCAGCCAATGGGCTATCTTTACGGATTCCCGCGCGGCCCTTCAATGCCTTCAGTCTTTCCCTTTTGACCAGCTAGTCGGGGACATTCGGTTTTTACATCACCAAGCCGTGAATGCTTGCCATTTCGTCGAACTACAGTGTATACCGGCACATTGCGGGGCATCGGGTAATTCAACAGCAGACGCTGCAGCTTCCCAAGCTCACAACTGCCAAGTGCCTACTGCGGCAATGCCGTTCTCTAGGAAGGATGCGGCCGCACTTGCGTGTCGTGTTGCGCGGCAGGTACAGCTTTCAATATGGGTGGATCCTTCACGTCGCTATACCCCGCTTTATTCTGTCGACCCAGAATGTACTTTCAAGTTGCCCTCTAATCTCACCAAACACGACGCAGCCGTAATGCACCGCCTACGCCTGAACGTCGCCTACACTCGCCTTTTTCGTTTCAGGCTTCAGCAGACCAGCTCACCCTTGCGTCCGGACTGTAAGTGTCCCGAAGATATCTACCATGTCATGTGTGTGTAAACGATATGACGAACCAAGACGCTCCTTGTCTTTGGGCAGGCTACCCACATCGTGTCTTACGTTGAATGATGTGCTTGGCCCCTGGTCATGTGCAAAGATGGCTTCACGTGCGACGACAGCCTTCCTAAGCTTCCTTCGCAGTTCAGGCCTAGTTCACAGACTTTAACAGTTCTGAGCATTGCTTCGACACGTGCTACAGGACCGTGACCGTCACCTTTGCGCTCTCAAACTCTTAGTGGTGTCCCAGTGAACATTCCGGGGCTGTGATCACTGTGACTACTAGGTTGGCTGTCAAAGTGTTATGATTGCTCGTGGTCGCTCCGCAGTTTCCTGAACTGTGCTCAAATTCAAAGTGAACCTTCAGCCATTGCGTGTTTACCCCTTCTTTTATTTTTAACCTGACCTAGTGATCTCATGACCACGTGTAGTCGCTCCGCGGTTGCCTGAACTCTGCTAAAATTGAAAGCGAACATTTCCCCAGTGAGTTACAGCATTTGTCTAGTGTGTTTTAACACTTATTTTATTTTTACTTCGAACTACTGAACTCTGTCTACAGACCGCTTGTCGTTTTTTCTTTCTTTTTTTTTTTTCATTTGTGTCATTATTCACCTGACGTAGCATGTTGGACAGACCTCGTCAGTACCATTAAACTACGTTCTCTCTCTCTCTCTCTCTCTCTCTCTCTCTCTCTCTCTCTCTCTGTCCTCCCCTTATGTTAAGGCATATTTCCGGAGCTGCATCTTACCGGTACTCACCTACGGGGCAGAAACTTGGAGGCTCACTAAGAGGGTTCAACTTAAATTGAGAACGACTCAGCGGGCAATGGAACGGAAAATGATAGGTGTAACATTAACGGACAAGAGGAGAGCGAAGTGGGTCAGGGAGCAAACTGGTGTTAAAGACATATTAGTAGAAATTAAGAAGAAGAAATGGACGTGGGCAGGGCATGTAATGCGAAGGCAAGATAACCGCTGGTCATTAAGGGTAACATAGTGGATCCCTAGAGAAGGCAAGCGTTGTAGGGGGCGGCCGAAAGTTAGATGGGCAGATGAGATCAAGAAGTTTGCGGGGATAAATTGGTCACAGTTGGCACAGGACCGAGATAATTGGAGAATAATGGGAGAGGCCTTTGCCCTGCAGTGGGCGTAGATAGGCTGGTGATGATGATGATGATGATTTCCGGAGCATCCCACACGTTATACGCAATCGAAGTCGGCAGAAATGGAAGTGCATGTAGGCACTCGAGAGTTCAGATCTCAGTGGCAAACAACCTCTTCCCTTTCCATATTTTTCTCCAACGAAAACGTGTGGCTACTAGTAATGAAGGAAAGAAACAAAATGCTATGTAAAGCGGAGATGTCGTACGCTTAATTCCATGTGTTATTAACCTGAACACCCTCAGAGTTCGACGTTTAACGGTCAACCATTCAAAGCGCCAACGATTCAGGCTTCGGAAATTGCAGTACCGAGACGCACTGCACTGCAGTAAAGTTATATACAAAAACGGTGGCAAGCGCCAGCGCGTCAGCGCTTACCTTGGCAGTTTTGTAAAGTACCTTGTTATTTCCAGGGATGCGCCTTGTCGCATCCTCGGCGTCGCAGCGTGGTTTGTCCTGCTGTCCTTGCCCATAGCAACGGCTTAGGATACAAGGCTGGAATGAGCTTCTGCTCTGTACTCTCGTTCGGCCCGTTGGTGAAGTAAAATCGTTGCTATCTGCCGACACCTTGACGATGCTTCGACATCGCGAGACTAAGCTATGTTCATCATCATCATCATCATCATCATCATCATCATCATCATCATCATCATCATCATCATCATCATCATCATCATCACCACCACCACCACCATCATCATCATCATCATCATCATCATCATCACCACCACCATCATCATCATCACCACCACCACCATCATCATCCTATCTACGCCCACTGCAGGGCAAAGGCCTTTCCCATTCTCCAATTACCTCGGTCCTGTGCCAACTGTGACCAATTTATCCCCGCAAACTTCTTGATCTCATCTGCCCATCTAACTTTCTGCCGCCCCCTGGAGTGCTTGCCTTCTCTAGGGATCCACTCTGTTACCCTTAATGACCAGCGGTTATCTTGCCTTCGCATTACATGCCCTGCCCACGTCCATTTCTTTTTCTTAATCTCTACTAATATGTCCTTAACACGTGTTTGTTCCCTGACCCACCCCGCCCTCTTCTTGTCCCTTAATGTTACACCTATCATCTTCCGCTCTATTGCACGCTGAGTCATTCTCAATTTAAGTTGAACCCTCTTAGTGAGCCTCCAGATTTCTGCCCCGTAGGTGAGTACCGGTAAGATGCAGCTGTCATAAACTTTCTTCTTCAGCGACAATGGTAGGCTGCTATTCATTATCTGAGAATGTCTGCCATATGCACACACCCCATTCTTATCCTTCTAATTATCTCTGCCTCACGGTTGGGATCTGGGGTGACAAATTGGCCTAAGTAGATATATTCGCTTACCACTTCCACTGCCTCGCCACCTATCTCAAACGGCTGGGTGGTCCCAAGGTTATTGATCATTACTTTAGTTTTCTGCATATTAATTTTCAGGCCCACAGTTCTACTCTGTTCGTCCAGTGCGGAAAGCACGCTTTGCAATTCGTCCCCCGAGTTACTTAGCAAGGCAACGTCACCAGCAAATCTGAGGTTACTGAGGTATTCTCCATTAACCCTTACTCCCACCTGTTCCCAATCCAACGTTCTGAATACTTCCTGTAAACATGCTGTGAATAACATTGGAGAGATTGTGTCTCCTTGTCTGACACCCTTCCTTATAGGTATTTTACTAATCTCCTTATGGAGGATGATGGTAGCTGTGGACCCATTGTAGATATCCTCTAGTATTCTTACATAATGCTCATCTGCCCCCTGGTTCCGTAATGCCTGAATGACTGCTAGGGTTTCGACCGAGTCAAATGCTTTCTCATAATCTATGAAGGCTATATATAGGGGTTCAGTATACTCAGCGCACTTCTCTATCACCTGATTGATCATGTGAATATGGTCCATTGTTGAATAACCTTTACGGAGCCCTGCTTGTTCTTTAGGTTGACTGAAATCTAAGGTTGCAGAGATTCGGTGAGAGATTACCTTGGTAAGTTGCAGCTCGGGGTCGGTAAACCCGCCAGTAAAGTTTGGTTCATTTTTGAGGTGGGTGGTGTCGTCGTGGAGGATGGTGAAGGACCCGATGACGAGACGAGGCAAGTAGATGATGAAGAAAAAGTATATTTACACTTATTTACAGGAGACGACGACTGACAGTAGACGACTGACAGTAAGCTGATCGGCCTGTAATTTTTCAAGTGCTTCGTGTCGCCTTTCTTATTAATTAGGATAATGTTCGCGTTCTTCCAAGATTCCGGTACACTTCCGGTCATTAGGCATTGCGTATACAGGTTTACCAGTTTTTCAAGTACAATTTCTCCGCCATCCTTCAAGAGGTCTGCTGTTATCTGATCCTCACCAGGTGCTTTGCCCCCTTTCATTTCTTTCAAGGCCTTCCTTACTTCTTCGGTCATTGCTGGTGGGATGTCTATCTCCTCTGAACTACTGTCTCGTTCGGCATTATCCTGGATGTCCCGGCTACTGTGCAGGTCCCTATAGAGCTCCTCGGCCACTGTGACTATTTTGTCCCTATTTGTGATGACATTGCCTTGCTTATCTTTAAGCGCATACATCTGATTTTTCCCTGCGCCAAGACGCCTCTTCACTGCTTTCAAGCTACCTCCGTTCTTTACAGCGTATTCGATCCTCTCCATATTATACTTCCATATGTCAGCTGTCTTACGCCTATTGATTAGCTTGGAGAGGTCCGCTAGTTCTATTCTGTCAGCTGCGGTGGAGATTGTCATGGTTTGCCGTTTCCTAATTAGATCTTTCGTCTCCTGTGAAGGTTTGCCAGTATCCTGTCCAGCCATAGTGCCCCCGACGTCTACTTCACACTAAGTGATAATGCGTGTAAGGTTGTCGCTGGCTTCCTGTGTCGTAGGCTCGGCTTCATCGTTAAGAGCTGAATATTGGTTCTGCAGCGCTATCCTGAATTCTTCTGCTTTACGTCTTACTGTTAGCTCATTTATCGGCTTCTTTCGTACAAGCTTGTTGCGGTCCCTAGTCGAATCTAGCCTAATTTGAGATCTTACCATGCGGTGGTGACTACACCTTACCCTTCCGAGCACTTCCACATCCTGCACGACGCCAGGGTTATCGCATAATATGAGGTCAATTTCATTTTTATGCTCCCCATTCGGGCTCCTCCAGGTCCACTTCCGACTCTCCCGTTTACAGACGAAAGTATTCATTATGCGCAGGTTATTCCGTTCTGCAAGCTCAACTAGTAGGTCCCCCCTGCTATTTCTACAGCCCAGACCATGGTTACCAACTGCGCCTTGTCTCCAGCCTGATTCTTTCCTACTTTAGCATTGAAGTCCCCCATAACTACGGTATACTGTGTTTTAGGGGCGAAGCTCCTTAAGGCGTGGGTCTGTCCATCCTCGACGTATGTATGTAGCCACCTCTAGTTTAGTTCTTGGATTGTTTACTAGATGGCGTGGCTACCTCTAGTTTAGTTCTTGGATTGTTTACTAGATGGCGGTACTTGTATATGATGAAAAGATGCGCTTGGATTGTTTACTAGATGGCGTGGCTACCTCTAGTTTAGTTCTTGGATTGTTTACTAGATGGCGGGGAGCGTTGTAATAAAATCCGTGCGCTGTTGGCGCGCGCTCGGAGTCGCCCGATGGATAGGCTGCAGATGTGCGAGCCCGCGAGGCAGAAGCGCTCCGTGAAGCTGCGCGACGCCGCCGCCAAGATCCTGCCGTACGAGAGCGGGAGGCCGAAGCGTGTCGTCTGGCTGCGCGACGACGCCGCCAAGATCCCAGCGTTCGAGAACGAGAGGCCCAAGCGTCACGGCAACGGCGCGAGGACCCTGCCGTACGCGAAGCGGCACGGCTGCGGCGCGAAGAGGATCTCCAAAACGTCAGAGAACGGAACGCTGCGAGAAAGCGCGCGTATCGGCAGGCAGACCCCGATGCAGTGAGAGCTCGTGAGGCGTCTGCAAAACGCATCAGGCGAGCTCAGCCCCAAGGTGCCGACGCGCGGTTTAAGCGAGACTTTCTAGACGTTACGTTCGGACACAGATGTAGTGGGCGAACTTTCACTGAAGAGTCACGGTTTTACCGATGATTTCCCCTCAGGAGCTTCGCCCACTCATCATCATTCACCCCGTGGATATGCTGTGAATTTTTTACTTTAGCCATTGCCGATTCCACATCTTCATAGAGGCGTTCTACTGCTTGGTCGTCGTGGCTAGATGTGGGCGCGTAGCCCTGCACCACCTTGAGCTTGTACCTCTTATTGAGCCTAATTACAAGACCTGCTGCCCTTTCGTTAATGCTATGGTGTTCTTCTAATGTTGCCAGCTATGCTTTTATTGACTAGAAATCCTACTCCCAGTTCTCTTCTGTCCCGTATGCCCCGGTAACACAGGACGTGTCCATTTTTCAGCACCGTAAATGCTTTGCCTGCACTCCTAGCCTCGCTAACCCCTATTACATCCCATTTAATGCCGTCTAATTCCTCGAACAACACTCGCTTCGCTAGATAAGATCCGTGCGTTAAGCGTTGCCAGGTTCAGATTCCATTGGCGGCCTGCCCGGATCCAGGGATTCTTAGCACCCTCTGCTGCGTCACAGGTCTGACCGCCGCCGTGATCAGTTGCTTCGCAGCCGCTGGGGACTGGGGGCCGAGGGTTAATTGGCGTATTCATGGGAGGTTGTGGCCGTTACTACACCAGGGTGGCCAATCCTGCTCTGGTGAGGGAGTGCATTACCGGCAATGGTCGCCGGGGTCAGGCCTCACCCCAAGCCCTTTTGTGCAATTCCATCAATACGCGGATTTTATTTTAATCCGGTGGGAATTGTCCGGCACCGGGATTCGAACCACGGTCATTCTGCACGCGAGGCGGATGTTCTACCTCTACGCCATCGCTGCATTGCATCGCTGCACCTCGTATTTTCATCATATGTACCCGGGGTTTTATAACCTCTTTAAAACAAAGAAACAGTTCGCAGTTCAATTTTGAAGCATAAATTTCCCTCGGCCAAAAGTCTGGTTGGTATCCGTCAAGATGTCCGGCCCGGGTTCATTTTCACTGATCACCCGCTGTACACCCGTCTCTCTCATGCATTGGCCACCTTGACTCCGTGCCCTTCCCCGCTCAAGCCCGGTGTTCTCGAGGTATGTTCATATATGAATGCAGCTCGGGGCCGGTAAACCCGCCAGTAAAGTTTGCTTCATTTTTGAGGTGGGTGGTGTCGTCGTGGAGGATGGTGAAGGACCCGATGACGAGACGAGACGAGACGAGACAGTCTTGTAATTAGATGATGAAGAAAAAGTATATTTACACTTATTTACCGGAGACGACGAAGCCTGAACATAAGATAACACAAGACAATGAAAACTGGATTGCAAACAAAAGGCGCCGCAGCGCACAAAAAGGGTATCGCGGCACGATCCTTGATGGGGGCCCGGGGGCCAAAAAGGGCGCCGAACCGCCGCGTGGTTGGCGAAAAATTCGTGGGGCTCTGGCGCCCAGAAACCGCCACGGGAGCAAGTCTTGATGCGACAGCTCTAGGCCGCAGCTCCGGACAAACTCAGCAAAATTGCGCATGCAGTGGCAAGCGAAGCCGCCCCCGCAGAGCAACACACGTACCAATCAGGGTTTTGACCCCCGCTCCCCCGTGTCCGCCGCCCCCGAAAGTCGGGAGGAAACAAAAACCTTCCCAAAAGTCAGTCGCCGGCAGGGCCGTCCCAAAGGGCTGCCACTCCGCCGACGGCTGGGGGGACACAGCAAAGCGACGATAAGGGAGGGCCATCGCCCCGACGGGTTCCACCGGCGCTGGCATCACTACACCGCCGTTGTGCATAGCAACCATTGATCACAGTGGCTGTCAATCAACAGCGCCGCTGTCACTGGCTTTAGTTGTCCAAAGGAATGCCGCCGGTGTCTCTTGCCGCCATACCACTGCGATGCGTGCCTTCACTTTGTCACCTTGCCGTCGTCGGGCTTGGTGACGTCTCAGCGTCTCGAGCCAGTTGGTACATTCTGAACACACAAAACAGCACAAAAAACGAGGACTAAGAATGAAGGGCACAGACGAGCGTTGAACGTTCTTGCGCTTCCTTTTTGAGCGATCCTTCTTGTCCAGACGGACTGTGGAACAGGGCTTTTGTACTCCTAAAGCGGGCGTAACAGTAGAGGCGCATGGCGATGGGGTCAAGCATCCCCTCGCACCACTCTGCTCATCGCCATCCGGTTCCAGGCTGTTGAGTCGCACTGGCTTGTTCGGCGGACGATACACACGTTAGCGAGCCGCACGTTGGAAGGCATTCCGTAGACAAATCCTACAGCGGGTTTCTTTGCGGCAAGCCGACTTCTTGCCCTTCTTACCGACAAGCGCAAAAGCAGCATTTCCACGAAAACTAGTGAAAAACGCGCTGTTAGTTCGGCTCGGGGAAGGAAACGATTGAGCCACAAACACCAGGCATGGGCGACAGTATCCGCCGACACCACGGCACGCTGGGATGGAGGGATTTGTTGAATATTTAAAGACAGAAATTTTCTTCCTCACCAAAGCATATGCTACTCGAGCCGCTGCAACCGCCACCCTGGCGAAACAAGCGATAAGGTACTGCTGTCCGAGAGAACCGAAGCACCGACTGCAGACGAACAGGGTAAATAAAGGGTGTGCACCGAATTGCAAGTGGCAGGCCGGCAGCAGGGCACGAAGCCAGTGTACAGCGGTACTGGCTTGTGTGTAAACGGAGCAAACAAACCTCGTCTGCTTTCTTTTTTAAATCCCACGTTGACCACCAAATGAGGCGTCTTTTTTTCGAAATGAACCTAATCGGCAAACCAAAACTAAGTCAGATAAAACTCCAAAATCCCGGCAACTTTCCCATAAAAAAATGTGGCAAATAAAAAGTTGAAACAATTCCATGAAAACGTGTACGCAGATCTTACTTCGTATGGAAAATGAGCCAGACCCTGCTGTGGCACGGATCAAGACGAGCCAAAATCGTTTGCCCAACGGGATTTCGCGTTTGGTGTGACTGTTCGGGCTGTTTTTGCGTCATTTTTTTTCGAATTGGAGATCGGCAAATTATCTGCCGCCACACGTCTACGATAATGTGAACGGAAGTGAACGAACTGAAACTGAGAGATGTGATACTATCATTTTATCTCGTCTCCCTCGTCCTTACGGAGTAAATCTGGTTAGTATTACCAGAGTCCTTCAATGCTTTACTGGTCACGAAACTGCTCCGTAACTCAATGGGAGAGCTTCATATGCTGCGTTTGGCCGCCGCGAGGTGGCGCCACCCTCTCACTGAGGTCACTCCTCGGGCGGCGTTGCGCCGTTGCGCTGGCCTGAACGGCGGATCCGCGGCGAGTTGTGTTTGTTTTGTGCGGGAAAACAAATGTAACGTGCATCTCGCGCTCTTGTGATGCGGCTTAAGTAGTGCAACGACGATGCCTAACATGTGTTGCGTCCCGGGATGTCGTTCCTTGTACAACGATACCACAGAAAATGTTTCCTTGTTCTGTTGACCGAGCGACGGGGTGCTGCGAGAGAAATGGAGGCGCGCCATCCCAAGGCAAGAAACGGGAGATTTCAGCTACGATTATAAGTGTGTGACAGTGCGTGGAAGTGCACTGTGTGTGAGAATGGAAAAAGCAATGTACCCTTTTGAGAGCATCGTGGACCTAGAATTGTACAAGGCTAACTTAAAGCCGGTTTTTTGTCATATCAGTCAGGTTGTAGCGGTGCTCCATTACCTGTTTGCAAACTTGTATTACCTTGCGCTCAGGCTCGCGTGTAAAAAAAGCTTTGGGACGTCCTTGTGCTTTTACTTTTCATATTTCCGCGAATTATCCCTTAGGGTTCGTTTTGTTTGTTTTGTAACCGCGCGTGGCCGATTCCGGTTTCTTATCTGGCATTTCAACCGGAGCGCCCGTTTGCTCTTTTTGTCGTACGTCCCGTCGGGCAATATTGTTTGATATGGAAAGGGTGCCACCTTGTCGCCAACTTGATTTTTTGTTTCTTCGACAATGTTCTCGATCCCATTTCCATGGATCTGAAATTAATAACGTTCCGAGAGTAATGCATGCATAGCAAACGCCGCGCAACTCACTTTATTGGCGTTCATCTGTGCACGTCACACTGCGGACTGCTTCTTCGATGTTTGTGTTTCATTCTAGTCTTCTGTAGAACAGGAGCTCGCTAGCTCGCTGCGTTCAGAAAAGCTTTGCGTCGTTCTTGGCTACGTCGCAATATTCTGTTTCCTCCGTGTGCTCCACATCGCACCGCGAAAAAATAAATTTTTGTACGCTGGACCACGCTCTTTTGTCTCCCTTCGTAACATTGAATTTTTGTTGCGCGTGATAAAATCAGTTTTATTGTTCTTTTTCGATTCCTGTTTTTGCAAATTGCAAAGCGTGGAAGCGGAAAGACACATGGTGCAACATATATCTCTTCGTGTTTTGATCCTTCGCGTTTCTGCAGGGTTTTAGATGTTCTCAGGTATGTACCCACTCATTGAAACGACAATACTATTGGGCTATCTCTTTTAGTGTTCTGTGCATTCCAGAGCAATCAACCGATTCATTAAGCGTAGTCTGAACGACGCGTACTTGGTTTCTTTCAGTTTTTTTTTATTGTATTATCGATAGGCCCGCAGCAGTCCGTGACTACGCAGCTACCGTATGTGTGGTATTTACAACATTTGCTTTAAGAAAAGAAGAAATAGAGATTTAAAAATCCGAAAACACAACGGCGCAGCGCTTGTGCCAGAGCACGCAGAAGCCGTTGCCGTTCGCGGCCGAAGCCTACGGTAATTTATTACGAAAAATAAAACCCCATTGAAGGCAGGTGATGACTTGACTATTCATTGCTAACTACTACGAAAAAAACGCACTGAATCAGCGCACAGACACCAAAAGCAGCGAGCGTTTGCACGCCAAGAGCAGGCCAATACATACCAATACGCCGCGAAAGCGGCGGCTGGATGACCTTTGTGCGGCGGTGGCGCCTGTAGTGGCGCGCGCGGTCCCTATATGAAACTAGCGCCGAAGTTTCGTGACCAGTAAAGCATTGAAGGACTCTGGTATTACTGTTATTACTTCCGTATTTCGCGTACCTAACAAATTAGCTAGCGCTTACAACCCATGGGAAGCCATGGAAGATGATATGAGTAGGCTTCTTGTGAAGCGTTTTGGAAATTTATGGCAAGGCAATGAAGACCTTCATGCGTGTCTTCAGGCGTGCCCAAAAAAGTACCCTACGGCACCATTCGAAAAGAGCTGGTAATGGTGCCAAGAGGACTCACCGGCTCTTCATGTTCAGTTTTACTGTTCTTGAAGCTCTGTTGCACGTTTATTGCCTTTTTTTCCCCGTTAAAACTCTATCGTACCATTCTTGAAAGTCAATTGCAATAAAGTTTTCATAAGAATGCCGCACCAACTTGTCTGTTTCAACTGAGTACGAGCCAAATCCGAACTTATCCTCATATTGCTATAATTCTCCGCATAACTCTTAATTACTTTTCGCTTTCGATTTCCCCTAGCTGACATGTGAAACATGTCATTTAATAGTTTTGACAGCACTGCATTTAGGACCGGTTCCAAACTTTCATTTTTTCCCCTGAAATTCTCGTTCGGTGGCTTTGGCTCATTCCGAAAAAAACAAAACAAAAAAAAAAAAAACGCCTGAAATAGCTTCAGTCGAACACGGATATATCGAACTCCAAGGGGATTATAAAATAGTTCGATATATCAATAATTCGAAATATGAAATATGCCTATCTGAAGCGTATCTGAAAACTCCGCACATCACTGAGAGCTTTTCAAAGTCGCTACAAGCGGTACCTTGCCGATTTGTTCCTCACAGCCCAGTAAATTCAAAGCCACACCGCTACGATAACGACAATTTAAAACAAACAACAAAATCTGTGAGCTTCGCTTGCTTCATTTTTTGCGTCATAAGTTTACAAATACAAAGTCTTCCGCTTTTCCGTGACCATGGCTCCGAAATGTGGGCCGTGGACAAAAACACGTAACATGCCAAATGGGTCCCCCTGCGCGATCAACCACTTAAAATCGCTAGAGCATGCAGAAAACATGCCAGAAACCGAGCGCGGCAGGAGAAGTCGCCATCATCATCACATCCACCGCATCAGGAGAAGGGCACTTGCAGGGGCAATTCAGGCGGAGCGTTCGATATATCGAAAGTGTCCGTGATCGAGAGTTCGATATACGCGTACTACAGCGCTATACTTTTGCAAGGGGTTTCCAAGGGGATGTTCAGACAGTTCGATATAGACAATAATTCGATATATCCGTGTTCGATATATCCGTGTCCGACTGTATCAAGCCCAGGATTCATATGGCGGCGCTTTAGAATATGTGCGAGGGGAGAAGAGAGGTGGCGCGGGGAATGGGGGGTATGGCCCAAAAAATTTCGTTCGGGGGGGGGGGGGGGAGGAGGGGGGGCGGGTCACCCCGCTGGGTACGTCCCCGGATTGTGAGGTATCAAATTAACGGTCTAGATGAGGGGAATCACAGTAGACAAATTAAATATTGCTTCCTGCTTATAGTCATGAGATAGTCATGTGATCATGGATTCGGGTAAAAGTCAAAGTGATGCCACAAGGGCTTGTGAGGTATCAAATTAAAGGACTCGATGAGGGGAATCACGTCGTACAAATTAAAAATTGCTTCCTAGTTATAGTCATGAGATAGTCACGTGAGTCATAGATTGGGTTAAAAGCCAAAGTGACCCGCCGAGGTTGCACAGTGGCTAAGGCATTGCGCTGCTGAGCGTGTTCGATTCCCGGCCGCGGCGGCCGCTTTTCTGATGCAGGCTAAAAGCAAAAACGCCCGTGTGTACGAGATTTCGGCGCACGTTAAAGATCCCCAGGTGGTCACAATTAATCCGGAGCCCTCCACTACGGCGCGCCTCATCGCCTGCGTTGCATCCGCGCATTAAACCCTACAATCAATCAATTGAAAGTCAAAGTGATGAAACTAGGGCTTGTGAGGTATCAAATTAAATGTGTCAATGAGGGGAATCATGGGGAACAAATTAAACATCGCTTCCTGGTTATAGTCATGAGATAGTCACGTGAATCATAGATTGGGTTAAAAGTCAAAGTGATGAAACTAGGGCTTGTGAGGTATCGAATAGTAGGTCTCAGAGAGTGAAATCATGTGGGACAAATTAAAAATTCCTCATGAGATAGTCACGTGATTCATGGATTCGGTTAAAAGCCAAAGTGATGAAACTAGGGCTTGGAAGGTATCAAATTGAAGGTCTCAGTGAGGGGAATCACGTTAGACAAAATAAAAGTTGCTTCCTAGTTATAGTCATGCGATTGTCACGTGAGTCATCATCACATCATCATCATCACCAGCCTATCTACGCCCACTGCAGGGCAAAGGCCTCTCCCATTATTCTCCAATTGCCTCGGTCCTGTGCCAACTGTGACCAATTTATCCCCGCAAACTTCTTTATCTCATCTGCCCATCTAACTTTCTGCCGCCCCCTGCAACGCTTGCCTTCTCTAGGGATCCACTCTGTTACCCTTAATGACCAGCGGTTATCTTGCCTTCGCATTACATGTCCTGTCCACGTCCATTTCTTCTTCTTAATTTCTACTAATATGTCTTTAACACCAGTTTGCTCCCTGACCCACTCCGCTCTCTTCCTGTCCCTTAATGTTACACCTATCATTTTCCGCTCCATTGCCCGCTGAGTCGTTCTCAATTTAAGTTGAACCCTCTTAGTGAGCCTCCAAGTTTCTGCCCCGTAGGTGAGTACCGGTAAGATGCAGCTGTCATACACTTTCTTCTTCAGCGACAATGGTAGGCTGCTATTCATTATCTGAGAATGTCTGCCATATGCACCCCACCCCATTCTGATCCTTCTAATTATCTCTGCCTCATGGTTTGGATCTGGGGTCACAACTTGGCCTAAGTAGATATATTCGCTTACCACTTCCACTGCCTCCACTTCCACTGACGTGAGTCATAGATTGGGTTAAAAGTCAAAGGGATGCCACTAGGTCTTGTGAGGTATCAAATTAAAGGTCTCGATGAAGGGAATCACGCGGGAGAAATGAAAATTTGTTTCCTAGTTATAGTCAGGAGATAATCACGTGAGTCATAGATTGTGTTAGAAGTCAAAGTAATGCCAGTAGGGCTTGTGAGGTATCAAATTAAAGGTCTCGATGAGGGTAATCACGTGGGACAAATTAAAAATTGCTTCCTGGTTGTACTCATGATATAGTCACGTGAGTCATACATCGGGTTAAATGTCAAAGTGATGCCACTAGGGCTTGGGAGAGGTCAAATAAAGGTCTCGATCTAGAATGTTTTCATACAAACTATTTTTGAAAGATAAAAGAATATCTTTAAAATAAAAATATGAAAAATCACCGGTATAGGTGACATCAGTAGACATCACAAGCCGATTCAAATCCGCGAAAAATCTGTATTAGGGTAGAGCGCGCATTGTGGATGAGATTTTCTTTGTAGCTAGTACTTGTTTGTCTTTATTTTAAAAGCAACATGAGGGGGAAAGATGTTTGCTGCCAGTTTCTAGAAACCGTATTTTTTGGTGTATTGCTGAACTTTCTTCTCTGGCGGTGCACCACAGCTGGCGCAGCTACTCATTTCGCCACTGAATGAGCTCCCGAACCTCAGTTAGCTGCTAAATGTCATTCGCCTGAAATGTCCTTCGGTGTTGTCGTGTAGCACTGAATTATTGACATTTCGAGCAAATGTCATTCATTCTAAATATAATTTGATCTGCAGTCCGAGATTGGTATTACATATGCTACGCAGTTTCGAACGTAATCTCATATTGATGCCCACAAAATAAAATAATAACAAGGTGAAGCGTTTCTGGGGCAGCCGCTTGTGAACCCAAGGTGATGCGGCCTTTGCAGAACATGGCTTGCGCAACGTTCGCTTTCGCCGCTTACGTAATGTAGCTGGCCCACGCAGGGCGCGATGGTAAAGTAACACAAGAGCGAGTATGGAACACGCTGAGAACCCGCGGCGGTGGCTGAGTGGCTAAGGCGTTGCGCTGCTGAGCACGAGGTCGCGGGTTCGATTCCCGGCCGTGGCGGCCGCTTTTCTTATGGAGGCGGAAAGCAAAAACGCCCGTGTGTACGAGACTTCGGTGCAAGTTGAAGATCCCCAGGTGGTCAAAATTAATCCGGAGCCCTCCACTACGGCGCGCCTCATCGCCTGCGTTGCGTCGTCGCGTTAAACCCTACAATCAATCAATCAATCAATCAATCAATCAATCAATCAATCAATCAATCAAACAAACAATCAATTAATCAATTAATTAATCAGTCAATCAACACAGTCAGAGCCTCACATGTGTTGCTCTTCGTCCACTCTGAAAATATTTCTATGGGGTTATTTCTAAATACAGGCTGATTTTTTTCAGCCACAGCAAAAAAGGAAGTCGAGTTCGGATATATATACTGTAACGGTCGAAAGAAGTGAGCCTCAAAACAAAGCAATGAGATGAAATACAAGATGTCCAGCTAATGAGCTGCACAAGAACGATCGTCACAATGATAATCATATCCATTTCTTTGTCGACGCCTGGAATTCATGCGGTATTGGAATGAAAGTGGGAGGATGACTATTCACGTTCTGGAACCGTACGTGTGGCAATGGTTAATCTATTACCTTTGCGTGAATGCAAGTAGGGTGCCATAATACCGCGCTACATGGTGCGGATTTACGTGCGAATTCGCAGCTGCGACGTCGCTAGTGCGGCAATATGTTGTGTTGCCGCACAAGCTAAAACAATCCAAATAATCGATTTTCGTTGCTGCAGAAGCTATAAAATAGGTCGTTTTACCACTCGAACAGTGCCGCAAATGCGAATTCGCAAGAAAATTCGCACCATGCAGAGCGGTCTATAGGCTATTAAAATCTCACCGAGAAACGCCTAGGAGAGTTCCCATCCATCCGGCGTATTGCGAGAAATGTGGAGGTATTCGCCTTTCTTTTCACGCCCTCGGGCGTCGCTAGTATTGGCGTTTTGGTGTGGCGAAGCACCGACCAATCGAAGACCTACGTCACAGCAATTCCAACCAGTGTTCACAGGTTGAGAGGCACCGTTGGAGAAGACGAAGCGAGAAGCGACTTTAGGAGAACCAAAGGGAGAGTGTGCTGAAAATACAAAAAAAAGTGAACACTCCTAAGATGGCGTTACCGGTTGCACGAAAGAGGTGGTCACCGCCTCTCGCTAACTTTCGTTATCTTCATGGTGGAATAGTTTACAAATGGTGGCGCCAGTATTGAGATAGTTGTGAATAGTTGTACCGAGACGACACAAACAGGTATCGAGATACATGTATGTCGATCTATTCATTACACTAGTAAGGAGCAGAAAAGTAAGTATAGTGCTGTTATCTTAAAACAGTAACCCTGCGAAACTTCTTGAAGTACGCATCATGGCGCTGTTGCACCGCGGATTTCCTAAAAAATGGCGACGTCGCCACGAGTATTCTTGGTGACAGTCATGCTGGACGGCGCATCACGTGACTGTGGCGTCACTCGTTCTGTCGGCGGCTTGCAACATACTCTCTAGAGCATGAAGTTGTTTATACCAACTTTCACTACAGGAAAGTCTTGCACTGCAATCAGGTGCCGCCATGGGACTGCTGGAAAAGATTACAGTTTTACTTCGCCTGCCTTTCAAATTCCCGTGCTTCGTGACTGACAACTCTCTTTTCCCGACGGTGGCTCGAGTTTCTTTTCCTCCTAGCAGCACGACGCTCCCTATGCACTACCTTGGAGCAAGCACTGCTTGGTTTCTTGAGACGCCGTGTGTTGCTTTTTTTCGGGCTGCTGTTAATCCGCGGCAAAGAGCCATAGAAAGAAGAGCTCTGAACAGATGGAGCGAACGCAGGAAAATTGGATCGAACCGAGTACACTTCGACTGCCTCCATGATGGGGAGGGGGAACAGAGAAGATGGGGGGAGAGAAAGGGGTGTTACAAGCACGGGTGGCAGAAACTGAACTACTGTCTTTAGATCACATTTGGAGCAAAGGAAGCAAATACGCGGCCTTTTTTGTATTATTTGCGTTGAAAATTCAAGTTATGGGAGTTTAACGCGCCGCGGCTGTGCACCTTGCCTACGAGGGCTCTGGATTACTTTTGACCATCTGGGGATCTTGAACGCGCAGCGAAATCTCGACATACGAGCGTCTCCATATGAAAAGCAGCCATCGCGGCCGGGATCGAACCTGCGTCCTTGGGATCAGCAGCATGACTGCAGCGGGCGGTATTTGCGGTTGCTGCCATAAGACTGATTCGGGATGTAAAGCTGCTTCCGAAGCGCGCTGGTTCGTCATGCGGATCTTTGTTTACTATCATAAAAAACGTAAAGCACCGTAGATATGCTTACCATCGTGGTACAGTATTGTCTTGGTGCTACGTTGCTCCACATGGCATATCGGCCACGAGTAACAAATCAGCAATAAATATAGCAAAACAAATGAAGGAATTTAATTTATATATAAAGGAAAACCGTTCATTCCAATTGCAAGGAGATGCCACCTCAGTAGAGATGTAACTTTCCATGACATAGTGAAGGGAGTGAAAAAAAATTATTTCTCACGAGTTTTCGAAAAATATAAAATATCGAACAAAAAACGGTTCCGAATATATAAAAAACTCGACATGCTGTTAAGTGCTGCTGAAGAACTCTTCAAAAAAAATCGTTCTTTATAGTTTTTTTTTCACACTGAATTCAGAAAAGATGTCCATTTCTTCTGAAAATATACCCAAACAGCCTTCTTTCGTTAAACCAAACGACCCCTGCCGGGGTGCAGTCAGAGCCCTGGCTGCCTCTCGCGATCGGGCAGCGGTAGATAACGTCCTATTCGGAATCTCCGGAGGTGCCATTTGATACTTCAAAGCCCTAGTGGCAACTTTGACTTTTAACCCAATCTATGACTCACGTGACTATCTCATGACTATAACCAGGAAGCGATTTTTAGTTTGTCATTCATGATCCCCCTCATCGAGACCTTTAATTTGATACCTCACAAACCCTAGCGGCATCACTTTGACTTTTAACCGAATCCATGACTCACGTGACTATCTTATGACTATAACTAGGAATCAATTTTTAATTTGTCGCGCGTGATTCCCCTCATTGAGACCTTCAATTTGATACCTCCCTAGCCCTAGTTTCATCACTTTGACTTTTAACTGAATTCATGACTCACGTGACTATCCCATGACTATAACTACGAAGGAATTTTTTATTTGCCCCACATGATTTCCCTCTCTGAGACCTTCTATCTGATACATCACAAGCCATAGTGGCATCACTCTGACTTCTAACCCAATCTATGACTCACGTGATTATCTCATTACTATATCCAGAAAGCAATTTTTAATTTCTCCCACGTGATTCCGCTCATCCAGACCTTTAATTTGATACCTCGCAAGCCCTAGTGACATCACTTTGACTTTCAACCCAATCTGGCTAATTAACTAATTAACCTGCATTAGGTAATTACCGTTAGGGCCCTACTGCCTCGAGAAAAACTCTCGGCGAGCAAAAACAACGCTCGCGCACAAAAAAAAAAAAAAAAAAAAAACGTGCCGCAGCTGGGGGCGAGATGGCTAACTCCATCCACAACTTCCGTTTTCCGCCGCTACGGCAAAAAATGGCGCTAGTGTCGCAGGTTTCGGCCCCTACAACGGAAAAGCAATTTTTAATTTGTACCACGTGATTCCCCTCATCAAGACCTTTAATTTGATACCTCACAAGCCCTAGTGCCAGCAATTTGTCTAATCAATGTCTAATCAATGTCTAATGAATAATTAATCCGCCTTTTTCACTGCGGTGTGGCGCCTTCTTGAGGTAGTGACGGAAAGCCGATTGGAGGTCAAGGTTAGCGCGGTGCGTCCGTGCGTCGTGGTTGTTGCCTTCGCCGTGAGCGCGTTGTTTTTCGACGCTCGAAAAGAAGGTAGCTTTCCGGCTCACCTAGTCGCTTTTTTTTAAATCTACTTCCCCTGACGACTGCAACTGCATCAGCATGCAATCGCCAGGGGAACAATTCATTCCGGGAGGCTTTCTTGCCGTTACCAACGGCTGGACGGACTTGGCCCGGTCGACTAAGCTCCCTACAAAGGAGCAACGTCGGCAGTACATGCGGGCGAGCGGGGCACCCAGCGATCGGCAAACGACGAGAGGCGAAAGGTTTCACGAAGAGGGCTATGTTCGCGCTGTGATGTGCAATGAACTTTCTGCTCAGTCGCCCTTTTTTCTTCTGCCGTCAATGAAAGGCGGCTATTACATAGTTCACGCCGTCATCGACAAGCGTACGGGTGCTGTGCTTGGAGGCCACTGCCTTTGTCCTGCCGGGTGAGTATAAGCTAGCTTTCAACTTACTTGTTTAGTGGCGTAGCTTTGCGGCTGCACTGTGCCTGTGATCGCTGCTGTGAAGCGTAACCCCCTTGAGTAACACCCTTGACTGAACAAACTTGGACTTGCACTTCATTTGCGAGCGACGATAATGCGCGATGTTGCGGATGCCATGCTAGTGGTTTCAGTGACTACACCCTACAACAGCTGGAGTCGGAAATCGTGGACCCTTCGTCGATCGGGTGTTTGGCTGGGTTTTATTCACGCTGCATTAACGGCTGTCGCGAACGGTTGCTGTCGTGAAAACTAGGCTGCACATCTGGTAGCACTTTAAGTCCGTGTATCGGAGTCGTCTCAAGTATTTCTGATGTGGACGTTTATGAAGCTGAGAGGGGCAGCCTTCGTAGTGTGACAGGCGTCGGTTTGGGGATGCTGAGCAGCGACCGGTGGCAAGTTGGAAAGCTCAGGCTGCCATCGTGGTGACGGGCGTTTTTGTTTCTTTTTGCTTATGATTGCTTACGAGTTTGTAGTTTATTTATCTAGTTAGTTACTTCCAGGGCCCAAAGGGTTTTACAGAGGGAAGTGGGTTACATCCTAGGAGTGTAACAGAAAGAGAAAACCGAAAGCACAAATACAAGCTGAGAATAACAATATAAACATCAACATTAACGACAACAAGTTGCTAAAAGCAGATCGAAAAGCAGTCTCATGGGTTATTGCAGCAACAGACAAAGGAAGGCGGTTCCCACTAATGCAAGTGCTGGGGATTATCGACTCATGGAAATGGCTGGATAATAGGTGAACTTTGTACTGAGGATCAATGCAACCCCTGGGCCAAGTCAAGGGGTACAGGGGTTGCATTTGTTTCTGTGACATACCGTTGGCTTGGTTGTGATCTGTGGGGATTCTGCGTTACAGCCTAAGCGGTACGTGCCAGCACGTGGTAGGCTTGCTGTTGCAAGCAAGTGCCACAGCAGCAGCTGCCCCAGCAGATGTGACGTGCACACAGGTCCCGTGTGCATGGATTGTGCCTGCAGCAGGTAAGCACAGCCTTGTACTTATCTTCACACGCTGTGCCTTGTTTTTCTCTTTTATCATGTGGCAAGGGTATCGTGAGCTACATGTGCTAACCAGTTTGTTGAGTGAGAACGTTGCAAAGGAATGTGAGGTTTTCGTAGTCTTATAAGACGATGGTCGTTCTTGAGCTACTTCAATGCGAAAATTTGTGTGTCTGTCTGTCCCTCGATTCAGCTGTCCAGCCAAGGTTGATACAAATACTGAACAATCTGCTTATATACCCACAGCCACATCTCAGCGTCCAAGCCTGGTGGCAGTGTTACGTCCAGACAAATTCAAAAGCGGTCGGCCGCGGTCTCTCTTGCGGCATTTTAAGAAAGTGTTGGGTACTTCCAGAGTACCACGTACGCGCAGTGTGGGATTGGCCAATCAAAGAATCTGTCATGAAAAAGCTTCTCGTTCAACCATCGCCGCCATTAGACGGATGGGTGCATGATTGAGAGGCGAGCGGGAAAGAGAAGGGAGGCATTTACTTGGCAGGGATGCCAGGCAACTATAGTCTTTCGTCGATATTTGCAATCAAGTTAGCAGATACGCGGCCAATTTTTTTGTTGTAGTGTTATATTAGTAAACAAAGCTAGTCTACCCGCTATGAAACTTACTGCGTGTTATTTTCGAGACTAAGCCTCACTGGCATTCTCTTTCTAGCCAAAAAGCCTGCACCTCCCATTCCACCGGTGGAGATAAACTTCTCCACAACAACCACGGAAAAGAAAAGGAAGCGGTGCGACCCGACAGCAGGGTTACAGCCCTGTGATGCCACGGGACTTGTGCAAGGGCTGAAGCGTGCCACCCCAAACGGCACCATGCTTCGGCATCTGGCAACAAATGAGTCACCAGAAGAAGTAAGCATTATTACATTGCAATTTGCAATGCATGACATACATGGTATGCACTGAACCTTCAAAGGTAACACTAGTGTGCCGCCCAGCTTTCATATTTGCAGTGTTTTGCATGTGACAGTAGTTGGTGCTTTCAAGGTTTGATGCTTTCCATGCATTGTGTTTTATCATCGATATGGCCGTTATCCAAAAAACTGTTTCTGCTCATTAAGGCTGCATTTCTATACCCTTCGGCAGTGTCACAGAGTCCTCCTCGTACTGCGTGAGGGGCTTGTCTGGTTCGCATTTAAAGGGACACTAAAGGCTGCATGAAATTTTGTTAGAAGTGAGAGATCATACGTTTCGTAGCTCTCTTGGCTTTTTTTCGACAAACGACGATACGTTGTTTGCCGAGAAATGAGCAGATATTACTTGTATTTCTCCGTGACAGAGCCTTTGCGTCACATAATATGATCGAAGCGCCAGGCCATGGCCAACTACGGCTACGTTCATCTGGCCGAGGAGGACGGCTTAGGCGGTTATAATTTTTCACCGGCGGAATTAGAAACGTTTTTAGATGCTTGAGCTGCCGGTGTGCCCGCCTACTCTAGATTCTCACACCTCATCCAGCCGGCTGCAAGCGAAGGCTGGTTTGAAGCAACAAGCGCTGTTTCGAATATCAAACGGGGCGTCCTCGGCTCCTGGCTGGCGCCGCTCAGGAGGACATTTTCTCTTCACCTCGTCTGGTGATCACAGGCTTTAAGAGCCATCTCATATTATCTTCACTCACGTGGCACGAAGCTAGTGTGAAATAAACACTCTTCACGGCAGTCGTGCTGAGTAGTCTAGTAGGGCAGAGCGACGCATGCTTTATGGATTAGCAACGGTGGCTTGAGGTGAATGGGCCAGCTAACCACTCGCAGTAAGTTGATTTCACGGGTGATTGTGTTCGAACTGGGCGCGCGTAGCAACATTGTAAATGAAGTGTTACTCCTACTCCTCCGCGCGTAAAGGACGGGATATTGGAAGCTCAGGCGGCTCGCTTAACCACCCGCAGTGCATTTTGTTCCTTTTGGAATTTTGGGGTAGGGGAGCCCTTCAGCTGCTTCCAGCTGGGTATATTGCTTGCAGAGGCCCAGACGCTCACCGTCGTATGTTGTCTTCGCTACTTGCGCACGAATGCTTTTTAGCAACCAGAGGTTAGCAACCAAACAAGTTTCGGTTTCGGTTCTGTAAAACAATGTGCTTGGCATCCGGCGGCATCGTTGGATGGCCATTCTCAATACCTCAGTAATCGTCGTCCCACGCTTCTGCCATGTTGTCGGCTGTAAAATGCATAAGATAAGCCTCCCAGGACGGCTTGGAATCGTAGCAATCACTAGCCGAGGCCTACGCAGTGCATGAACGCCCTCCGCGTCCCCGCAGACGCTCAAAGGCCATGCGCTTTTCCCCCATATTTGGAGCTTGCCTCACTCATGCCTGTATCGTAAAAAGCGTGTTCGCACCAGGCCAAGGGTCTGTTGATTCTGGCCTGTGCCCACTGCCCGCAAGCAGTTGGTGCTTATGGCAACAGCACGCCAACGAGAACTCGCTAGCGCGCCAGGGTCAGCCTGCGCGCGTTGTGTGAACTAGTTCGTGGAGCAATGAACGTTGCGGCCCAAAAAAAGGTGAAGTTAGCACAGAAAACATCGGTGGAAAACGAAAAGGTTAGCTTATAAAAATAATGTACCCGCGGATATTCGAACTCGACTTGCAAAACACTTCCCATTACATACCTAGCGCTCCACACCACTCGCCCACGGGCGAGCGCTGCTGACCACGGAAATATAAGGTATATAATGTACCCTTTTACCCTTTTATTTAGTTTTAGCATTTCAAGCAGCTTAGGTGACTATTTGTTGTATTGCGCTCGTTCAGTAAGCGTCCCCCAAGTTTCCACAATATCTCACGTCTAGCAATTGCATTTCTTAGACGGAAAAGCGTTCGCAGATGCGTAGTCGTGCTGCTGACCGCTGTGCTTGTTCGCCCAGCGCAAGAAAGTGCTTCCCGCACCCCAGGTTTACGCTGGACGGTAAAAGTCTCAGTTGATTTTATTTCCTTAGTACCTATATTGACTTCGCTGACTTTTCTCCCGCCCTCAAGAGGCCTTATATTTTCCTACTAGTCGTACCAGTTAGCGAACCGTCGCATGTGCGCTTGTGCAGCGCTTGTGTGAAGCGACCTTGACTTGGAGCTAGATACAGTGTACAAACTAACGAAGTAAAGACAGGCACATTCTTCCATTCACGAACGTGTCCTGGCTTCGTTTCAACTGAGCGAACGAATTGCGACGACCCGTTGGCGACCGGCGGACGAAACGCTGGGCCGACTGACTCTGTCTGAAGGCCGGGGAGCCGTGCAGTAGTGCAGCCGATTGCCAGCTCATCGTCACATGAAAACGCCACAGAAAATGGGCGAGGGTGCAGAAAGGAGGACAGCATTTTCGTAAACGCGCTCAGAGTGGTCGAAACAGGGCCTAGGGACTCTGGACTGCAATTTGCGCTCGTAATCCCGCAATGTTTACAAATAACTTCAGTGTCCCTTTAAAACCGGCCGTCATTGGCTGGTTTTTTGGTCCCTGTGCTGTGATTATCTCTTTTTCGGAATTTTAAAAGCATTGATGCAACAACTAAGCAGATAAATATATGCCGACAAGTTGAACGAAGGCACACTAGCACAGAAAATACGAGGGCAAGCACGCTGGCTGAGATGAGGGGGACCTAAGGGAGAAACCAAAAAAACAAACTGCCGCCGCCACAGTCAGCAAGTGCGATTACTTTTTAGTGAATCACATCCAGAGCAACAATCAAAATGTCTCTAGGAATATGCTACAATAAATGGCACTGCATGTCAAAGAACATGGCATCTTTTTTTCAACAGAAATTAAACATTCTATCAACCATGCCCCCCCCCCCCCCCCCCCCTGCCGAAGGGCCAGTTGTTTTTTTTCTTCTGGGAAAGGTGGCAACCCTAACTGACATCATCCCCTTTCTTGAAAGTGTAACTTGGTTAGATGACTGCACCAAAGAGGTCGGTGTTTTGCATGCAGAAAACGCTCCGTTTTTTTTTTCAGCTTTATCAATGTCTCATGCACGGCACGCGATATTTGCAAGCTCAGCTAAGCTATCGTTGTAGTCAGCAGTGTTGGTAGGGAAACGGAACGCTTAAGGTGGGCCGGAAGCTACCCTAAATAGAGCTTGCTTTTCGGGCCGATAAGGTCACAAACAGGCCTCATTTCATTATAAATTTACTTTTTGAAACATGTCAAGGCACCAAAAAGCGGTGAAGGCAAAAGTTGTACTTACGTCAGCTTTGTGAATAGGGGGGTAAATGCTGTTTGGTGCTACAGGCCTAGTCAAGCAACTACTACAGCTTTCATTGTGTACAGCTTTCAGCTTTCATTTTTTTTTTCACTACAGCTTTCATTGTTTTGGGAGAAAGCCGCCCATGGTATGCCTCTAAACTATGGCAGTTTTTCTTTGTCTACAGTTTTCAGCTTTTGTTGTTTTCATTACAGCTTTCACTGTTTTGTGGTTAACCGTGCATGGTTTGCCTCAAAACTATGGCAGTTTTTCTTTTTCGAAGCTTCAAATAAAGAAACGTCAGGTTTAGACAGACAATGGATAGTACAAATGGATGAGGGTGTATACTCATATTATCACTCTGAACTTGGCAATTCTAGATCAGTAGCTTACAGTCATGCCTACTGGTCCTCTCATAGTGCACCATCGGTATGTCCAAAATATGGCCCGGGTTAGTGACTTTTGTTAGCCTAATGTTAAAATGTTCGCTCATACTTTGCCCCCAAATAGGTACTTGTCATAGACCTGATTTCCCTCCTTCCATGCATTGTTATGTTATGAGTAATGACAGGGTGGTATAGTTTTTGCAGCTGTCCAGCCGACGACAGCCGAGGAGAGGGCTGCTATACATGAAGCGACGATGGGCCAGTCTGAAAACATCAGTGGCACAGCGAAGGCACTGGGAGGCTGACCGCATCGAAGTTTAAAAGAATTGTTCGTTGCCGTAAGCCTGACAGAATTGTGCGCGAAATAATGTACCCCCGACAGGTTTCTACGGAGCCTATGTGGTACGGCAGGTATCACGAAGGTGACGCTGTCAAGGCGTACAGTGTTGTGATGGCCAGCAGAGATCGTGAGATTTCACTTGGCCACATGGGCCTCCATATCCATCGTGATCACCCCTTCATTGCTGCTTCACCTGACAGACTTGTCTTTGAAGGCAGTGACATTGGCCTACTTGAGGTTAAGTGCTCACATGCCTTCAAGGGCAAGACTGTTGATGAAGCAGCAGCAGCACCCAAGTTTTGCTGTAGGGTTGTTGACGAGCTCAAAAAAATCACGAGTACTACTACCAGGTGCAGGGACTAATGGGTGTAACAGGTCTCCCTTGGTGCGACTTTGTGGTTTGGACAAATGCCAAATGTGTGGCAGCATCCACCCATGTGGAAAGGATTTTTGTTTTGACAAAGCCATGTGGGAAGATGAGATCCTACCAAGCCTCCTGCATTTTTTAAAAAATGCAGTGATTGCTGAGAAGCTTACCAGCAGGGTAAAGCGGCAGGTCCCCCTGTATGGGGAACACAAGTACGTTCCCGCTAAAGGCTTGCTCAGTGAGTGCCGCTGCTGGCCAGCAAAGCCCTGTAATGGCACTGTAAAAAGGCTTCTGTGTGTTTTGTTGCTGGTTCAATCCTGGCCGTGGCAGCTACTTGTCCGATGGAGGTGAAAACAAAGAGGTCCCCATATGTGGATATCTCAGTGTACGTTAAAGATCCCCAGGTAGTCAAAATTAAAGGGACACTAAAGGCTGAATGAAATTTTGTTTGAAGTGAGAGATCATACGTTTCGTAGCTTTCTGGGCTTTTGTTCGACGAGCAACGATACATTATTTGCTGAGAAATAAGCAAACAAAGCTTGCATTTTTCTCACCTGCTTCCCTTTCATTTTTTCGTGGCGTGGCCTTTGCGTCACAAAATAGTTGCGAGAAGGGTGTATTTAGATTCTCTGCACCGTAATTCCATCGATACAGGCCAACTTGTTTCCGCCCTTTGTTGAATCCACCGATACAGGCCAACCTGTTTCCACCCATTAGTGTCCCTTTAATTCATGGGCCTCCACTACTGCACGTTTCATAGCCGAAATGTAGCTTTGGAGCGTAGAACTCCCACACTTAAAAACTGCAAGTCGTGCTTGTAGAATAACCAAAACAGGTGGCAGTGTTCCTAGCATCTACGATGTGACCCGACTGTGCTTGCGTTGCTTTATTGCAGAATTTGCAGGGTATGATATTGCAGGTGATGGCTTCACAAGCAGCACATACCCACTGTGGGAATTACCTTGTAGTAACTGTCTTAATGCTTCCAGAGGCAGCGCAATATAGTTGTTGCTGGCTACAGTGTTCACTACAACTGTATATTGCGGGAAAGAAGAGCCATCCTGGCAAAGGTGGGCGATGACACGACAGGGTTGAATTAAAGTTTTAGGCATTTCATATGAGCGATGTCACGGCGACGCCCTGCAACTGACGCCAACCTTTTTTTTTTATCCAGAGCGTGTCACAGCAGAACGTTAACTGAAGTCAACCTTTTTTTCCCACAAACCGTAAAAGGAGAGAAAGGAAACATAGGCTAGCCACCCCTCTTCGGTTGTCTTGACCATGAAAATGTTTTGAATTTTGAAATCCACAGGGTGGGAGGTATGAAACATCCACTAGTTCAGTGCTCTTGCATATGAAAGAATACTAATGTCATGGGCTGTGTTGTATAACAAAACGTATTTTGGTTAGATATGTATTTCATATGTTATGTATGTACAGTGGGGTCCACTGTTAAAGGGAAACGGCGAGCGCGTGTCCGCTATGCTCCGCGAAGCGCCGACACCGAGAAGTGGCGAGATGCGGAGACAGCCGCACATGCGCATTTACCGCTCCAGGCGTGAGAAGCCGCTGTGTCGTCTGCTACGGCGCTCCGCAGCTCCGCTTAGCTTGCGATAGCCATGGAATTTCGTACTCGCAGGATCTGAGCGGCCGGGCGAAGCGCCGGAGCCACGGAGCCACGGAGCAAGGCCGTAGCAGACGACAGCGCGGCTTCACATGCATGGAGCGGTCAGTGCGCATGTGCCGGCTGTCTCCGATTCTCGCCACTTCTCGGCGCTGGCGCTTTGCGCAGCGCAGCGGGCACGGGCTCGCCGTTTCCCTTTAACAGTGGCCCCCACTGTACAGATATTGAGTGCTGCTTCAGTGTTGCCAAGCAGATGTTGCCGTTGCCACTGTGATTTTGGCAAGTGCTACAGACTTCCCATTGTTAATGAGTGCCTTATCATCCATCATGTAAGTGTGACGCGAGTTTTGTGCATAATTATTGAAATGAACACGGTATAAGCTGTATTCAGAAGATGTACTTATTGCTTCGATTCCGTGTATTCCATAGTGCCCCGCCTTGCTGGCCTCTGGGTACGGCAGCAGCGCAAGTGCAGAGCTCTGCTGTAGAAGCCGGGCTATGGCAGCTAGCTGGGCAGACAGCATTGCGCAGGTGTGGCGTGTTGTACTGTCATTTTATTTTTCCTGTTTGTGCTTGTGCGATACGTAAGTTTTGTGCGAGAACGCATGACACAAATGATAGGGGGTACCTGCATATAGCTTTGCTGTGAAACCGCTGTCTTACTTAGCTTGTGGCAGTCTCCTGTCACAAACCAAGCGTTTTTCAATGAGGCTAGCTCTGCTCAAACCTTCCTTGCAGAATCTTTAGCATTAACCCCCAATTGATTAATGCAGTGATAGTAATTAAATTTTTATTCAGTTAATTTGCTCAAATCACACGAGCCCAGTAAACCAAATAACAGGTCTCCAAATAGGCATCATGAGCTTATCTGAGGGTGTTCAACCCATCTGCGTTGCATTGCAATAGGCCCGTCAATAATTGCAATAAGCTTGGAGTGACAACAAAGGCTCCTCAAAGCATTAGTCGAAGTTAAAAAATGGTGCTAGCGGGAGAATGTGTAGAATTTCGATTCCATTAAGTTGATGGCCTAATATCGGACCAGAAAAGACGTCAAATTCAAAATGTGGTTTCACTCTTTTTGTTCTCTATAAATTGCACCAACCAATTAAATAGTAGATAAAAGCCTTTTATTAATTGGCTAAACCTTTTCAATCGAACCCCAGCCCTAGTTGGAACCGATTACTATTTCACAATGAGCGTTTACTTACTCCAAGAAATGCTAGCGCCAGCTAAATCTTAATGCTTGCAGGGGAACCACGGTATACTTGTCGTTGGCTTGTCTTAACCACTCACCCATTACGAGTCCACCAATAAATCATTGCCTGGGAGAGTAGGATGTCTGAACAGGCTGATGCACCAAAATGTTTCCACTTGGACAGCATTGTTTTTGTAAACATGCATGCTCGCTCTTTAGGAAATCATTGTCATTGTTATAGCAGAGCTGTACAACCAGATTGTTTGCGCAGTTCGCTGTCGATAAGAAATAAACGCTACATTGTGGTTAGCTTAGAAGCGCTTGTTGTAGAGTGCAGTCAGATAGAATCCAGTCAAGGTAAACATGCATGCTCTGACTGCATGCATAAAAGACGTACAAGCACATTTCAGCAGCATAAACTAGGTCCAAGTGGAACAGCAATTTATTTGCAACAAGAAGTAGATAGAAACGCTGCAAACAATATGTACCACAGCTTTTTGCTGTACCATTCCACAATTTGAAACACAACACAGAAAAGACAAATAATACGTTACATTTTACATTAACTGTTAACATTTAGGTGAAATTTATAGAAAAGACAAAATACATAACAGCTTTCATTCAGAATTTTACAGCACTAATATATGTACACAAAGAGATCGAGTAAAATCAAATGAAGATCTTTTGATGTCTCTTCTTCAGAACAAGCAAGAATTTCGTCCCTACACTGACAGATAGCAACGAGAATGCAGAATACTAAAAGCAGCACTGCCTGTATGGCATTGCCTGCCATGTCACACTTTCCAGTGGGAAAAGTACGGATATCTAGTTTGGCCGTTAAAGTGCCATGTGGCGAACACCAGCAGACGCACCCCAAGGTCACTGTGCAATGTGCACATGCTCTCTCCACTCTTCTCATTCTGTGCCAGTGCTCACTGTTACACACAGACGCACACGTTTTGCCCGCATGCCCCATCTATTGCTCACGAAATATAAGCTCTTGACACTACAACACTATGCCGTGTCGCGCTTCCCGGTGAGAACAGTAGGGACGCCTAGTTTAGCCGCTCATCTGCTGTGTGGCAAGTGCCGGCAGACATGCCGCTATGTCACTGCAATCTTCAGAAGCTTTCTCTCCACTATTTTTGTTCTGTGATATCACTCATCTTGTTGCAGAATAACACACCTTTTCAGATGGAGGAGAAAAGCAAAACTGCCTGTGTGTCTTTCGGCACGTTAAGAGTCCCCAGGTGGTTAAAATTAATTTCGAGCCCTGCGCTACGGCACGCCTCATAATCTAGGTAAAGCTCTGGCGCATTAAACCCCCATAAAACCACTTGCGCTTGAGAGCTCGCACAGCTAGGCCAGATTTAGTGGGAGCTTGCAATTATGGGCTGCTGGAAATCGTCTGCAATGTCTAACATATTTATAGGGATGAGCCTGCCCAGAAAGTGAAATTCTTTTATTTTCCTGATCACCCTCTCAACGTGAATGCGTGCACTAGCAATCTTTCTTGTTTTAATTACTTGTGCACAAGAAAGCTGTGCTCCCTTTTAAAGCAAAGCTTTTTACCTCTACCCCCGAAGGGTTCTTTCGCGACCGTTGGTGTCACCAGAAAACTCCAACGAACAAATAAAAGAATTTCCTGGCACCGCCGAGAATCGAACCTAGAACTAATAGACTAACAAAGCGATAGCCCGTTGTCTTACCGATTTAGCTACGAGCCCACGCGAAGAATGCGAAGGCAGGTGGTGTACTCACCAAGCACATCTACGAGTTTACCCGTTGCGTTCTCGCTGAATGCCACGTGAAAGCGTCACGCGACCACTCACGCCCATCTAGTGGCCCTGTGCGCACATTGCTCATGTGCTAAGAGTTACAAAAATTAAAGAAGCTCACACCAATGCATCGCATCTCACTTCTCCTGTGGCCTCCACTGTTCACGTAAACAATCACAGCTCCTTGTCGTCCGCCCTCACACCAAACCAAGAAATACATTCAAATACTGCTTGATGGCCAGGCCATCACTCCAAGCCCCAGCATCAAGATCCTGGGCCTACATCTCGAGGCTAACACCAAGAGTGACGTCTCCTTGCAGCGCCTCAAAAACAGCTATAATCAAATCATAGACATGATCAGGCGAGTTGCCACCAAGAAGCGAGGCCTAAAGGAATACGGTACCTTTCGAATAATTGAAGCTTTTTTCCTCTCGAGAGTTACTTACGTAAACCCCCTGTCTTCTTCTCGACAAGGAAGGCATAGAGATGCTATATAATTATTATAAAAGGCGGTCTAGCCGGCCATTGGTCTTCTTATGAGTGCGTCCACACAGAGGCTGCTTAGCACGGGGCTCCACAACACGGTGGAAGAGCTGATAGAAGGCGATGTTTGTAACCAGAAGGTCCGACTCAGAACTGTGATGGGTAACCGCATGCTTCAAGAGATTGGCTGGGCAGCCCAGAATGTCACTCCGCTTGACGTACTCCCAGACTCTTGGCGACTGAAACTAAAGATGCTCCCTTTGCTTAGAAATGTGAACCCCTCACATGACGAGGGTCACCGAAAAGCACGGGCTCAAGCGCTAAACGCCACCCTATGTGGGGATCATGCAGTTATCTACACAGACGTCTCCAAACATCGAGGGCAGCAATACGCCATCATCGTGGCTACCTCCAGAACCAACCTCTTTGCGTGTACCTCACTTAGGACCCAAGAAGTGACGGCAGCAGAAGAGGCAGCCTTCACCTTGGCTCTCGCTCAACCAGGGGTTCGGAGGATAGTCATTGATTCCCAGCAAGCCTACTGGAAATACCAGTAGGGTTGGGTGTCCTGACCTACACTGCGCGTGCTAAAAAACCACTCCCCAAACGGTTCCATTCAGCTCATCTGGACACCCCTCACGCTTCAATGGAGGGCAACAAATACGCCCACCCAACAAGCCTGCGCTTTTACCTCCCGTGCCATGGAGCTGCACGAGGACAGTCACCCGCTTGTCACGTTCAGGAAGATAATCCAGCATTATGGCCTTCTGAGACAGACCATACCTTCACCTTACCCAGACCTTTCCATAGAACAACAAACTACCGTACGGCTCATACAATCCGGGCTCCTTCCCACAGCCTACGCGTCTTCACTTAATGTATCCGAATCGATACGACGCTGAATGTAAATTTTGCTCAGAAGTAAGAGCACACCGTCCCGTAATCGGGGTGTGCGACTTTAGCCCTGAGCACCCTCCTCTCTTTCCGTCATCTACCCAACAAGAGCAATGGGAGATGCTGCAGTCCAGGCCCTCTCTACCTACCCAGCTTCAGCGGGTGTACAGAACACAGGCCGCGCGGACTGCATATGGGCCCCACAGAAGAAAGAATCACTCCCCAGGGCTGCACTCTGGGCCATTCAGAAATCTGAACAGAAGTATTTCTTCCTCCTGCTCCTTCCCTGCCGCAAATCTCGTCGTCCCCGTCCGCGGCGCAGAGACGGAGAAGACAGATCGTCTGACACCGGGTTGGAGCTTACTTTAATTTTATAAAAAAAGTTAAAAACTTTCCACTCTTGTGCTACACCAATACCACTCAACCAAACACCGTTCATGCTTCATGCATTCATTTTAACCTTAAGAAGAATATCTCTTTGAAGTAATAAATGGTGTGGTTAAGTGCATTTCACTTGTCTCTGGTTTTGCTATTGGTAGATGGATGTGAGTGAATTTAAGTGACGTCGCATGGGTAATCGTTATGGGTGCCGTTTACAGCTTTGCTTTAAAACCACATTCACGGGGTGGATTGGCGCGATTTTTCTACTAGCTCGCTGTCGCTTACATGGCCACCCCACAAATTTGGCACAAAAGATATATATCCATCTGGCGTCACCTCAACAAGTGCTTTGCAAGTGTTATAGTGCTTGTAGGGGGAAAATGTTTGTTTCTGAGGTTTGAGACGAGAGGATTTCTGTATCCTAACTTTCGTGCAGTCTAGTGTTCTCTAGTTCTCTAGTGTTCGAGAAGTCTTTAAAGGACTTCGGCATGTGCTTTTGTACTTCGTTTAGGGTTGGAAACTTCGTCAGAGCCACTAACTCTTTGTCCAAGAAGTTGACCCAGCTGCAAAAAACACGGCTCATAGTGGCTTCCGAAATACTAAACATTCGGGCGAATTCTTTCGCGCACACACCCGTTCTGAGGCGGTATAGCACCATGAAAAGCTCTTCTCTTTTCGAAAGAAGTCTTTCTTTCAACTGCCCCATGCCCCCCTCCCAGTAAGACATCTTTTCGGCATTTGGTTTGAGGTGTTCATAAAGGACATCGAATTGCTCCTTGCTCTGCAGGCCGGTGTAAAGCTTAAATGCTTTTGAATGGACACTGTCTGCGGACAATGTGCAGGACTTCAGTCGTTTGCACTCGGCCTCCAGTTCCTCGACCCTCTTCCTGAGAACCATGTTTTCCTGTGCAAGGTTGGAGTTGCACACCTCATGTGCAGCTTTCTTGGCTGACTGGCAAGTAGTTGCTGCAGCACCAGCTCGGAGAAGTAGCAGGGAGGCAGCAGCGTCAAGGTCGTCTGACGTGGTAGCACCTGCACATTGTAACAAAGGAGCTCGTAACTATGTGCACTAACTTCATCGTTCGTATTTCAGCAGCAGTGCAAAATGCTCGCCGGTGTTCGGAAGGTGTGTTTCTTGAGAGTCCATGCCGTCTACACCTAGGTCAGCTGTAATGGAGAAAAAAAGAGCCAAATGGCAGACAAGTCACTAAATAAACTACAACACGCATGTCTTGTTACGAAGGAGGCCTCACATATTCGCCCTAAATGCTGGTGTTGAGAGTAGCTTCACTGCAAAATACTAACTTGTGTTGAGAAGGCACGCCCCGTGACTGGAAATGCTTTGGCCATCTGTATAAGGATGCGGATGTCACATAGCACTCGAGTCCCTGAATAAACATACCGTTTTGGAAAACAATAAACCTGGTGTATTCATCTTTTGGAAAAGTGGCGTCTCGTATCTCTCTCCCTTTTGTGTAGTGCCTTGACCTAAAGAAACCAAGAAGTTATTCAGGCAGGCCCGCACAGCTAAACGAAATTACTGTGGTATGAGCCATTTCACACAATACACATTAAGTTGCGAATATGCCGGTATATTTGTTTTCTACTATGAACACTGCTGATGTGAAAGGGTAAAGCACAAACTGGTATTAGTACATTGCAGCATTAATCTGTTGAGACGAAACATAGCAATCTGCGCAAAAAAAAAAAAAAACGGGCAGCAAACCACAACTAATTGTGGTCAAACGGTAATACCAGCACAAAAAAAAAACTGCGTAAATTTCGTAAATTTCTATTGCTGGCTAGTGCAAAAGATGCTGTTCCGCTATCCTCGCAGTTCTTTATCGTAGTGCATGCATTCCAGCGAAAATGTAAGTAATCAGTTGTACCTGGCTGCGGCACAGTTTTCTTTCTAGAGCGCCCTGCAGAGCGGCGATAGCGCTCTAGCGCTTGCCTTTTTTCAAACTCGTCCGTATAGACGAAGATCGAGGGCACAAAATCCGGGTGCCTTGGCGAGCACGAAGGCGCTCCTGTAAAGCACAACCACGGTGGCGCAATAAAATCGAGGCTTAGGCAGCGCACGCAAAAACACGACACACGTGTAAGTACATTTTACTCGAGACCGCGCCACAGGGCCGCGGACTTCGACGAAGCGGAGCAGGTAAGGGACTACCTCACCACAGTGCCCACATGTAAAGAGTCACCCTTCTAAAATACTAATAGACTGCAGCAAGGTACTTCTTTCAACGCATGCAACAGCCCTCGCTTTTTGTTGGGTAACATGTCGCTAGCTATATGCTTGCAGCGGCCACAATAAAAGCTGCACACGCGCTGTTTTTTGACCTTGTTGCACAGAGTATGAACGCACATACCTGTCACGAAGTGCTTTCCACAAAGCCTGGAGTAGGCAGAAGGCTCCCATGGCTTCCCATTTTCAGACGGGCGTCTCACAGCCCCAATCAAGGCTTCTCGGCGTTGCCTGTCACGCGCAGCTGATGGGAAGCGAAAAAGCGCTCCTTCTTGTCACCCTTGGCCCGAGAGGTGCACTTGTACGCAGCGCAGGAAAGCGGCACTGCATTCAAACGACACAAAGGTGGCTAGATATTTGCAGTTCACGTTGCTGACGATGCTTGGGCCTCAGCCCAATATCGGTGGACGCTGCAGACGGATGGTGCAGTGGCCATCCAAACAGTTTCTCTGCGCATGCTTCGCGCATGCGCAGTGGCGTCTTGAAAAAGGCGGATTAACCTAAAATGGTATTTATTAACATGAACGCGCGACGCCCGGACCTAATTTCTGGCAAAAAAATGTGCGTGTGATATGAATAACGTTATCACGGTAACGAGCGGTTGCACTTTTAAACAGCACGGAAACCCGCGTGCTGCACATGGACACGCCAGGGCATGTCCCCACCATTTTTGCGATTTTCTTTCGCGGGTGGCGCTGTTGAACGGCACCAACAGCGCCACCTGTCCCACGTTCGGACGCACGCGCTCTCAGCCGGGCCGGGCTGGTATTCGGGCAACGGGGCCGGCGTGGTCGGCGCGTCCGGCGCAAAATAGAGACACCTCGTATCTCGGTGCCCGGGCCGCTGAAGTACGCCGAGTTTTGCCGAACGCACCGGCGTTATAGGACAATAGAGTATCGGAGTTCCCGCATTGGACGACGTAGCGTGACTGTGCCGCGCGCGCGCCTACGCTACGTCGGAGTATAAACGAGTTTTAAGATGCGTACGACGCTGGAGGGAAGCAGATATCTCCATTTTCGTCCACTAGAATAAATTTCGAGTCCTTCAAAGTTTCATTGCGCTAAGTTCTAATTGTTCAAGAGGACTGTGATTTGGGCGAGTTGGTGAACGTTCATGATTGACAAACCAACGCGGAAAAAATACGGCACAAAAAAGGAACGAGAAGTGGACAGGACAGGTGACAAACCAGCACAGGTCCTGTCTAATTCTCGTTCCTTTTTTGTGCCGTGTTTTTTCCGCGCTGGTTTGTCAATCATGAAAGTTCTAAGTGCTCAATCTCAAATTACAAAGAAACGAGTTTTGTTTCTTTCTCTATGTTTTCTTTGCTTCTTGTTTCTTTTGTGTCTGTCCGAGACTGTATAATCGAAGAGCCCCAGTGTTGTATCGCGCAACTGCAGCTGGCGCCTACACCTCGGCAGAAATTTGGAAGCTCTGGCTCGGCCCAACGCAGTGCGCAGGGACGAGCTGGCCCTTAAGGAAGACAGGGGGAAGTCGCCGTGCGATTGTACAAACCTAGCGATCGCGCAGTGGCCCGGACACCAGGACCCCCACAAAATTCATGCTGCGTTTTATCTTTTGGGACGCAGCCCTCGGGCAGCCGTTGTTAACTGAGCTTCGCGGCGCAGGCATCCTCGTAACCGAGCGACCGAGCGCAGCAGCGACGGCACAAAGGAAACGGAGAGGAGCGAAGGGTGAGGAGGAGGAGGGTATGCCGCCATCTCTCTCACTGCTTCCCCCTCATTCTATACTCGGTGACAACTTAAGAACGGCACCGGAAGTTGCCGCTGTGCCTTATCACCGTAGCCGGATGTTTCTCCGCGCGGCGAAAGTAGGGCGTTACTGGGAATATTTTGAACATGGCGTGAGCCGTTCCCGTGATTTTTTTACTTAATATGTTTATAAAAGACTCCAGTGACGACAAACAAACTGCGTGAGACAAGGCAGACGATACCACGCATTCATAGCAAACCCCTTTCAAAACGCGCGCGCACTGACGTCACGGGTCCGGCGCTTTGGCGGAGTAATACACTACATGAGGTGGTGCCGTTCTTGAGTTGTAACCGAGTATAGTTTCACGCGTCGCCGCACAAGGAGCGCCCTCTCCGCCCTCCCCCTCCCCAGACGCTGTTTCGTTCGCCACTGATCCAAACCCCGTGACATTTGCGCGGGAGGTTCAAGCCCGATTTGCAACAGCATGCTGGCAGGCGGCGGCGACGCGCTGCCATATAGCGGCACAGTAGCGCGCGCCGCCGTGCGTTCACTGGTCACGCGATCACTTCCTCAGATGCGCCGTGAATGAGAAGACTGTTTACTCCATTTCTGTTCCATTTTATTGCACAGATCAGACTTGCATGAAGTGTGACTTTTCTTGCCACTCCTGCTCGGCCTTTCAAGCCTGCACCACTGATTAAATAAATAAATAAATACCAGACGTACCATGGCCGACGTGTTATTGCTTCCTACTCAGGGGCTAGAAAATGCGCACAGTCATGAAACGTCTAACGGCCTGTCCTTGTGTGGAACGCTTAGTGGAACGCTGCATACAAGTGCAGTTTGGTAACTTATTCCCTCCATGTCCGGACAGGCACGAAGATCTACGCACATCACATCTTTGCGGCTGCGCACAAGTCTTACCTTGGCTGATTTGGCTAGCAAGCTTCGGACTTCTTTCTTTCTTTTCCTTCCTTTGCCCTCTCCCCAACCTCCCGTCACTTGTCCCAGTGAAGGAACCTATTGGCGCAGAATTTAAATTTGCTGCATTGTAAATTGTAAATAGCACCGGTTGTAAATAGCACGCAACATTAGGACTTTTAGGGAACCTTCCGTACTCTGCTCTTGATATTCTTTTACACTTCACCAATGAAGCATAACGAAAAGGCTTAATTTCCCCTGAGGTGAAGAGTGCCAACATCCACTCCACACCCACAGGCTTGTTCTGAATAGTCCACGCTGAATTTCACTCACGTCCTCTGTCGGAAAACTGATGGAGTGCGTGGTCCGTTATCCTCTATCTTGGCTTCTGGGTCGCAGCCAATTCTTTGACTGGGCCGTGACTGGGTTCGGCGGGTGCTCACAGGTCAACACAAGATGCAATGCTACGAATCCAGCTACAGGTGTACGCGTATTCAGTGCAGCCCAACTTTGAGCAGTCTGGGCTTCCGAACGGACGATTATGGACTACCAGGAATTCAATGCGGTTTCTCACTCTGCCATTCTTGAGCAAATCAAGGTACTTACGCCTTCAGACTTTACAACTAAAGTCATAATTTTCTGGCCCGATGACTTCATTCTTTGGTTAACGTGGAAATCTGGGCGTGTTGGTACATAATCTAGGCAAAACAGCGCAAAAACAGACAAGGCCGGAGACATATATATGTAAGGGACTGCGCTGAACTATCAACTGGTTTTATTTTGAAAGAGAGACAATATATTGTCACGGGACATATAGCTGCGCAATACCCCAAAGCGCCATCACAAACGACTAGCGACGACGACGACGAAAAAAGTGCTGGCGTAGCCTGTGTTGGCTGTCTGATCGCCGCCATGTAAATACTGTAAATAGATTGTTCACCTTCTTCATGGTTCGTCTCATCTCTGTCCTGCCGACACGTCGCAATGTAGCCGTCCAAGCTAAGGTTTATCTGCGCATGCGTAGAAAATTTAGTCTTTCTCAGACAGAGTGATAGAGGCCATGCCTCACCAAGCGTTAGGATCCGTTCTGATTCGATAATTTCACGCGAGAGCCGCGATTTGCACTTTCTAATGATGGAAGTGTGTTGTAATTCTGGCAAACAGTCCTTTAAATTCGAACAATTGTTCGCGTGCTCCCTTAGCCTATCGTTGACGCATCTCCCAGTTTGGCCAACGTACACTTTTTGATAGACTGCCGCTTCTGCACATTCAACAAAAGGTCACCGATGTTTTGTGCCGCAGCCACTTTGCTGGGTTGCCTCGGGGTCAGTCATATTGCAGAGCTTAGAAAGCTTGTGAGGGGCAGAGAAGACAACGTCCCCCTGATACCACGGGGCCACTTTTTTCAGATTATGCGAAATCGTGTGTACGGAGGGTATCCTCTGCGCGGGCAATACACGTTTGTGGCGTGGCGCGAAGATTTGCCAGAAGGCTCTCCGCGACCGACACCAGGAGGAGCTGAGCGCACCCGGCACTCAACAGTCTTTGGGCTTGTTGGCTGAACGCGTCTATGAGACAGTCAAGACAGTGTGGGCAAGATTTGCCAAGAGCGTCCTTGAAGCACGACAAGGCTATAGCTCGTTTAACGAGCTTTGAGTGCGCCGAGTTGAGAGGCAGAAGTGGTTTGTTGACTCTGGGATCATAGCTGCAACAGATACCAGCGTCTTTTTACCGAAACCGGATGTCTAAAAATCTGATTTGGCCACTGACTGGGAGTTCGTGCGTTAGGAGATGAAGCAATCATGGAGCAATCAGAACACCTTCCTGCTTGCGCATTCAACGGCCTGCGGGTCACAGTTCAGAACAAGCATCAACAAAGCGGAACACGTTCAGAACATCCTTGTCGCTTACTAAGGGCTGAATGAGGGGATCGAAATGAGCGAGAACAGGTGCGATGCAGGACCCAATGCTTTCAAACAGGTCCCTTCAAACATGATGTAGGTGAAATGTCCAACCTGCTGTAAGGAAACGGTTCCGGCAGACCTTCACCACCTAATATGGGCATGCCCTGGAACTAAGGACATTCGAAGAAAATGTTTGATGGCAGCAGGCCTAAATTTGCAGCAACACACGCATTACCATCGGTGGCTCCATGGTCCTGCCTACCGTTCCTTGCTGGACTATATCCGGGAGGCCAACCTAGTTTCCTGGATATAGATCGGACCCGCTTAGTGTCCACTAAGCCTAGAGACTATTAAATAAATGAACAAACAACAACAACTGTATGTAAACGGCTAAAAGGTCTAAAAACCCACTATCTGACATTCTTACGGCATTTTGGAAGGCAACAGAACCGTACTTGTCAATAGAATGTTCCACGCTTTCGAGGATGAGGTTATGGGGAAAGTATAAAATAGATGCCTTATGTCGATTGAGAAGCCCTGGCAGCTCTTGTGAGCGTTACTTGTAAAATATTCTAGAACTTGGTTCGAGTTACACGCAATAAAAGGGTCGTCAAAAAATAATACGTTAAGATAGCGCCGTAAGAAACGAGCAACTGAATGCTGCGAGGTTCCCGATTCGGACACAATCGCTCTTAGTGGCACGTCAACCTTGTTGACGTGCCACACGCAGTCCCTGTCGTGTATCTCTCTGTCCTTGTCTCTTTTTTTTTCGCTGTTTTGCCTTGACACTCTGGGGATTTAGAAGAGTATCGGTACCTCCCCTCGACTCTTACCAGGAGCGTACCCTCAGGGCGTTCCGTTTACTCTCCCCTTTTCAATCAAGCACTTCGTTTCCTGCCTCCTCGGCTTCATTCCATTTCTAATCTCTGCCTTGGACTGTACACTGACGATATAACCGTTTGGGGTTCTAATTGCAGCCCAGCTGAACTTTCCAGCACCCTTCAGTCTGAAATTGATGCTGTCCACCCTTTCGAATCAAACCCACCGCGGTGGCTCAGTGACTAAGGTGTTGTGCTGCTGAGCACGAGGTCGCGGGCTTGATTCCCGGCCGCGGCGGCCGCTTTTCTGATGGAGGCGAAAAGCAAAAACGCCCGTGTATACGACACTTCGGCGCACGTTAAAGATCCCCAGGCGGCCAAAATTAATCCGGAGCCCTCCACTACAGCGTGCCTCATCGCCTGCGTTGCGTCGGCGCGTTAAACCCTACAATCAATCAATCAATCAATCAATCAATCAATCAATCAATCAATCAATCAATCAATCAATCAATCAATCAATCAATCAATCAATCCTTTCGAATCAAGCGTTGGTCTCACGTTACCTCCGCAAAAATCTGAGTAACTCGTGGTCAGTGATGAACGTTTCCAGGCTAGAGCTAAGGACCAATATTCTCAAGTGGAACTTGCGATTGATGTCACCCTCTTCCTCGCAAGGTCTGACTGTACGTCTTCGGCTTCGGCCTGCAGGATAATCGGACTGGCCGCACAGTGGCTCGATCGTTGTATGGCTCGAGTTAGAAACTTCCCTCACATATTCAGCCATCTGACCCAAAGGACTTCGAGAACCAGATATTGCCCGACTGTTGACTCCCTCGCATTCTTTACACCCTGTCGTACGCAAAATCAACGTCATCGCGGTGATCCCAACTTCTATGGCTCCTCTTGCCTGAGACCCGTCTTGCTCTCGGTGTCCCAATTGTTAAAGGAGTACTGACACGAAATTTCAAAGCTGAGATAACTATGTAAAACGCTTCCTTTTTATCAGGAGATATCTCCCAGCAAGTTTCAACAGCAACCGTTCAGCGAAACATATTTAAATTCCATTTTAATCTTCGCCCGCACGAGAAAGCCCAGAGCGGGCCGACGTGACATCATCTGCTACGTGCCCCAAACTGCCGACGTCGGGGCTCCCGTGACGAAGCCGACGCGCTGGCTGTGGTTGGCGCGCGCTGCTCGGGCGTGTGTACACGTCATGGTTTTGGGACTGACGTCATGCTGCCCGGGCCTGTGGGGACGGCGAAAACCTCGGCCGGTCTGGGCGCGCGCGTGCGCTCGCTCGCGCGCGCTTCCAGAGAGGCAGCGATACGGCAAGAATGGTGACGTCATGTTATACATGCTGTCATGGCGGCCGCTCGGCGTTTTTCAGTCGAAACCGAAACTGGCCCGAATAAACGACGCCGTAAATGAATGTTTACGCTGCGCTCGACCGTCTAATCTGTCATTCTATGATTAGTGGGCTGGTAGGCACGCATAGCAGCGAAAAAAACGTAACATAAAAATTTCGTGTCAGTACTCCTTTAAGTTGGAGGCTACTCAGCCGTCCCCGACACTGTCAGATCAAGTGAATCTTCATCTTATCTTCATTTGATCAAGTTCACCTTCAAGTTGATCTTCTCCAGCTCACTTGGCATGACCGTCCTCTAATCTCTTCATCGTGATGTATCTTCCCCGACATTGCAGCCACATATCCCCACTGCTGTCCCCTCCCTCGCATAACAGTTCCCACCATTCCAATCAACGTGCCCGCAGCCTCAAATGCAGGCCGTCTTCGAGCTCGAGTGTACGCCATTCGCTACCGCTACGGCCATCTAGCAACACTGACGCACACGGATGCCTCCCTCTCCACCGAAGACGCACGCGGGGTCACGGTAGTTGTTCCTTCCTGCCAACCACCCTTGAAGCTCGGGCGTTCCCTCCTCCCTGTCCCTCGAGCCCCAGGAAACCGCCGACGCAATCTTATCCTTACTCATTCTGTCAACCACGTGGCCCTCAGCGACAGCCAGGATGCTCTTCATTTGTTCCAACAGTCCCGTTGCTATGCTGCGTGCACTCCATAGTCATCTTGCCAAACACACTGGTACTAGCTGCGTGCTGGAGTTGGTTCCTAGTCATGCAGGCGTCCCGGGCAACGAAATGGCGCAACAGCTTTCCCCGTGCCCCATCCCAACCGGAAGACTCGGAGGCGCCCTGGGGAATCCGTCTACTTCGACGCCAAACCCTTCGAGAGTTAGTCAGGAATAAGCCAACTCTGCCTTTTCTCTGCCACCTGTGACTGTAGGCAGATGCTTCTCTCATTCGGCACGAGCAAGCGGATATCCTTCCCACACCGCATGTGGGAAGGAGGCCATCGCAGCCCTGCTCGGTGCCCTAAGTGTTCTAGATTTCCCAAAACGCCGCAGCTTATTTGGCATCACTTCGCAACCATCCCTTCGAACTCATCTGAAATTTTTTTCTTTCCCTCTTTTTTTTTCTCTCCAAGACGCCGGAGGGCGCCGGAGGGAATGAACCTGGAGCCCTGGTGCCCAGCTAGGTGGCTCACGTTAGTCAGGCCCTCATGGCTAATTTTTTTCTCCCACAATTCCGGACGTGGGGTTTTCTTGTGTCAGTAAAGATTGTCAACAACAACACTCGTTCACACTCGTTGGTGTACTCGTTCACACGGGCAAGTTCTTTTACGGGTATGAAATTTTGTGCCACGTGGCGTAAAACGTAGGTCAGCATACAGGGGAGCGAGAGACTGTTATTTAAAAATAGAAATTCGCATTTCTACACAGCGAAAACAACACTAAATGACGTATTTTCGAAAATGCAAGGCCCGTGCAGCTCAGCCAGCCGCCTGCGCATGGCGCCTTTGGGTGGGAATTTTGAGCGGGGCTGCTACTTCTCCGGTGCGGCAACGTAAGCCGCTGATGCGAAGCGCCAGATGTATGCAGGCTCAAACAACGTACACTCGTCGCTGGCCTTGCAGCTTGCACAAGTAAGAGGTGCACATGGGTGCATTAAACACTCGCGATAGCGTTGCAGCTATTCCGAAACAGCAAATCGTGGCTCGCTGCAAGCCGCCTGCCGCAACCATGCAAAACACCGCTCCAGTGACGTAAAGTGCTGAAAAACTGCGCGAAGTACAGTAGCACAGTGTAGAGGTTAAAAATGACACGTTAACCACTTCCCAACCAAGTTATCGTGAGCGAAAGCAGAATGTCCCTACAGTGTTTCGTGAAAGTTTGCCTTTGCTGGAAATTTCGCGCTCTTTCGTACTCCGTTTTGCTCCGAAAATTGCTTCCTCTGCTCTCAGATTTGGGCTTCAGACGAACAGCGGCTGACTGGAAAAGATACTTGGCGTAATGAATTAGTTCCGTGTGATTCACGTGCGCGTAAATTACGGTTGCCTTTTCGGGTTTAGAAACAATAGCTTGTGTACATTTTGCGGACCTCTGTGTGTGCCAAGAGTGTTGCACTGTGCTTTTAACTGAGTTTCTTTGTCAGGATTACACGCCTATAAAATTTTCATTAAACGTTATGAGTGTGATTTCAAAACACCAAAGCCAAAGAGCTCTCCGTATTCGAAGAATCGGAACAAGCAGAGCAGGCCTTGCACGACGCCTGGGATATGGGGACCTTGGCACCGTCTTTAACCGAGACCGTAGGCGTGATCGTAGCTTTGCTAATTACTCCCTCGGAGTCCGCTTTCGCGTTCTCTGTCGTGAGACGCGGGCCGCGCAAGTGTTTCCCTGTTCAGAAAAAAAGAACGCTCCGTGCCTCCCCGTGCGCACCTTGCGTGACCTCTACTCGGCGAGCGCTTTCTCACCCTTGTCGTGTATAGCGGCACCTGAACGGTGACTGTAAGGTCGCTGGGAACCTATTTCTCCCGGGTGCACATAAACGATAAACATGCGGCTTGCGGACGGGCAACTCCACTCTGTGGATGTTAGCAGCACTTGCCTCACTTAAGAGCTCACGCTTACAAGGTTTTACTCGTCCACTGGGAAGACTGCACCCGCAGCACCCAAGTCCGCGCTGTCAAGTTCGTTAAAGGAGAAAGAGGACGATAATGATAACATTCATTTGTGACTAGGACATACTAGGCCAAGCATCTTAGTTCGGTGGTGCAGTAGGAAAGGAGATCTATTTAAACACAGGGTCTTGGATAAAGAAAATTTGGAGCGGTTGGAAATATTTTGAGTGTAAAATTCCTGATAGAGAAAAAAGAGAGAATCTGGAAGAATTGTGAGCCGCAACTTCTTCTTCGTGTCCAGCGTTAGCGATGCCTCTTCACCGTGTGTGGAAGTGCGGCTAGTGGGTTGTGTGTGCACAGGCCCATTCATGGCGACCGCCCTGTGCTGGCTTTAAATGGGCGTGGTGCTGGCAAAGGACTTCCTGCAGGCCTCATCCACAAAGGATATCACCTGGCGCTGACCCTCAGCGTCCGAGGCCCTGATGGCCTTCTCCCGGGGGTTGGGGTGGTCCTGCCGTCGTGCAGCGTCTCGAGGTGCCGTACGGTTTGGCTAGGCGAGGGCCATGTGGTAGATGGTGCCGCGGGCCTGTTGGCAGTTGGGACCTGCGGGTGGGGTTGCTCTGAAGTGGACGCCACTCGACTTGCTCCCCCTTGTCAGGCGAATGATGAGGTGGTTGCTCCCGACAGTGTTTTGTGGTGCCCCTAGAGGTGCTGAGTGGGGTAGGTGGGTCCAGTCGCTCGTCCGGATCTTCACCCCCTGAAACCATGGCATGGTCGCCAGCTTCTTCGCGTGCCAACTGATGGGCTCCGCCATCGGTCTCGGTATGAGACAGAGTACAGAATGATGCTGATGAGTTATAACGAAACTACAGAAATGGCACAGAGAAAGCGCCCTGTCTGCGTGCCCTTTCTGCAGTCTCATTTCCCGTGCTGTTTTATAACTCAATTATGTACCAACTCGCCCGCCTTCAATCCGGGTTGATGCCGATGGTCCGCTTCCCTTCAGGTGGTTGGCGGGTGTCGATAATAAGATGAGCATCAGGGCACATGCGAGGCACGGCAGGTGTCTTGGGAGGCGGTGTAGATGCAACAGGGGTGCTGGATGATGGCGAGATCAATGACCACGTGCTCACGAATCGGCATTTCTTCTCCTGTAGTAATGCGAAGAGAAGCGATTTTAGAGTTGTCGTTTCGAGTGCATGCCACGTCTACTACTTCTGCTGCACACTGCGTAGGCTACTATGTCTATGTACTGAAGCATCTTGCTTCTCGCCTGCCCTTGCGCCTCGACGGGACGCATGTTTTCGGCATTCGGCGGACGTCGATAAGGGGCCTCCAAGCAGGGGGTGTTCATGGGTGCTGTACCAACGTGGATGGGGGTGAGGTTGAGTACAGCCAGGATGGTCTTTGCTGCAGATCTTGTCCCGAGTCTAACCGCGTGACCCGTTGGACATCAACCAATTCTGCAAGGGTGTTGCGGGCGTATTAGTCTGTGCGTGGATGACGAGACTGGAAGATGCAGGGCCATCTTGGTAACTTTCTGGTGTATATATTTTCAAGTCGGGCTTGCTCTACTTTTAAGAGATTAATAGATGCTCTGCTTTTAAGAGATTCTGCTTCGTACGCGACGGTCTTTCAAAGCGAAGCTTTGCTAATCTCGTAGCGCAGTTTAGCCGGCGCGTTAAATTTGACCTCACTTCCCCGTAGCTGCGCCTTGCCCTTGGCAGGGCATCACGTGACTCGCCGGGCCGACCTCCGCCGACGGCCGCTGCCGCTGTCGGATTGGCTCATGCGCTTTCCGCAGCTGGTTCGCGCTTGACCACGTGACTCGCCGCGTGCATGCGAGCTTGGCCATGAATAAGAGCGAGGCTGGGCAGTCTGAGAGTTGCACGGGGGCTGGAGGCTTTCAGCCGTTGTCGGCAATCGGCGCCTGAACACCCTGCGGATATCGCCCAGCGAACCGTGCGGCTCGGAAAACTCCGGATGCGGGACCTCAGCCACATAGAAAGGCAGGCTTTGCACGACCAGTATAACACTTATACCGAAATAAAAGGTTAACAAAGTGAAAACAAGACTTAACCAGGCTAAGCGAAGCTTTGGCTGCATATCAAGGGTTAACTGACATAAGAGCGCGCAGCCATTTTTTACGACTGCCCCTGGGAATGAAAGAGCCATCCTGGTGAATCAGGTGAACGAGACGATGGCAGGGTCTATGTAAGGTTTGAAGCACTTTGCCGTATGGTTGGGACCGTAGTTTAATGCTCAACTCAGGAGAGGTCGCTCGCACGCACAGCCAGACAAGCAAGTCCGGTGAATAGGTGAGAGCAGGCGTCGTTTCATCGTGGTGTGCGACCTCTGGCGCTCTTAGTGACTTGTGGATAACGATCGGGCCAGTTGACGGTATTCTTCGGTCAGATTGGCGACGTCAGAAATGGGCGTGCCCTTTGATTCGTATGTTGTCCAGAAGTATGTTGTCCAGAGTGCACCAGGGTTCCCATCCTCAAAAAAGATAAAAGTGAGAGAAACCGGTCGCGACGGTCGGCGTGGCGGTTTTGTAATTATGAATCACAGGTAGCAGGACTGCGTCTCCTTTGCAGCCTTACGATACGACGTATACATTGCAAGCATGTCATTCATGGTCCGGCTAAAGCGCTCGGTGAGACCATTGCTCTGTGGGTGGTACGCAGTGGTGGTGCGATGGATGGCAGGCCAGGCTTTGAGGAGAACCTCTAGAGTTTATGAAAGATGGCGCAGCTAACACTAGTGGTGCAAGACTGGAGAAACAGCCTGGCTGGCGGCCCTTCGTCGGAGACCCGGCTGTTGCGCCTCACGCGGATTCCCCATGACTAGCAGGCCCGGATTCCGCAGGGTTTCGCAGCGCTCCCAAAGTGGGCGGCGCGCGCGATAGAACTCGCAAATTAGAAGTTCAACAAAAACTTCCGGACGGCAGTGATTCGGGCAGCTCGCATGCCAGCCATGCCTGCAGACGAAATTAAGATCGTCGTGCGGCCCCGCGGAGGACTCGATATTTTCAAGGCAGGAGCTGCATGCGTGGCAACCGCCATCATGGCCGCAGCAGGAATTGAGAAGGCAGATCGCGCTGAGGATATGGCGTGTCCCAACACCCAGCAGAACATTATGGTGCTCAGCACTCCGAGCGTCGAGCGAGCGGAGAAGTATGCTCGAATTCAAGCTATCAACGTCCAAGGCAAAATATACGAAGTGAGCGCTTACGGAACGACCGCCCACGACACAGTCAAGGGCGTGATTAGGGGCATAGGGCTTGAGGACAGCGAAGCCGAAATAATGCAGCAGATCGTTACTAAGTACAACCCCCTTGCCGTAGGGGCGAAGCGTATCGGGAACACGACGACAGTAATCGTTGTGTTCAACGGTACCAAGGTTCCCAGGTATGTGCGTTACGGATCCACGCTCTACCCGTGCAGTCTTTACAGGAAGCAAATAGAAGTTTGCAAAGTATGCGGCAAGGTCGGTCACAGGCGCGACGTGTGCCCCACACCAAGCGTACGTGTTTGCCTTACATGTGGCGTTTGTAATCCAAAAGAGGGCCACAAGTGTGTCCCCAAATGCAAGCTCTGCGGCGGAGAACACCCCACCGGGGATCGCTTCTGCAGAGCGAAATACAAGGTTCCATACGTCGTGCGGCGAAGGCGATGGGAACGCCGTAACGCCGAAGAACGGCAAAAACAAGCACTCGAATCAAGCTCGTTTCCACGCCTTGGACGTTCCCGCCCGCGCAGTGCTTCCCGTAGCGGATCACGCCGCGCGTCACGCAGCGCATCGCGCCATGCGTCACGCCACGCTTCCCGTAGTGCATCGCGCAGCGCATCCCGCGGCCGTGACTCATGTGACAGAGTCAGCTGGGCGGATGCAGCAAGGGGCAAAGTTAAAAGTAGCAGCGTTAGTTCCAACAGCGCCACTACTGGCCGAAGCACTCCGAGCAGCTGGCAGGCGTGGACTACCAGCCCCTACTACAAGGAACTTGAACAACTCCGCGCGACCAACGCAACGCTGGTAAAAACCACGCGTCGGCTTGCCCAAGAGCTAGCCGAGGTCAAGAAAGAACTCCAAGCCCAACAAGCCCAGGCAATCACTGCCCCACGACAGTCTAACGAGACACCTACACCCGCCGTTACCAACGAGCAGAGCACCTGCACGCCATCAGACCAAGGCACACAATCAATGGACACAGCCCAAGACGCGCCCCAGGAAGAGAAGACCACTGATCCAACTCCCAAGAAACGAGCACGCACGTCATCACAAAACCACACAGAACTGACCGAATTGGAAACTAAGCTCGAAGCAAAAATTGAAGCGATCGGTAACACGTACGCCAGCACGGCTGCCGTCACCGACCAACGACTTGCGCGACTGGAGGAGTTGATCACCACGTCCTTCCGCAACATACAAGAGCAGTTCGGCTTCATTGAACAGACTCTCAAGCCCATAGTCTGCAGCCCCATCTTTGCGGCGCAATTCGGCAACCACCCATACCTCCAAGAACAGACGCAAGCCCCAACTCCGCTACAATCATGTCCCAGCCCCAAGCCAGAATAGGATCGCTGCCGGGCCTTACGGTCTGGCAGTGGAACTGCCACAGTTACAACAACAAGAGAGCAGTGCTGCAACAACACATCACAACAGTAACCAAGAAACCCGACATCATCCTGCTGCAAGAAACGGCGACGGCGACCCCCACCCTCCCTGGGTATCGCGCTCACGTTAGCCCGGCGGAGGGACGAGGCGTCTGCACGTTCATCCGCAAAGGAATAACGTTCATCGAGCACCAACTCAAACACGGCCGCAGCAGGGTAGAGTACACCTTCACCGAAATCCTTCCAAGCAAACAACGTAAACGCAGCCTGTTCATCGCCAACATCTACAGTAACCCCAAGCACCACACACAGAAATTCAAGACCCTACTACACACAGCCAGCACCCAGGCCAAAGACAACACTTTGCTGATCGGAGGGGACTTCAACGCCGCCCACCGAGTGTGGGGTTACATAAAGGACACGGCCAAGGGACGGGACCTGTTACAGGATGCCCTGGACCACAACTGTGCCTTGATAACGGACCCCGCTCATCCCACCCGCATAGGAAACTCCGTAGCACGAGACACCACACCAGACCTTACATTTATCAAGAACGACCACACGGGCAAAGCAACATGGCACAACACCGGCGTCGACCTGGGCAGCGATCACTACATCCTCGAAATTACGGTACCCAACCTATTCCGGGGCCACACCATTGCACACAAGTGGACGGACTGGGACAGTTTCCGTAAGGGACGTCCCACGACAGCGCAAGACATCACAGACATAGAAACCTGGACGGCAGAGCTCCGCGATGCAGTGCAGTCGGCCACCAAGACCATCGAAACGGACGAGGACGTCGTTACCATGGACAGCCGCCTGGCCCATCTTATCGAGGCCAAACGTTCGATACAGGCGCGTTGGAAGCGGCAACGGCTGAACCGCAAATTGAGAAAGAAGGTGGCCGACTTAAACAGGGTCATTGAACACCACTGCAAGGTCCTGTGCCGTCAGCAGTGGAACGAAATCTGCAGCCGAGCTGATGGGCAAATGCACCGCGGATGCACCTGGAATCTAATTCGGCACCTTCTAGATGAAACCAAGACCAAATCACACCAGCGCGACCGTCTGGCCCGCCTCATGCACACCGCCACACAACATCAAGGAAAAGACGCTGTTATGAAGATCCTAGAAACCAAGTATCTGCCGGACACGCCGACGGAAACCCACCCGCCGTACAGTGGGCTGCCCAACACCTGGCTCGACCGAGATATTACCATGTCAGAGGTACGGGTAGCGCTGCACGAGCTCAATACCCGCTCGGCAGCCGGCCCCGACCTCGTTACCAACAAGATGCTGCGCAACCTCGATGATGCATCGATCGACGCCCTAACCCGTTACTTTAACGAATGCTGGCGGTCGGGCAAACTCCCTAGGCAGTGGAAAACGGCAAGAACAATCCTGATTCCGAAACCGGGCAAACCACCGGACATTAGCAACCTGCGTCCCATCTCGCTCACGTCCTGCGTGGGCAAGGTGCTGGAGCACGTGTTAGCCACCCGATGGCAAGAATACTTGGAGAAGGAAGGCCTCTATCCAGACACGATGATCGGATTCAGGCACAGACTCAGCACACAAGACGCCATGTTGCAACTAAAACAAGAAATCATCGACAACAAGACACAAGACACCAAAGTAATTCTGGGGCTCGATTTACAAAGCGAATTCGACAAAATCAAACACTCAGCCATATTAGCCGAAGTATCAAGACTCAACATGGGGGTAACGAGCTACAATTACATCGAAGACTTCTTGACCAACCGCACGGTGGAACTGCACGCCGGAGACCTCAAGCTACCTGAACGCAAGCTCGGCAGCATGGGTACACTGCAGGGTTCAGTCATCTCGCCGTTGCTGTTCAACCTCGTCATGATCGGGGTAGCGAGGGCAGTGGCGGCGACCGGCGTCCGGCACACGATCTACGCCGACGACATTACCCTGTGGGTGGCCGGCGGCACCGACGCCAGCATCGAGCAACAGCTGCAAGCGGCGGTTACCACCATCGAGCAGCACCTTGAAGGCACCGGCCTAGTGTGCTCGCCCGCGAAATCCGAGCTGTTCGTCTTCACACCGCTACGAGCGGGACGGAAACGCGCTCCTCCTCGAGAGTGCGATCACATCAAGATTGTGACTGCATCGGGGCAACGCATTCCCGAAGTTTCCAAAATCAGGGTCCTGGGTCTGCTGCTAAACAAGAGCGGCCGCAACGACGAGACCATCAACAAGCTTACCACCAAGGCAATGGAAGCCATCCGGCTCATACACCGAGTCTCGACGCGACGGGCTGGCATGCGTGAAGACAGCCTCGTGCGCCTCGTCCAGTCCTTTGTAATCAGTCACATCGCATACGTTGCGGCCTACCTCAACTGGCACGTCACCGACAGGACCAAGATCAACACGCTGATCCGACGGGCTTACAAGACGGCTCTGGGCTTAACGGAGACCACGAGTACGGCTCGGCTCCTGCAGCTCGGCGTCCATAACACCCTAGAGGAAATAGCCGAGGCGCAGCTCACCGCGCAAATGGAGCGCCTCTCTGCCACCAAAACGGGCCGCAGTATCCTGGCGTCCCTAGGTTACAACCCGCGAGCTCCCAGCCGGCAACCGTGCGAGATCAGCGAGGAGGCGCGGGCCCACATCCACGTGGACCCCATCCCGAAGAACGTGCACCCCGAGTACAACCAAGAACGACGGCAGGCGCGGGCCAAGGCCCTCACCAAGCAACACGCCCAAGACCCGCACGCCCGGTACGTAGACGCTTCGGAATACGAACGAGAAGGCTTTGCGGCAGTGGTCGCTACGGCGGCTACCGGGACCAAGACAACGGCAGCGAGCGTGCGGTGCACAGACGCCGAGGAGGTTGCCATCGCTCTGGCGATCTCCGAGGTCGAGTGTCGCACCGTGCTCAGCGACTCGAGGAACGCCGTGCGCAACTTTGCCAAGGGGCGAGTGTGCGCGCCGGCGGCCGCCATCATCGGCAAGCTCAAGCTCCAAGACCACGGCAGCACCATCCATATCAAGTGGTTCCCGGCTCACGCGGGCGAGTGTACATCCTCACCGAACCACAATGAGACGGCGCATTCGGCGGCGCGAGCGCTTACCCTCCGCTCCCCCGAGAGTGACCGTTCCGTGTGGTGGTTTGAAACCAAGGACCGAATGACCAGTTATAGCGAAGTTACCAAGTGTTATCGCCTAGCTCGACGGACAATGCCGCCTCCCCACCCGGCACTCAGTCGGGAGGAGGCCGTTATCTTAAGGCAGATACAGACCGGGTCACTCCCCGCCCCGGCAGTGCTACACGTGCTTCAACCAGAACTCTATCCGAGTGGTATGTGCAGTGTTTGTGCAGTGGGTTTGGCGGATCAATGGCACATCATGTGGGACTGCGCCAGGTTCCCGACTGAAGCTACCTCCAGGACATACCCGCCCGAACTTCAAAGTGCAGTGGAGTCTAAAGACAAGGACACTCAACTATGGGCCGTCCAGCAGGCCCGGGGTGCGCTCGAAAAGCACAAGCCTCACGACCCGCCACAAACGGACCGAACTGGGGTATTGCAGAGTAGGGCATAACCCCGGGTCGACGCTTGGCCAACGTCACGACGAGTTAAACCGTCGGTTGCCGGCATCAATAAAGTTATTCCTACCTACCTACCTAGGCGTTTGTGCTCCCCATTTCAGGCGCAAACAAGCGTGAACTGGTGAGGAGTACTGGCGAGGAACACGCAAGAAAGTATTCTCGAAGGTCGAGCTGGCCGACGCCGGGAGCTCCTTACGGGACGCACGCTCACGCGCGCTCGGTATTTTTCTTGGTATTTTTTTTGCAATCTCATCACGAGGCGCAAGCCCACGCGCAAGCCTGGACGACGCCGGGCGCTTCTCACGAGGCTCACGCTCACGTGCGCTCTCGCGGGGCGCTCCATGCCGCAGAATGAAAAAGCAGAAGGAGGCAACTGACTTCGCGTTCATTAACAGCCGGAAGGGCGGCAATCTCAATTATACCCGGTTAACGCGGTCGTATTTTTGGACGCCTGTACGCACTCCACGTTCGGCTAGACTGACAAGCTGAACCAGACGCACTCCCCGCTCGCCTCCTTTTCGCGTCCCAAAGTGGGTTACACGAACGCTTTGTTGCGAAGGTGTTCGCAACGGTTTTTCAGTAGCCCCAACCAGATTGAAACGCGCTAGCTCATGCGCAGCGCGTGTTCCCAAGAAAAGCAAGGCGCGAAACGAGAGGGCGGCAAAACGTGTACGAGCACATGCGCGAAAAAGAAAACCGTCTACGACGCCGGTCGAAACAACAAACAAAACGAGCTGGCGTAGTCTTCATTCATTACGCAAGGAGTGACACGTCAAGGTCACAATATCGGCCTTACGGGCACCCTTCACCCACTTCGGGAAGGTCGTGGCAGCCGTCATTGACCTTCCGCGCAGACTCATTAGCCCGCTCATTGGCCCGTTAATTACTCCGCTCCTGCAGCTTGCCCGCACGAACAAGTCGAGCCGGCGTTTCTCACTCTCAGGAAACGGAGCCTTCCTTTGGCGGCGGCCGAGGCTCTTCTCATGGCTATTCATCGGAGACAGCACGGAGCGCCTCGAGACGACCCGGGCTGCTCCGTGCGGCCAGAACGGAGCAGTTTACGCGTGTGCGTCCTGTTGGGGGGCAACCAAGGGTCGTTTTGTGCACAGCCGCTTTCTCAACCAGTTGACCGGGATGACCGGAGGTGGACAACAGCGCCTCCGAATCTCTCTCAGGGGCGAAGCCCCTTAGGGGACTGGGCTGTCGACGTCTCATGTCCTTGTCTCATGTAGTCGCGGTACTAAAACACCCGGACACTCGTTTACGCCTAGCGCTAAAACGTAACGCGCCCTAAAAAAGCCCCGGGACACTCTCTTGCACCTCGCGCTAGAGTTTCGTGCTTCAAGGACACGGGGCTTTGGCACCAAAGCTGTATTTTCATCTCTGTTGGCAAATAATACACTTACACACTGCATGCTTCCCCCTCCCCAGGTTTAACGCTAGTGGAGATGGCCTGGTATTGTTTTTTTTTTTTTCGAGAAATGGCGCGAGTCAGCGCTGCAGCTCCGGGGAACATGACGCTTCGTACTGGCGTTCTGTGGAGCCACGAGTTGCGCACGCCCGTTTCATGTTATAAAGCGAAGCTTTCTATGCGTCACTGGTGGCGTAGAGTGAAAACGCACTGCAGGAAAGCTAACTTTACACAATAGGAGGGCACATAATAATGGTGTTAAAACCCTAAGCTTTCTCCGAGAAAAAACGCACTGCAGGAAAGCCAACTTTCATAATGGTTCTCACAAAGGCGCATCAAACGCCTCCTCTGTGAAGGTACGCGAGTCTCCTTGTGATGAAACCCAAGTGATAGAATCCGGCATCCGCGGGGTCTGCCCAAGCGCACTGAAGGCGTGCTACACCGGCTGCGACTGAACGTTGCCTACACCCGAAGCATCTTGTTTAAGCTGGGCTGGGTATGGTCGCCACTGTGTGTAGTATGACAGGGGACACTAAGCACATCTAGTGCCACTGGATGCGACATGCTACTAACCGGGTAGCAGCGTCGAAGGCACTTGTGCGCTAGAACTTTACCACTTCCTCGGAACCTGGCGCAGTCGTGGCAAGGCGGTGCTCGGGACAAAAACTCTGTTTACTTTTCTTGCGGATGCAGGGCTGTAAGAGGTCCTGTTAACCCTCTGAACAAATACATTTTAAATACGTGTACATGGTTGGTGTAGCGGTATTTCAAATCGACGTGTCATCGTGCACATCGCTGTCTGTATATTGATATACATCCCCGGTGTGTTGCTCCGGTACCTCCCTCTTTCTCCTCTCTCTCTTTCATCTCACTGTGTGAACCCCCATATGGAGTAGCAAGCCCAGCTGTTAGTGGGGCTCACCTCTTTCATTGAAGTCTCTCTCTCTCTCCGCTCTCTCAAGAAAAAGAAACGCTCCCCGCTGTCGGAATCGACCCTGGGTCCCCGGCATATGAGCCCGTCGTGCGTCCGATTGGGCCAACCCGACACTGTCGAAGCAGTTTTGATTATGGGCTTTGACTTTGACACAGATTTCTTTCTCCTAAGGTTTCTCTCTCCATCTTCCTTCAAAGGAGCTTTGATTTTCGTTTCGCGCTTTTGATTGAAGGGTTGATTGTGAGGCTGAAAGGGACAGGCAGACAAAATGCAAATTTGGTTCATTCGAAAGATTGCCCCGTTAAAATAACAGACACCATATTTACGCAAACGTCACTCAAATTAGCCATATAATTAGGAAAAGGCTGTGGTTGATTCCTCTGTCATAGGAATCGGTAAAACATGAAAGTGAAATGAGCAGCGAAACTGCAGCTGAGCATGATTTGCGGGTCGGCGGCGGTCTTGTGGGTGTGCTCAACGAGCGGCAAAGGTGTACTGGCGTCATTTCCGGGACGAATATGACGTCAGTGAAATATTGGTGTATTCCGGCATAAAAAACTGCCGTGTTAAAATATAAGACCAGAAAACGAACAACCCTGACTATAACATACTCTTTAGTACTAAGGGTTGCTTCCCCGCAAGAAGACCTTGTGTGCAGTGATGCACCTTTTACAGGCCGCCTGCTTCGTTTAGCGTCACTTCCGTGACAGATATGACGTCAACGAAATATTTGTGTATCCGGGAATAAAACACTTTCGTGTTAAAAAAGAGAATGGCTACGCGACCCACTAGCTCATTTCCTGCACCAGAACCTATTACGCATTATGGGCAGCTGTGCGATTGGCTGCGGCGCGGCAAAATCCAACGCAAATAAACAGCGGTTATAAGCCAACAGAACGTGCTATTTGCGCTCAAACTTAGTGCACATCCTTTAGAGCAGTAATATGGCGGGGTAAACAATAAAAGTACGGGTGTGCGAATATTCGAGAAATCCGAATTTTACTCGAATATTAGATATGCTATATTCGTATTCGCCTCGAAAAGTATGTATTCGATACATTTGGAATATCTAAAGGGTTCGAATAATCGGCTATTATCGAATATTTGGATGAATTAGTTTAATGGGGGGGACGCGGCTTTCAACTTCGGGAAAAATGACCAAAAATATCGTTTTTTTCAAAGCAACATATTCGGTTTCTATGTTTTCTATCCTGTGTGTTCGCAAAGTTTTCCCGCCGAAAACATCGCAAAGTGGCATAAATACTTTTGCTAGCCGCGGTGACAAAATGTCAGCGCAAAAGGGCGAAAAAACAGCAATTTTCGGAGCGCTCTATTTCCGCAACGGTGCCACCGGGCGCGTCCATTTTGGTACCATTGGATCAGCCAAGCGATCCTCTTTACGGTCCCTGCCATCTCTTTTATCTTCTTTTTTTCACAGACGCACCAACGGCAGAAAAAGAAAGACGTACAAACGAAGCCAGAAATATATTCTGAAGCCCGAATGGCCTTCCGGTCGGCGCGCGCTGAAACGGCCCTCCTGATAGCGCGTCGCCGCGTAAAGGCAAGATGGCGGCCGCCTGAACTGCGTGGTGCGCGTTTCAGAATTCATTTTCGCTGCTTCGCTCGGTCAAGTTTCTGTTCAGTGATTTTATCTGCTGTGGTATTCAACGTGGACATTATCGAGATGGCAATGCCTGAGATTACAAGCCAGATTATGGGAAGTTGCGTGGCTCGAAAAGTGGAGGTCATCGAACGCTTCGTGGTGCGCGTGACTTTACCCCGGAGGGTGAAACGCGGTGTGCGCGCTTGTGATATCGGTTCGCGGAGCAAACTTTTCGTCTGATTTGTGATGCTTACACGCTAAAACAGCCGACGCTTTCAATAGCTGCGGAGCGCACGGCGTAGCTGCTGCACGTTGGAGCATCGCCTGACTGCGCAACCAGGTTCGATTGAACGCCTGTAATTGTAAATAATTCCTGTGATGTTAGAATTAATCTTGAAAGCGACCTGAAGGGCCATTTCAGGGATAACCAAACTATGACATTTTGCGGTATACTAGTGCTGCGATGCGGGCGAGCTTTATCGCTTTCTAGCGCAATTTTTCCCGTGCAGTTTGATCATGCAAAGAGGTCAGAGTTAGGAATAAAAACTTGTTGACGGCGTTAAAAATGTACCTTACTTTCGTAGCATATAACAAATTGAATTTTCTAGGGAAAATATTATGACCAATGCATACATCTATAGTTTAATGCATATTGGTTGTGCATCGAGGAATATTGGATGCCCCGAATGTCAAAAGTACTAAAAAAATGGGCATGCATTGACGTTGGGGTTACGCAGAATATTATACCAAGCTTCAAAGTAGCTAGTTTGTATCCTTGTGGTATGTAAAATTTTGGCAATGAACACCTGCGCGTACGAGTGCGACGTTGCTGCTCCAGGCGAGAAAGCATAAACGAAGTCAAAACTCAGTTTTCAAATTTAAAGTGAAAAAAAGAGTGCGTCACTTGTGGCCATGGTCACAACACTGGAGAGTGAAGTTGTCCAGTGCAACCAGCTAACTTACTTTGCATTGAAAGCTATATCCCCCCGTTTGGTCCGTAAACTGGGCTATGTACTCTTCACAGAGGATCTGAAAATTCCTAAGTTGTACAAAACGAGCTCACTGATTAGGAGAAGGTTGAGTGATCGCAAAAGAGGGCTTACATGGGTGTATCTTGGGCTAAAGGTGATTATTCGGGCTGCTTGGTTTTGAATATGCTGCAGTGACGCAAGGTGAGAGGGGGGGAAGTGTTCCCCCAAGATGTTATGCAGTAATTTATGTGACTATGGATGTAAGCATTATAAAGAGTAATTAATGTGGGCAAGCTGAAATAACGTCGAGCTTTCACCAGTACCCGCATTCCAAAGGCTGTTTTTTTACTGAGGAAGAAATATGTACATTAAACTTCAGATGCCTGTCTAGTTGAACACCAAGGAAAGAGCTCTGAGCAGTACTTGTTATGGGGTGCGAGTTAATCATAACAGTGATACTATCAGCGTGCTGGACCCTGGAGCCGAATATCATAAAGTGAGTTTTCGCCGGATTAATTTTTAAATTGTTTTTTTGATACCACAAGTTAAGGTTTCGGAGGTCAGAGTTTAATCCCTCAGTTATGGCTTCAGTACTTGTATGGGACGTAAAAATTGTGGTGTCATCAGCATACAATAGGCATTTCATTTCCCGGCTGAGGCAGTGCAGTAGATCATTAATATATAACAAGAATAAAATCGGCCCAAGAATGGAACCCTGAGGAACCCCAATGTTAATTATTTTGGTATCTGACAGCACATCAGATAAAGAAACAATTTGTTCACGTTTACGTAGATAGCTTTGAATCAGTTTCAGTGGGGGGGGGGGGGCAATTATTCCATATGAAGCAAGCTTACGGAAAAGTATGGTATGGGTAATAGTGTCAAAGGCTTTGGTAAAATCCGTGAACACAGACCCTACAATTTTTCCCTGGTCGATTTCATTTTTAAGTTTGTCAGTTAAGGCTATTAGAGCAAGGTTGGTTGATAAGCCATGACGAAAACCGAATTGCCTTTTGGTTACTATATTCTTTTGTTCGAGGTAATTAGATAAACGCTGTTCGAATAATTTTTCCACAACTTTACTGAAACATGGAAGAATTGAGATCGGTCGGTAGTTTGAAATCAAGGTTCTGTCACCCTTTTTAAACACAGGGATTATTTTGCTTTTTTTTCAGTTCCTTTGGGAAAATGCCTGTCTCAAATATAAGGTTAACGATATGCGCAAATGTATCAGAAATGATGTCGACAATGGCTTTAATGTAGCTTGCATGCATATTATCAAGGCCCGCACTCGTATTTTTAAGATTAAGAATCGTGGAACGTACTTCACTGGGGTTAGTAGGTGATAAGAAAAATGATTGGGGCATGAGTCGCGGATAATCTAATGTAGGCGGGTCAGCTGAGCTCGGTGGGGCAGAAAAAAAGATACTGAAAGCATTTGCTATATCATCGGGCAGGGTAAGGGTATTGCCATCATGATTTATTTCCGCTATCAGATTCCGGCCTATGTTGTTGTGCATAAACTCATTCAACAAACGCCATTGCTTTCCGATATTGCTGCCAGACACAGAGATTTGGTTTTCGTAGTAAACTCTTTTCGCTTTCTTTAGTATTGACGTAAGTACAGTACAATATTTCTTGTACCGTTGCTTTAGTGCGCTTTTGAATGGCTGCTTTTTAGTCTTCCGATAAAGGTTATCCTTTTTTCGCAGACTTTTGAGCAGACCAACTGTTAGCCATCGTTTTTGCGGAGACGATTGCTTTTTTTGGCAAGACATGACCGATGTTGAAGATAGTATGCAGTGATTTATGATTGATGCGAATTCAGTGTAAGATGACTGAGCATCTTTTAGAGATGTGACTCCGGACCAACCTGAATTGCTAGCTAAATTAATCAATTTCGCTTTGTTGCAAGTAGATTTGGTATGATGCGATAAGCGTTTGGGATTGGGGCAGGGAAAGCGGAGGGCAATTGGGAAGTGGTCGGTTATGTCAACCTGAATGATAAAGGCTTCCGGTGGGATGAGCGCATTCGTTAAAACATGATCAATTAAAGTGCCTGAATCAGTAGTAGGACAACGGGTAGGTAGATGAAGCAAAGATTCAAAACCATAGCCATGGAAGCAATTGCTGTAATTGGTATGCTGGGAGGTTCCGTCAGCTAAAAGGTTAATGTTGACGTCTCCAAATATAATAACAGTTTTGTTTTCGTGAGAGAGGGAATGCAATAAATTCTCAAGTTCCAGGCAAAAG